>NC_071576.1:27838491-28160157 GCF_024509145.1 Vidua macroura | reverse complement strand
CCTGTGTCTCACCACCTTCATTGAAAAAAAACTTCTTTCTTTTATCTAATATGTAATATTTAACAAAAATATACCCTCTTTTTGTTTAAAATTGTTACTCCTTGTCCTATCGCAATAGATCTTGCTAAAAAGTTTGTCCCAGTCCTTCCTACAAGGCCTCCTTTAGGTACTGGAGGGATGCAATGAGATCACCCCAAAGCCTTCTCTTCTTAAGCTGAACACTGACTCTCTTAGCCTTTCCTCATAAGAGAGGTGCTCCATCCCTTTGATTATCTTGTGGCCCTCCTCTGGAGTCACTCCAGCAGCTCCGTGTCCTTCCTGTGCTGGCAGCCCAGAGCTGATGCAGCCCTGCAGGTGGGCTCTCACCAGAGCAGAGCAGAGCAGAGGGGCAGAATCCCCTCCCTGGCCCTGCTGCCCACACTGCTTTGGATGCAGCCCAGGACACGTTTGGCTCTCTGGGCTGGGAGTGCCCATGGCTGGGTCATGTCAGCCTCTCACCCACCAGCACCCCCAAGTCCTTTCTGGGCAGGGCTGCTCTGGGTCTGTTCATCCCCAGCCTGTGCTGGTACTGGGGGTTGCCCTGACCCAGGTGCAGCACCAGCACTCGGTCTTGTTAAAGCTCAGGAGATTCCTGTGGGCACACTCCTGGAGCTTGTCCAGGTCCCTCTTGTTGTAATCCCATCCCTCAGGTTTATCAACCACATCACTCAGCTTGGTGTCCTCAGGTTTGAGTTGGGGACAAAAGCTTTTTTTTTTGCCATCCTATCGGAAGTTCCGTGGCTTTTCTCTTTTATTCAATGTCTGCTTAGACAGCTTATAGCACAGTTTGACAAGAAGCGTTACAGATGCCAGTAAGAGACCAATGCAAGAGAAGAAATACATGAGCTGGATTTTCTGGTAACCATCTGGTAATGCAGATAGAAACTCAATATTGCTCTTGCACCGTTATGCAAGTAAACCAAAGGAAACACAAACAACAAGTTAAATCAAAGAAATTTGGATTTCTTCTAATATTAGCACTGTTATTTTCAAATATTTGCCTCTAAAGTATTTCTTTTTGGTGAGGGTGGTAACACTATGTGATTGATAGATTACAAAAAAGAGATTAAGAGCCAATAAACCTCAATTGATGAAGAAAGGAAATGTTCAATCACGTATATATTTGTTCCTGTATATATTTGTCAGGTCAAGCTTACAACTGAACAGGACTTTAAATATCTTTAAAGTATTACATATATAATTTTTATATGTTGCTAGTTAGAATATATTTTAATGATATAAAATATAGTAGTTTATGTGTGATTTAATATATTTGCCTTTGGGGTTAAAACAAATTCATTTTTCTTTTAAACAAATTTTTGTTTCAAATCACTTTCGAATAATGTCTGGAATTTTCAGGATATTCTTCTTTTTTTAAAAATACAAACCTAGAATTACAGATCTGATTTTACATAAATCTAATATTTTAAGCTTGCAAATATATTTAGTACTACTACAGACATGGAATTACATACTTATCATATATGAAAGTATTGGAATTTTAATTTTGTCATTCCCTTACACATATATGAATATTGCTTTTTATCACAATGAAGTTTCAAGCAAGGTATTTTTAGAACCTTACGAGGTATAGGTTTCTATGAATAAAGATGGAAAAAATTACCTAGATGCTAAGAGTTTTCTTACATGATGGCTTTTACTGAGTTAGAATCAGACTTTGTGATGGTCTTGATATGTTATACTATGTTCACAATTCTAAAATTATTTCTAAATTCAATTCAATTCAAAATTTATCCAATTTACATTGAATAAAACCTCACCCTAAAAGCTGTCAAAGAGAGTGTTGTAAATGACAGCATGATGGCTTTCATAAGTGAACAAAATAATGGAGTACAAAATATTGTAAAAAATTAATGCTTATGCTATGCATGACTTCGTCTATCTTCCTTACCAATTTTGACATTTTCATCTAACTTAATATACATTTTTTTGCAGTAGTATTTAATATAAAATTATGCTGCCTCATAAACTGAAATCATAGCTTCCAAGATTTTGATGGCTTATGTCATTGTAATAAGACATACATTTTAACATGAGCAGGCATCTTTCCATGTATAGTGCATAACTGACTCTGCACTATTAGCATTATCAGCATGGATATCAGTCGGACATTTCCAGCAAAACACAGGTACATACTTCCTATGTTAGGTAATACTCAAGAATGATAACTGGACAGAAGAGGGATGAGTGTCTAACTACCTTATATACCACTTTAGATATCTAGTGGATCAGCTGAATCAAGATTTTCTATTCCTGTTGTCACATAAAGAAGAAATTTCAGAGCATCAGATTGGTATTTTCTCTCCTCTAGTATTTTATTATGTAAACAAAAACCTCTGCTCTGTTTTGATTCCTGTCTCCAGACAACAGCAGTTATTAGTCATTCTAGAGTCAGATGTTTATTGGGTGTAAATCAGCATAAGGTTGATGACACAGTGATCTAAACAACCTGAGGTTTTTTGCTGTCCTTGGGCTATGTCTCAGAGTTATACTAGAAATAAGATACAGAAAACAGCAGAGAATCAAAAACCATAATGTGAAAGAAAAAGACTGAAACTATTTGGGTTACTCACAAAGATTCAGTCTTTGTAAATTCTGGAGATATAAACAGTGGCTAAAAAGGACTTGTTTTTCTTTGATTACAAAATATATTTATTATCCTGAAGCCATTCATAAAGAGATGCCTTAAAGACCCATGTGGGGACTGAGAAGGAAAGATACCAATGTCATTTTCACAGTATTTTTTTAATTAAGATTTTCCATATACAGTATGTAAAACATTAACACTTTTTCAGCACACAAGACACGAACAGGGTCCTGACCCTGCTGCAACACTTGGAAAGCATTTTAGAAAAGCAGAAAATTTTAATTATTAAAAGGTTACATGGGTGGTTCTGCTCTGTTTGTCCATAACACTCTCAATATGGCGTAATTGTCTCTGCATTCTAACACCCAGCAGCAGCAGCAAACTGTGCTGCTTCCACACTAAACCAGGGTGTTTTCCAGCAGTCAGCTAATTGGAAAATTGTAATAAAGTGTAAAGCATGTATTACAGCCCCATATGATTCCAGCTTATGCCAGCACTTCCCTTGCTTCTTCCTGATTTCTTATATTTCTCCTTCCATAGTCACTTGGATTCATAAACTGATTTCACACATAGCAGCATTTAGTCTGTTTAAACATCCTTTTATGTGAAATTAACACAGTATTTCATGGCAATCACCTTTCTTTTTACATGCTTTACTATTTAAGTAGTTTCCAGTGATTACAGAATGCCCAATCATAATGCTAAAGGGTTGAATCACATAGCCTATAATTTATAGGGACTACATTATCATGTGGAAAAAAATGCTCAATACTCCATGCTGTTACTGTTATTATTACTGCCCTCACAATTGCTGCTTAGTTGCAATTCTTTAACTCTGAAAGCTTAAAGTTAAGCATCATCATTCCAGCATTCCCTAGTGAAGTAAGTGAGTATCCAAATGAAGAATTCTCAAGTCACAGCTAAAGTAGTTATCCTTTCAGGATAAAATACAGTAACTGCTTTATAGCACTCAGCAGGAATCTGTGTAGGCAAAATGCAGAACAATGGAGTAAAACAATGAGCCAGAGATGAAATTTATCCAGATATTAATTTAGTAACTTCCCATGACAGAGAGAGATGAGGCTGTATGTACCCCACCACAAATTACACTCCTTTTTAATGGTATGACTTCACACTGACTCACTGAAGGTGATACTTAATGTGTTACCAAATCTACTTCCAGCTGCAACTAGTTGTTATTCAGATTTCTAAACTCAGAGTGAAATACTGGCCCAGCCATGGCCTTTCTAATTTATAAAAGCTGAAGAGACTACAGTATATGGCTATACTGCAGCAGTAGCTTGTTGACTTTACTACTCTATAAATGAGTCAATTGTTTTCTGTGTCTTTCCATTTTCTTTGAACTAATCCATCTTGCTTAGATTCAGTAAATACCCTGTTTCATCCACTACTCCAGAGATGTGTACTTCTAAAATTCAGGTGAAACATTTTTCAACTGCTTATACATTATCTCCAAGAACAGCTCCTTCACCTTTGCTCACATCCTTATCTAATTGCACTGACCTTGAAAGCAAGGGCAGGTCGATCTGCTTAATCAAGAATTGGCAAATATTATAAACAACAGAGACCTCAAATGATCTAAATCTATCCCATTGACATCTTATTCACCTTCCTATACTGAAGAACACTGAAGCTTGGAAATAGCGCTGAAGAAATTGCACTACTGATAGGAAGCTGGTGTTACTACTATTTATTTTGGCATGTTCTATAGAACAACAATATTGATTTATGTGCTATGATTATGAAAAAGGTTGCCTTTTACTGAGAATGTACTTGAAATTTTTGACAACAGGAGAAAAGGCATTTCCTCACTCCTGCTGGGAATGCTCCACTGCAACTTTAAAGCAAACTTAATATCTTAATGTTATGAATATTTTTATATACTTTGCATTTTCAATTACAAGGAGGTTTCACAATAATTTGCTAAGGCAAGCATTGCCAGCACTTTTGAAGAAATTAGCATGACTACTTGTAACGCATGTGGGAAGAAGGCAAGACCAAATCTCATTCAAGTGGACATTTCATTCAGTCATCTTCCCTGGCCTAACAGTCCTGAATTATTCTGGATCTACTAAAGTCTAATTTAAGTTTAGTGCAATAGTATATTTAGTATCACCATTCTGAGATGTTGCATCCCGGAGTTTGGGTTTAGATTAGGGTTTTTAATTTATGTTAAAATAAGTCAAGTTCTGTAATCCCGCGTTTCCCCCGCGTTGTTCCCCCCCGCAGTTTCTGCCCCCATGTTGCCTGCTGCCGGCTCTTACCCCTGTGCTGCTCCTGTAACCACCCTGCCGTCCGGCCCCGGGAAACCCCGTGCTAGCCACACGATCCCGCTCAGCCCGCTCTGGCTCGGCGCCCGCTCCTGCGGGGTTCTCTGGTTGGTTGCGGTTGCTGGCGTCACTGCCACGGCAGCCGCCCCTATTGGCCGGCAGGCCGTGGATCCTCTCGCCCCGCCCCTCTATAAAGCCCTATCCCGCCGGCAGTCAGACGCCATTTTCTCCCATGCGAGTGCCGGGAGCGGTCGCGTCTTTCCATCGAACCGCGCCACGTGACCAATAAACCGTTCCTGCCAAGCACGGAGTAAATGGACAAATTCCTTCCTCTTTGCCGGATCCCTAGCGCACGGTAACAGCGGTTGGCCAGCCCACGCGCCCGAGACACGGAGCCGTGTCCGGGAACCCGCGGCAGCAAACCCCGGCAGCACGTGGAAGCTACGCCACAGCCGGGCTCCCAAGAGCCGCGTGCGGCCGGGGAGAGCAAAAACCCACGCCGCACTGAGAAATCCATAGTACAGAGTAATAAAGAAATACAGAGTGCAATGTAACACTTGCTCTTAATATAGAAATATAAGCACCATATAATTCATGGTTTATGCTTTTCCATGTACAGACTTCTGTTGGGGGGCACTCTGAAGAGTCATTGTTTTCACTTAGTGCTAATTTAATGGAAGCTGAACATGTTTATACCAATTTTGAATTAAGTTCTCCATTTCTATTTTAAAGCAATTAACATGCTTTTGTGCTATTCTATTAGTTGCAAAATCAATCAAAGAAGCTTTCCATTATTTTCCTTTTTCTTAAGTCAGAGACATTCTCCACAAGGAAACAAAGACAGGTTCAGTCTCTTTTGTTTTTCCTTTATTTCATAGGCTATTCTTTGTTCATGGGAAACTTATTTTGGGTTTTTTTGTGGAAAATTGACATCGTTTTGCTCTGAGGAGAAACGAATGCTTTCCTACATGCAGTCAATAATTGCTTTCTACACGAAGAATAATACCTCCCATCACTCTTTACAGATAATAATAAAAATAACAGCTATGTTTTCCATTAGTTATTTTTATTATGGTAAATTATTACATGTAGCCAGAAAATCTCATTTAATGATCAGGTGATCAGCACCTTGGATTATCTTACCACTCTTACTCTTACCACCAGTCTTACCACTCTTCATTTTCCTAACAGTACATGAGCAAAAATAGGTCACTTTTGGTCAAGTCAAATTCTTACCTATGAATTTACAGTTTGGAGTTTCCTCTGCTTATGGCCCTGTCTGTTTAACCTGGTAATTGCTGTTCTCAGAGGAAACCTAATCAGTGGAGTTCATTAATAATATGAAGGTGGCCCTGCTGTTTTCTTCTTAAACTTGATGATTGGCAAATATAGTAACAACATATTGACTAGGTGACACACTATATTGAAATTTAATTCCCACTCACTTCCCATTGCCTAAAATTATCCAAAGATGTCTCCCAGCTTAGAGGGACTCTGTGCTTCACAGGAATATAACAGTGGCTGTTGTCTCAGTTTAAAAGACTGACAAGGTCTGAAAACAAAGACCATGTCAGACTTCTTCTGGGCTTCTCCTAATCTTTGTACTAGAAAATCACATGTATCTTGCTCATTGTTTCACAAAACGACAGATCTTGCAGATGTGCCTTAACAGCGCCAAGTCTTTATAAGGAAGAGTGAAAAGAATCTTTTCTGGCCAAGACCATAAGATCAACCTTTTCTTGAATTTTAAGGGATCCCTGTCATCAAGATTACTCCTATGTGCACAGTTAACAATGGGAAACTCTCTGAATATTGCAAATACTTTGAAAAGCAGTTCTGAAATACCTAATTCTCCTCCCCTACCAGGATTCCAGGAACTGTAGAGTAATTTCTAGATTTTTACCATGGAGACTAAACTTCTAAAAGCTATAAACCATTTAGCATCGTGACCAATGCAATCACCTGTGTCATTTAGTCCACGGGGTTTGCCAGTCCAAGGGACTGTGTATTCTTGAGCACCATCTAGCGGGATTTTCATGGTTTACAGATGCACAGACTTAAAATTCTAATGTCACAGCTCTTTGCTACGATAAAAAGGATTTTAAACATGAACTTGTACTTTGGCTAAACTTTTCAGTGCTATTAGAGAGCCTCGGGCTTTCTTTTTCTCCCGAGTGTGCAAGGGAGTAAAGAACTCTGAGCTATTACAACAGCTTGCTGGTCTGTCTCCAGGGTACCTGCTTAACTATGAGACCCTTTGCCTGTTATTTTGTTTTAGGAAAAATTAAAAACTGTTTTCAGGTTTCTCAAAGCACAACAAGAAAAATAAAAAAATAAGAGACAGTGTAATTGGGAAACTTTGTGCCTGGCAGTGGAATCTAAAAGAGGGAAAACTGTTTCCTGAGAAATTATCACTTGAAATCCATTAACTGAGTCTATAATAGGAATAAAAATTTTCCAAACACATAATAAACCCAGCATTTTTACCTGATCTAAAACTTAATTTATACACATTTCCAGCCATAGTCCCATTTCCAGATACTTTTCCACAGAAAAAGATAAGTTAATATCTCAACAAAAGTCTTGTTTACAGAAAGAATGAAGTAGGACAGCATCTGTTTACTTTATGATTGTTCTTAGAGACATGCTTTTCTGCACAATTCTTTTCATTGTATTTGAGGCATGATTCCTTGCAATGGAACAGCCAAGTTTTAGTATCTCAAAATGGCTTAGAATTGACAGAAAAAATATTATGTGGAAAATAGTTGTAACTGACATGACAAGTAAGAGAAATAAAATTATTTTCTATAGCTTTTTTTTTTTTCATAGGCAAATTTTGAGCAGGAATATATTAATGGTTTGTGTTTGGGCAAAGCTTAGCCTTTTCATAAATGAGGTAAATCTTGTCCCTCTATTTACTCTTAAGTACTTGTAGTGTCCAAGACAACAAGTTTAGAGTATGTTCTAATAGGAAATCACTTAAAATACCCTTTTTTTTTCTGATAAAATGCAGAAATAACACATTTTAAACTCAACTGCATAGTACATTTAATGTTTGCTGTAGGATATTCCTAAAATTATCTCTGAGAGAAACAGCAAATAAAACCTCCAAAGCCTCTTGCTTTTTGCCTTTATTTAGGCTTTCTTTTGGAAGAGAATAATATGGCTAGGAGTTCATCAGAATTTGCCATCATGATAACATGTTTAGATGATGAATTATAACAAGATTAAAATTGCATATTTAGTACTCTTATGGTATATCCAGATACAGTAATTCACCTGTATTAATGAATGGAAGACTTTCCATGACCCTCAAGTATGTATTTATTTCTTTGTTTTCCCAAGCAGAAAAAGGGAAATCATAATTTCTCTCTGAAATATCATATAAAACTCCCTTGCAGAGGAAACCACCTATACAGAAAGGGGACACTATGCACTATATTTTGGAGTAAAGGGGAAAAGTTAAAAGAAAAATATATTTCCTTCTGCAAAGTTCTTCTTTATTGGGGAATTATTTTCTTAGAAGGACCTGAAAATATGAGGAGAATATAAGAGAAGAGAGATTTTCTCTAGCAATCAATACTAAAATTACAACCAATATGTCAAATTTCATCATTTCCCTGAATTTTTTCTAGGAAAATGGCATAAGTTCTTTGAAATTTTCCTGTGTCAAGACTATAGGAGTTTGGAGGGGCAGATGTACTGGCCATAAATTCAGGATTTTGATTATTTTTGCACATATCTGCCTGATGATTACATGTACACAGAAACATCTTGCCCAATTGATGTACTTTATCACTGACTATTTATTACCAACCACAAAGATTTTTTGGTTCTACTTCTTTAGTATTTGGGGGGTCAGGGGGGGGTTGATAGAGGAAACTAAATTTGAACTGTCAATGAGATTTTCCTTCCTTTGAACTTGTTAAAAATTGAGAGGACATGAATTTTAGTTCAGCACTCTTGTTCTTATTAAAAATTGGTTTCATTTGACAAATTTTGGCTCTTTTGGGGGTTTATTCCATATTTGAGAATATTTGTGTTCTGCTTGTGTTAAGTGTTTGGTGCTTGCTGGAAAATTCAAAGGTTCACATTATCCAACACAGCCTTTCATTTTGGGATATCCCAGTTTCAAGAGATCAGACACAAAGCCCTTAAAGTGCCTGAGAAGTTAGCAGCACCATCCTGAGAAGTTAGTCTTAGCTAGTGCTCTCACTCTACTGCTTCAATTTTATCATCACTAGTCTTGTTAAGTTCTCTGCTACTTAACAAAAAGGGTCAGCCTGTGGGGAAGACAGAATGGTCTATTTTTTATCTTGAAATAAGAACTAAGGAATGCCCCTTTAAACACTCAGGTAACACATATGAAATTAAACCCAAAAAAATCATATGTTTAGTCTATGAATCTTAAAGCTACAGGGTATCATGGAAATCAAAAACATGCAGAAATCTGAGAAGTCATTTGTAAAACTTCAGTAAGTTTTCAGGGATTGGTAGATAATGAGCCTGGGAAGATTAAGAGACTGTGTGTTTGTTTATAACATCCTTGCAAAAATCACATATTTTAAGCAGGGGAAAAAAGACTTTTCATTTTCCTTATATTGATTCAAACAAGAACTGTTATTAATGGAAGAAACATTTGGCCATTTGTCTGGTGTATGATCCATATGGAAGCTTTGTTCTTCCCTATAAATGGTTTTGATGTTTCAATACCATGACATCAGAGCAGCAGTGATCTGAGTAATTTCTATTGTACAGCAATGGCATCTGTCATTATTCACATCTGCTTTGGAAAGGATTATTTTAGTTAGTCATTTTAGTCATTTTAATTCACATAATAAATATTTAAAGTAATCATTAAAAAGCTTATTTAGTAGAGATTGATCCTTTATTAATATTCTCATGTCTCAATCCATCCCCAATGCTAGATAAATTAATCATTCCTTCCTAGTCTTTATGTATCACAATAATCTCCTTCAAGAGTTCCTGACTATACAGCTTCAGGGTAATTAGCTTTACCCAGATTCCTTTTTACTCTATTTCAACTTCTGCAAAGCAAAAGACTGAAATTCAACATATTACTTTTGGGACAGTTGTCACTGAAAATTTTTTATGCCACTAATATTGACATTCCTTTATGTGCCCAAAAGTAAGGTTATTTTGAAGCCTGGAGAGCACTAATTATCTAACACAAAGAAATGGTGGCATCTTCAGTAAATACCTGTATGCAGACTTTGATGGAAAAGGTGCTGGATTCCTGATTTTTTCCTACAGAAAATATTAATTAGTATTAAAAGAATATATTAATCTCATTATATTTGTTATAAGAGAACTTCTTTTTCAAGGCTATGTCCTGACAGTTAAATTATTTTTAAATGAAAGATTGTGGAGATTTGGGGGTTTGTTTGGTTTGTTTGGTTTTTGGTATTTTCTTGGGGTTTCTTTTTCAGAATGCAGGCTGGTTAAAATTGAGCTCTCTCCCTTGTTAAATAGTTGGATCCAACAACATCAAATAAGCCCAGCTACATGGCAGGTTTCAGGTGCTTTAAGTTCCCTGCCACAGAGGAAGAAGCCTAAACTCTGTGCTCTGTATCTTGAACCAGAACTCTCAGCAGTTCCAACAGAGTAACCTGGAAGTTTAAAAGTCTTAAAAAAAAAAGAATAGCAGACTCAGGCAATCACAATTTCAGGAAACATAATTTCAGAGCAGAAATACTTGTTTCACTGATAGCTACACAATGTTTCTTATCCTGCCTTGCTTGTAGGATTTTTTGCCGCTTGGTTTTGATTTAGAAGGAATCCAGATTTTGACATCTCAATGCTTTTGAGAAATAGAATTCTCAAGTTCAGACCAATTCTATTAGCAGTTCTAAAATTACTAACCTCAGCATGTTCAGAAAGTGGAAGAGTAGAAGAGAGAAAAGTCGCTTCAGGAAAACCTAGGAAAAGCTGACATGCAGTGCAGGAAAAAAAATAGGCATGAAAAAGGTGTTTTGCTTCAGTGTCTATTTTCAGGGAAAAAAAAATCTCAGAAAGGGTCCAGAAAGTTAGAATAGTTTTATATAATATGGGCAACCCCTGTATATAACAACATTAGTATTCTCCAATTAATATGTCACATTATAGACTCTGAACAGCTAATATTTGAGTCCTTCTGATCACTGATTCTCTCCTGAAGATGGAAAGTCTTGTAGCATTGATGAGTGGTATCTCAAGGACTAGCCATTTTGAGTACCAATATGACACTACAAATATGAAGTTGTGATTCCTGCAACATAAGTACAGATAGAGACCTACATGGTGACCCGTATTGACTGATGGGAATATTCCTTTCTTACCATAAGTCATTCCACTGGCTTTAGTAAGACTCATGTCAGTGGCCTAATTCAATGCATTAAAGCTCAGAAATCTAAAACATCTATAAACATGAAAAATTAACCAATAAAACACCTGTCTGTTTCTTCTTTTATAACATCTACATATTCTGAGCTTATTAAATTTAAATGAGCCTAAAGCTTTTAGCTGCACTGTTCACTGTTTTTTCTCTGTGTGCCTTTGTGCCACAGCAGGAGTGTTGCATGCATTTGCAATATTAATATTTCTAAACATCTGGCATCTCCTATATGACTTCACAGATTATCTGTAGAGGAAACCAAAAGGGAAAAAAAAAAAAAAAGTGAAACTGTAGTTTAAAACAAGTTTCCACAAATAAATCTCTACTAGCAGCATTCTCTGAAATATAAGTTTCAATAATGGCCCTTTTTCCTATTGTAGGTGTTTTAAAAAGGTGAATTAAATTAATGGAAGAGACAAACTCCAGCAGTGTGAAATGACCCAGCAGAGAATATATAACCCTGTATAATCTTTATTTTCACTCTCACAAGATTACCATGTTTATAAATTTTCAGCCAGACTTGAAGGAGAGATTTAGAAATATAACTCACAGAGACACATATACACACATGCATTCAGCTCTGCCTTTGGGGATTTACACAGAAAAATGACATTGAACAGCACACTGTAACCATGTCACCTTGTAATTATTAGAAGTTATAAACCCATAAAAACAAAATGGAGATAGTTCTTATCACTGACTAAAAGAAAAAAAAAAAGTAAACAGGAGAAAGGCCTGTTTCAGAAACTGTTTTGTATTTAATATTTAAATTACGTGTTTATTATAAGATTCAAAATGGATCTTTTTATTGTGCTGTGAATATTTGATTCCAGCATGGGAAACCTATGCACATTAAAAGTAATTATAAATGCCCCAAGTAAATGTTTATCTCCATTCTGTATTTTAATTAGTTTAGTGCTTTGTTTTTACTGCTTTTTATGAAAACTGTTCAATGGCACATTGATTGAAAACATTATTCAATTCCCAGAGTCCATTTCTTTCAGGATGATTATATTTAGAAACCAGCTTATGTCACCCTATTGGATTGTGACTTGTTTAATTTCCTAAGAAAGTATGTAATTTTTAAAATGTTATGGAAATTAAGAGCTTTGGTATTTACATTTATATACTTAGTAGTTTTCATGTTCACTGTAATCAAGGCAAAACTTGTAAGATAGAAGCCTATCTTGGCTTTTGCACACACAACAATAATTTTTATTGATAATGTATATTTATGGTTTGACTTTCAGTAATTTCTTTTGTTTTGTTCTATGTATTTTTATTTTTGCAATCAGTCTTTGCATTTGACCTAGTCTTCTTCAGGTAAAATAG
Source organism: Vidua macroura (assembly GCF_024509145.1). Taxonomy (NCBI): domain Eukaryota; kingdom Metazoa; phylum Chordata; class Aves; order Passeriformes; family Viduidae; genus Vidua; species Vidua macroura. The sequence continues at coordinate 28,147,493 of NC_071576.1, read as the reverse complement.
GTAAACCTCAGCTGCATCTCTGCTGCCTCCATTCATCACCTCTTTATGTAGATGCAGACAGTTGGAAAATTCATCTTTCACAGGTAATTTCCAAAGCATAAAAGGTCTAGAAGAAGGCTGGTCTTAAATGACAGGACAGTGTGAAACAGTATACCAGAAATGAGCACAACCAGACCCATTACAGTTGAGAAGTCCTAGCCTGCCAGAGGATTTCTCCTATAGTCACCTTTAGGAGGGTTTAAAAAACCACCAACTAGTAAAACTTCCTATTTCAAGGAGAGGAGAAAAGTAATATTACCTAATGACTCCAGTAGAGCTGCATTTTTTCTCCATCTCACATCTGCACAGGGGAAGTAAGATGTAGGGATGATGCATTGATCATATCATTTTAATTCCATATTTTTCAGTAATATATTGAATTTTAAATTATTTACCTCAAGTAGAGACATTATAAATTTATTACTTTTATCAATCAAGTAGAATTATGGACATATCCCATGCAGTTAAGCACCAGTTTTGCAGTTAAAGCACAGACTCAATAGATCCAATTTCACACAGATGTGAGTGAGAAAAACAGCAATCCTTTCCAAATTACAGCATTTATTTTTCATAGATGAAATTGAATTTGATGAGGTTTTACAAGTAAATTGGTAGCTAATTTAACATCATAGTAATGATAAAATTTGTCTCCTTGCAGAAATTCAGTGGGGTTTTTTTGGTTGGTATTTTTCATTCTTCATCCAGATAGCAATATTACAGTGGTTTTGGATAGAAGAATATATATAGACACATAAACTTTGATATGCATTTATCTCAAATATATGTATCAAACAAAGAAGATAACCAGGAACTCATTGTTTCTTGGAACACAAAAGATATAAGATTTAGTCCAAAAGCAGAAGAATTAAAAAAGAATGTGATACTTCCTTGTATAAGCTGTAACTATCACATGGACCTCATTGCTATGGGACATTTTACCTGCTCTAAGCAGTAGAAATCCTCACAAAGGATGAAAAAAAATTCATGTGAGAATTTTCTGTAAAATATCTGCCAAATAACCACCTATCAAATAGGTCTATCAAGAACTATGCAAATATTATATATGGTATAAAAGGTCCTGGATTACTAGAAGCTGGAGGTGAAATTTCAGTCTGTTCTTGTCCTGCATTCACAGGCTCCATAGTGACTTCTGCTAGAGCTGGAAAACTGGAATAAGATGGATACTTTGGTGTAGCCCAAGTTAATCAGTATGGTTTTCTTAACACAAATTTAATTATTGAAATATTGATGAAATTGCAAGCTTCTTTTGAACAGGGGATAAGGGAAAGATTTGATTAAATAATCAGATAAAAAATGTTGTATAACAACATTTGCTTTTGATATTCTTGATAATAAAAATTTCCTTTTAAATTAGGCTGAAGAGTAGCACTTTCATCAGGCAATTGCACATTGAAAGGTCTGTTACATATGATTTCCATATTTCCTTATTTTAGTGAGGTTGAAATACAAGCTTTCTTCTGTGTGATGCTCCTTTCTTCAGACTGTTTTTACTTTCATTGCATTCAATAAGAATAAAGTGCAGATTAACTTTCTCTAATGGAATTATTGTCAGTTACTCTCACTTGTTTTCAGCTGTATAAGACAGAAAAAAAAACCATACTATTTTGTCCTTTTTGCACCTTTTGAGGAAATGGGGAAGCTGACTACCTTTTGAAAGAGATGGCTCCATTCTACTGGTTTAATTCATAAATCCTTTCAGATGGAGGTCACCAGGAAAACAAACAAACAAAAAAAAACAGCAAAAAGAAAGGAAAAGGTGAAAGGGTATTCAAAAAGTAAATTATTTAAGATATGAGCTGAGATATGGTTGAGATATGGTTACAACTTTTTTTTATATCCTAGGTTGTCAAAGTTAGAACAGTTACATTGCAACAGAGGCATGCAGCAGAATGGGGCTCTTCCCAGAGGCCTGCCTGCATCCTGCCAACCTAACATCTGTAAATCCAACAGTTCACGTCCTTAGCCACATTTTTTGGGATATTCTTGGACTCTTTAATATCACATGGTTTTTAGTTGTGTGCATTATTTACTATGTTATTTAAGGACAATTTTAAAAATTAAAAAAAAAAAAACCAAAAAAAAACCAAAGCTACCTATTCAAAACAGGCTCTTTTAAGCAAAGTAGCACATGCTAAATACTGGCTATTAGCAACTGAGCATCTCAGGCCCGGGTATGGCATTCTGTTTGGAGCACAGAGCAAAGGGAGGAGTGGGTGTCAGGCATGCACAAGGTGTGAAGTGCAGCTGGAACCACAAGCAAGAAGTTTCCGGGGGGAACAGCATTCAGCTTCCTACAAACAATTTGTTATGAAAAAGGTCGGACTGAAAGATCTTAATCAGAATTATTCAGTACACAGTATAGGTAGCTATAACTACTAGTACAGTATAGTGCACTATTTTTTTAAGCAATATTGAAGCAATTATATTGAAGCAAGCATAAAGGATTATCAAGTAGAGATTGATATTACTTATATCAATCAGCCAGGTCCAGAGAAGTGCTGGCAATCAGAGCACTACCAGCAGTTTTGCAGGCAGCTCTCCCTTGACAGTGGAGAAGTATGTGGTGTCACAGAGGCTTTGCTCAGGGCTGCATTTTACTGATAGAGCTGGGAATACAAAGATGGCACCACAAGTCTCTGTCCCTGTCTGGAGTGACTCAAAGGTCGAAGACTTCAACCCACACCCATGTCAGAATTTGTCTGCTCAGCCTGAGGTCTCACGGCTCTCCTGAACTCCACACTGTGGTAGAGAGCAACATGACTTTCAGGGAGTCCAGATTACATTGGTGGGTGGGATAAACAGGAGATAACAAGCTCTTTATGGCAATCTCAAAGTGCAGAGCCAAGATGTAAGACGTGGAAAGAGGAAGAAGCACATCTGCTGAAGCAGGCATGTAGGGAGCCTTGCAATGGTGGAGCCTGGACTGGCTTGTAAGTGTCAGTGGTGATTTCAAGTATTTGCAACCAAAGCATTCATAGAAGTTGTCATATAATTTGAAAATAAACACTTAAGGAACTTAAATAGCTAAATTTGCTATTAATGACTTTGATACAAGTTTACAGTTCTGATTCATGAGCATTATTTCTAAATATACAAAAGATGTCTGAGGTAAAGCAAACATGTAGATTCATTTTCCTCTAAACAGAAAAAAAAAAAAATTGTTGTCTTCTTCCCAGAGTAATCTTTTTACATGAGTTGACTACATGAGGTGATCTTTTCAACTCTGCAGGTGCAGGTTTTCACTATATAAACCAATAACTGAGAAATCATCAAAATAAGAGACATGGGGAAACATGTAGTTGTGGAAAACTTGGAATATTTTCAAACTTAGGGTTTGCAGGTGGGTAGACTCTCTGAAGATTTTTATTACCCAAACACTCAGTACTTATACTTGGAGACTTTTCCTTTATAGGTCGCAACAGGAAAGGGAGGCTATTCGCAAATAGATGCTGTTTGGTACATAAAATGTGCTCTGAATGTACTATCTAAATTTAAAATAACCTAATTTAGATTAACCTACTTAATGAAGAATACTCAGAGGTCACTAAAACTTTGATTTCCCAGTTATTTTATAGCTAGTGCTTCAGAAGCCATCTAAACTATAACAAGATAGATAAATCAGATTGTTTTTATTGGTCTACTGTGTACATTTTAATATAGGTAACAAGAGTATCCAGTAAATCAGACTTTGGAGGAATTTGCATTATACTGTGGCATAGCTTTAACCTTGACACTACTAGAAAGATCATAATTTTGATAATTAATCAATATCTATTTTCATCTAAATAATATATCTGATTAAAATTTACTTTTTTTTTAAGAACTTAAAACTATATGATGTTGATTATAGATTTATCTGTAGGTCTTCGAATCTACTGCCATATTTTTATTAAGAGAGTTGTGAAAGGCTCTAATTAGTATTTAAGTCACAATAAAAATAATGGAATTTTTTGTATAATTAATTTTATATTTTATTTTTGAAAAATAAGTAAAACATTTTTGAAGATATGTAAATAACATTAGATTCTCATGATTGATTAATTGTTTTCATGTACTATTAGAAAGTTTTAATTAGTTCTAAGTCTTTATGAGTAAAGTCTCCAAGTGACAAATATGTCAGTTACTGAGATTAAACATTACAGCATTTCAGAAACTCAGAGTCAGAAAATTATTTAAGGTTTTCCATGGACCTGACACTTATTGCACACCATAAATGTTATTCTGATTGTTGCAGAAATCTTTGAACACTGGGTAATTGCGGCATTTGAATTGTTTTTCCCGTTCTCGTGCAGTTCTGGAGAGCCTGGAATGGCGCTGCTTCTCGGCAGGACTGGGGCTGCCGTAAGTCCCGGGCGCTCCTGCTTTCCACGCGCCAGGGGCGGGGCTGACCGCGTTCTGCCGTCAGCACAAGGGGCGAGACAAAGAGGCCAAGGAATTGTCCACTCCATCTGCGTGGTTAGCTGGAAAGCTTTAATGGCCGTGGGGAGCTGCAGCAAAGAACCACGGCTCGCTCCCAGTGCCGCGTGGACGAAAATGGCCCCAAACAAAGGAAAGCATGAGGTTTTATAGGGGACAGACCGACGGAGGCAGAAGCCCCCCTCACGCAATGGGGGCAGGCTACGGGGGAGTTACGTGGACCGGGGTAACCAATGGGGACGTGACAGGGACGGACACCAGGCTCTGGGGTGAATGGGGTTGCGGGAGCGGGGTAACCAACACCGAACTCTCTGGAGTGGGCAGGGGGGTGTTTACAGGACTGGCATGGTGAGCTCCAATGGTAAGAGACCCAGAGCGGACCACTGCAGGGGGGGAACACAGGGGGTGCACGGGGGTACACAGATCTAACTAAAACATATCAGAACCCCTAATCTGAACCCAAACCTGGGATGCAACAGGTAATGTAGAGCAGAATAGACAAAGAGACACACTATGGATTTAAGACTTTTTGCTATTATTGAATCAAATTTGACAGCGTCAAAAATAATAGCCTCATCACCAAAATATACGATTTACTTTTAAAAAAATGCTTGCTCAATACTGAAGTTTTCCTGCATTGTAGTGGTTTAGTCTCCTATGTTTACATGTAAAACTTGTCTAAGACAGTCAGTGCCTCAAACATACTGTAAGAATCAGTGACATTAGTTCTAACTACACTGTAAATGCTAGAAAATATTGATAATATGTCTAAGTCAAATTCTCACTTTGATGATATATTTGTTTCTGGAAAGGGTATATGAGCACCTGTGTATCTTATAGGAGGGAAAGGAAGGCCAGGTTGCCAATTTGTGTTGGGCTCCAGTCCATAATTTGACTGTTATAAATACAGTGATAAAGCATAGCAGAGCAGATGACAGAAAAGACTCAGTCAGGCATGAGAAATGTGACACTGATTATGTGGATGATTATGTTTAGATTTATCACTAATACAGAATCTAAATATTACCAGTGAAGTATATAATGTATGTCTGAAGGGTTATAAGCAGGTTCAGCTGGAAACACATACGTTTATAGTCTTGGGCCTTGCAGGACGTACAATTACAAAGCAAGAAAGCCCCTACGTAGCTACTTTAGGATTTTATCTCCGTATGTGACCAGACTTCAGTGCTTTCACTCACCTGTCTAGAAGTGAGTATTCCCCATCTTCAGGCTGCACATACCCTGCATGAGTCCCTGCTGGGAGAGAGGGTTTGGTGACACACTCAGAAGCTGCTTGACACCTCAAGCAGAGACTAGTTGACCCAGCTGGCCCAGCGTCCACCAGCACTTTATACCCAACTGAAGGCTGATGGGTAACAAAGTCAACCATCACAGGTCCCCCATCTCTGGAATGATTCAATTATGTGAGCATCTAGATGGCTTCTCCTGCAATTCCCACCTGGTGTTCTCATTTTGGGACAAATTGCCCACCAGAGACAATTGCAAAGGAGGAGCCAGTGGGGAGGGGGTGGGGGGGATGACACATGTGCCAAGACCCAACTATCTTTCATCACCATCACATAGAAGTTTCAAGAGAGCAAAAATACTTTCCACTCTATATGAAGAAATGCAAGCGAGACTTCACTTGCACAAAATGCAGATTGGTACACGGGTTAGTGGGAATAGCAATTTATGCATTTTTGGTTACCAGGGATACTGTTTGTAAATTATGAACCTACATCATGCAAGATCAGACCTCTGACTAGTGACAGGTGATGAGTGAATTCTGCAACATATATTCTTCTGGAAGTGGTTTAACAAGGAAATCTTATTACCAGGTGGGAAAGCAGGATAACATACTGCATAAGCCTATAGGACACAATAATCTTAGCTGATGAGAAAGACGAAATCAGAGTTACTTTAAAAGTATTAGCCTTAAAGCTTCATTTACAATCTCAAGGTTACAGTTCTCCTCCAAATAAAATATTTCAAAAAGGTGAGCTAAGATAGCTTAAATGAATAAATAAAACTCCACTTGCCTGTGGTGCAAATAAACTGCCAGTGTTACATACGTAAGATGAGGTCCCTCCTGCCACACCCAATACCAAATGATAGCTGCAAACAAAGCTGGGGAAGGACTGCTAGAAGAGTAACCCAAGCAAAACATCAAAGACAAATTAGAAGTGAATAGTACTACGTGGACACCACTGGTGATGGCATGAATGACAGATATGAAAAGTTACGGAAAGGCTTGTTATAAGCTGACACTGACAGCTAAAAAGCTGCTGGAGTCATGAAAGTAGTTTTTCATACTACCAAGACAAGTACGAAAAAGGAGAGTGAGAATTTTTAGTGCAGGATGTGAAACACAGTACTTTGAAAATATTAAAAATCCAACTATCACAGTGTGATCCTCCTACATATGAAATTAAGTTACAGTAACCACTACCTCTAGGAATGCGCTAATTTGGGGACATCAATAAAATACTAGTATTGCACAGAAAGAGTCTTCTTATTCTACTAGAATTTTCTGCTGAATATATATCTTCAAGGAAATTCTAGAAGACTATGATCTCTGCATGAGTTATTTCCTATGGTAGCTTCAAACACCATAATGGCATATGTCATCATGCAATTGGAACTTCTAAGAGTAAATGATAGTATAAATATCCCAGAAGCAATTTATGTTTATCAGAATCCTGTTTCAGTGAGGACCAAAGACTGAGTAGGAAGATCAATTAAAGGCACTTAGTAGGAAAAGAATCTGGTGGAAAAGTTAGATTAGCTATGCTGGAAACTGCCTCCATGTTGTCTTAGAGCCTCTGAGGAGAAGAGAGGTTAGAAACTGTGAATCGCACACTCACTTGACTTAACAGGAACAGCCCTAAAGGCAAAGTGAAAAGGTAATATATGCTCTCAAACTATGCTAACATGCTCTCCAGGGATGCGGAGTATTTTTACAGATGTGATCAAGTGAGACACCAGATTGTGCTGAAACCAGGCAGATTTCCCCCAATGACTCAGGTAGCTGTGCGAACCATGGTGAATTTTAATGTGCCAGAAAAGGGGCTGATTAAAGAATCACCTTGGGCATCTTCAATTACATTTGTAAAAAATGCCCAGTGGAGAGTTGTGGCTGTGAGAGCTTTAATTTGTGGAGAGTTCAGAACAGCGCTCCAGTTTCCCATAGCAGGTCTCAGACACAAATATTTCCATAGTTGGGATTTGATCCCTGGCTATCATTTTATCATTTTAAGGATCCAAGTAAAGGTTTTATCATTTTAAGGATGCAAGTAAAGGCTTTTTCTCATCCACTATGGATTGTTCCATGGTTTTAGAATGCCCTTTCATTCATAAATATATCTGTGCCTTCTGACAAGATTATAAAGTTAAGTAGCAAAGAAAATAATTTCCTTCTTGTTGAAGGAAGGTGAAAGAAAAAAAGGGAAAAAATTAAATTATTCTGTGTTTTTTTGGTTTGGTTTTTTGGTTTGGTTTGGTTTGGTTTTTGCTTTATTTTGGTTTTGGGGGTTTTTTTAAGAGCTACAATTAAGCTTGTAGGAGGCCTTCACCACCTTTCCAGCAAATATGATAGGTGCAAGCAGGTGAAATTTCAAGTCTAAAAACAGATTGTTACAAACTACTGGAAAATCCCTGTTAAGATGGAAAAATATTACTGTTTGTAGGCATGATGATCTGAGGAATCTCTAACAGTTTACTTTCTGGCTGATTTATTAGATAAGAAGAGTGTTTCTTGCATTCACTTGGCTTCACATATCTGTCCATCTAAAGGGGATAAATGGTTAAATCAGATCTTTGGCAAAACACCTTAAAATAATTTATTTTTTAGAAAGCCAGCTGGAATTTAAATAGGGGAATATTATAAAGTGAGAAAGAGTAGCAACATTATAAAGTGAGAAAGAGTCTGAAAAGAGGTCTGAGGAGAGCCTACAAGAAGTGACAGCAGAATCCCCTGGGGGAAGTTTTAATAGGTGTTGAGAGAGATTTTTTTTAACATAAACAGGTACTTTTTCAGTGGAATGAGTTACATGTAGTTACAATACCATATTGTTAGGATGTTGTTTGCCCAGCTTTACAGGCTCAGCATGAGTAGCTGGTTTAGGTAAAGCCTTAGGCCGATAGCTCTGAACTTACATCTAGAGATGTTTTTGTCTGGAATGGAGTTAATTTTCTGAGTAATTTTCCTAGCAGCTGGTACAATGCTGTGTTTTGTCTTTAGCACAAGAACACTGATAACACACTGATGTTTTGATTGTTGCTAGGCAATGGTTATCCTAAATCTAGGGCTTTTTTAGTTTTCCATGCTCTGCCAGAAAGCAGGGGCATCAGAAATGCAGACAGAAGAGAGAGATTCCAGGAGACTACAGCAGCCAGCAGAAGCTGCAGCACCTCAAGATAAGAATAGCCTACCTGCACAGACATAGGGAAAGAACCCAATCGGGTGGAAAGAAACCCCAGACCAAAAATCACCATCAGACCACAAGGCATGTGCAAGGAGCATGAGGGTCGAGTGCGTAAGTCATAAGGGTATACTAAACTTACTAAACTTCCTCCAAAATAGACTTGTCTAGGCATCATACAGTCTAGCGCAGATGCTAACTTTCATATCACTATTTCTAACAAAGGCATCTGAGATAGATTTTTAAATGCTGAAAATAGTCAGAAATTTTTTGACTTAAGAAAGCATAAACTAAAAGCTGTTTAGAAGTACAGCAGAAAGAAAGTCGCCTACTGTGACCCACACAGAATAAGAAAGGTGAAAATTGGTAATTGGTTGTTCAGCCCTTTAATGAGTTCTCTAAACAAGGGATGAACTATAAGGTAAAAACAAATGTTGTTGAAGTCATTCAAGACAAATAAGACAAAGGTCAAATATAAAGAACTGCAGAGGGGTGCTAAATAGTAGATGAAATTCAATGCAGGTAAATTTAAAATTATTATAAAACAATCTGAATTCTATAGAAAAAGAGATGCCATCACTTAGATATCTTATTTCAGAGTAGTAATTGAGAAGACTACTAAAGCAACAGTTCCACACACAGCAGTGATCAGAAAATTGATCATATATTAAAATAAAAAAATACCAAAGTTTGCAACAAAATGAAACATGGTCATGTTGCTAAACCATAACTCATTCCTATTTTAACCATTATGTGTGAGTCTAGTCCCAAGCAGAGAGAGTCAGAATGCAAGCTTCTGTAACAAAAACAGCTGCACAGACTAGGTGTCTTTAGATACAGCAAGAGATAATCAATGATGAGACTGACAAAGTCATGAACAACAACCAGCATCACTACCTCTCCCAGCAAGGGGTTTGGGGACTATCAAATTAATCAAAGGCATACCTTATCACACAGTAAGTAATAATAAGTTAAGCTCATTCCTAGACACTGAGGAAATGTAGGTTGGGTTGGTTTAGTCAGGGATTTTATTAAGGTTAGTTAGGTTGGTTCCTTGTACCCCTATTTTCCCTCACAGGGGTTTGCTCCAAGTTGTTTACCATGGGAGCTCTTGTCACTCAGATCTGTCAATCTTCTCACCTCACACAGTTTCCTCCTTACATGGTTCTGTCAGTCAGGGGTTGTCACTCCTTGCTGGGGTGTCAGTCTTGTAACCACTCCCTGCTTCTTCATGAAAGTTCTGCATCAATCACCCCACCTTTGCACTTCTATTTGTCCCAGAACGCTGTACCCACCTCTGTTATGTTCCCATAGGTTGTTGTGATCCATGTCACTCCCCTGTTGTCTGCCCCTATAGGGCGAGGCAGGTTTCCACCCCTGTCCGCCCACCCCCTATTTAATCTGTTGCAAGTTCTTTGTCCAGTTGACATTTTGCACTGCATGCAGTCCAGAGAGCATCCCTCCAACCACGCATGGGGGAATAAAAGTTCTTTGGACCAGCAAGCAAAGTGTCCTTCTCTCGTCCCTTTGCTTCCTCTCAGCATGAAGCTACCGAAGCTGTGTTACCCACGCCAGGGCACTCCACAACCCTGGAGTGCCCGCTCACTTGGCGGCTACAGCCTCTCAAAGGCAGCGCTAGCTGGGGCTTTTCGACTGCTTGAGGTCGTAGCAGGTAACCACCGCGAGGAAAAAAACATTTTTTCCAAACCTTTTTAAAGGAAAACTTCAGCTTTTATTGTAGCAAGCAATGCCATGAAAAACCTTCAAAGAGATACTATTTTCATCTTTGGACTTTTCATAGTCTGAAAGGCATGTAAGAGCGGCATGTAAGTTCATAGTTGAGGTAAAACATACAAGTTTCCTTGAACAATAAATTTCATTAGCATAATAATTGGTTAGATTAATGAAAATAGAGATTACATTGAAACACTACAATGCCTTTGGAAGATAATTTTTCTCACCAGGGCCCGAACATTTACCTAAAGATGGGAAGAACAAACTATTCTTCAGAGTTGATTATGGAAGAGACTTTAGGTGACAAGCTTCAATTTTGGTCTGCTTGTGATAGGTATGATAAATTCTGGCCTTAATCAAAAGCCTATAGAATCAAAAGCCTATAGAAAATAAAGTATTAAGTAGAGCTGTACAGGAGTGGCTCATGATGTTATATTTTAAAAAAATATTTATTCCCTTGATATATATTTCCTGTATGATAAATTACTGTGCACATATCTTTACTTTGTACAGCAACACAAGTTTACCAGACATTTGGGAAAAAAAAAGGTGTTTCCATCAATGGAAAATGTGCTTTATAGCAATGTTGCAAATTCAGTCAACACCTATCATGACACTCATAGACAGCAGTAGAAAAAAAGAAGCAGAAAGACAGTGATAAGTCATTGCTGTTGCTTTACCTATCTTTCTGCCAACAAGCCTAACTTCCCAAAAGGCATGAAAAGCAATATTAAACAAGAAATAGAAACAGGGCCTGGGCTAATGAAATTGTTCTCTCTACAAGCATATGAGAAAATATGACAAGAATGTAAACAGAAGTTTATTTTACAGCTCCTAGCATTTAAAAAACATTGGGTATGCTATTAAAATTTATCCCATTAGATTAAAAAACATAATTAATCATCCGCAATCTGGGTGTTACAAGTAAAATCACATGAAGACCTGATGTTTGTTAAGATAAAGAGGTACTATTGTTTATTTCTTAACTCACTATTTTAAGATCTATTAGCTAATAGGTGTTGTTATTAAAAAACACTAAACTTATTTCAAAAAAAAAAAAAAACCCAAAACACACACACAGAAGAAACCCACAGGAAATAAACCTCCACAAGTACAGAAAATAAGCTGCTTATCTTTCAATGTCTGTCAATACATACATGTTGGCAATATATTTATTTCATGAGGAATACTCCTTTTCAACTTTTTTTAAATAATAATGAAGACCTAGTGGTTCAGTCTCTATTAATATTAATAAGTCCACATCTGTGGGGTATAAATTCTAAAATTCAAACCAAGTGACTAAGAGAATTCACATTCAGTAAGTGCAAGGAAAAGATTAAAAAATTTTTAGAAGTGTTGTGTCTGACACAGGTCCCTCTGACAGGTCTGGGCATATAGCATATAAAATCTAAAAGCTGCTGGAGTATAGCTAAATGCTGTTATCCAAGCTGTCATAACTGTATTGCAGTTTAAAGATATTTCTTGACAAGAAAATTGAGAAAGCTGTCTGGCTAGTAAATCAAAACCATCCTCCTCTTTCAGTGGCCAATGAACAGATGCAGTTTAGGTCACAGATGGTGTTTTTCACCTTTGGTCACCATGCACATTTTCAGCACAAATACTTGCTTTCTTTATCACTGGGAGTAAAAAGTACCACTATCCACAAACCACTGTTATTTCAGAAGGCAAAAAGCTGCTGAGCAGATAAGGTTCAGGAGTGCAGAGTGGTTTTTAATGATCTCATAATTTAAGATGGTAGTGCATTTTACTGTGGAATACGTTAGTATATGGCTATATTCCCTTGGAGAGACTTAAGAGAAGCAGAAATACCATCAAAACCAAAGGTATATTGGGTATATTGAGATGAACAAAAAAAAAAAAAAAAAAAAAAAAAACCAAAAAGGCACAATAGGTAAGAATCTGTTAGTTTGAGAGTCTAAGTTAAAGCTTCCAAGTGGGTTCAACATTTCACTTTTAATGGCCACTTATTTCTTTCATTTCCTTTACAACCCACAAGACTGTTTATCTTATCTCCTGTGCTCTCTGCAAGAGGCCTCTGCTTAGCACAGGTGTCTGTCAGAAGTGTTAGTAACAGCTGCTCTGGCCAGCATCCTCCCCTGGACAGGTGACTCCATTGGCATTTCCAGGGTCCTTTCAATCAGGGCAGCACAGAACCAGCATCAAACTCCAAAGGCTCTCTCTGATCTCCTGATTTTGAGTTTTCAAAGATTTAAAATTCTGGACTTAGTATCAAGAAGTATTCATCACTGTGGCCCTGTTTTCATAAAAGTGTGTCTCCAGAGTGTTTAACTTAAATGGATTTGTCACTTTTTCCTTTTTTTTTTTTTTTCTTTTTCAGATCAATGCTCACTGTTGAAGTCAAACAAATTCCTTTTCATTCTTACTGCAAAGAGTAACTGGTTGAAAACATGTTATTTAAACCAAATTATGTTTTCAACAAACTTTGTATAAGGTGTCTGTGAGAAAATGTATAAAGGAACCTTGAGAAAATCAGAAGTTGATAGCTATATATGAGACCAGTGAGATTCTGTGGGATTTTGCTTCTGTGGAAGCAAATGTTTAATTTTTTCTAAAGTGATCTCAGAGTCAGGGGAGCTCAACAAGTTTATGAAAAGATTCTTCATTAACAGCTGACCGAGTTCAGTGACTTGACAAGTATTTTCTGAACCTGTACTCCTTTAAGAGAGAAACCCTGGCTAGACAAAATGCCAATTTAAAGAAATCTAGAACAAATTTCATTAACTATCTTATTCTACGCAAGGAATTAATGAAAACTATTTTTGTTAAAAGTAATTTAGCAAGGCAACAAATCTTGTGAAGCAAGAGGAAGATGAAGATCACTGATGAGCTATCAGGTGCAGCTTACTCCCAATTCAATTTTATAAAGGGATGAAATAACCTAAGTATTCATTTTACCAGACTGAAAGATATACATTGTTGAAAACACTATTGGTTCTGATTCTTCTTTACATAGTAGCTTATGCACATTCATTTTTAACTAAACTTGTAAATTTTAGTCTGTATTAGTATTCTGTAAATTTCCATGAAAAATGGAGTGTTCTTCTAAACATAGAGAATAATTTTTCTTTGAATGTTTTGTTCATCACAGTCCAAATAGCCAATACCTGGACTATAAGTATTATAGAGTATTATAAGTATTATACTAAAGAATTAATACCCTGTGAGAGAAGTGGAAGAATTTTTGGTTATTCTGGATGATGAAAGGATGAACTGTATCAAGAATTCTTTTCTTAGTTTTACTGCCAACATCCTGCATGAATTCTTGACCAAATGCTCCAAAATTTTTTAGTCAAATCTTTAATTACTACAGACTGGATCCCTAGAAACATTTAATTACCGAACTCGTGTATACAGACAGATTACTTCACTCTAGTCTTTGCAGAATCAGAAACAAGTCATTTACTTCCAGATCTTCAAAGAACTTTTGACACCTAATTTCCATTAAAATCAATTAATAACACCAAGACTAAAATAAGTAGCTTCTTACTGGTGACTTCGAGATAAATCCTTAATCACATACTCAGATGTTTTAAAAACCTAATAAATTAAGGCATTAGAATAATTTTTTAAAATACTGAAAAACAGTGAATTTTCCAGTGCCCTAGAGAATGGTGAAGAAAATTATATATGGTAAAGAAAATATATATGAAGTACTGTGATAAAGAGGGATTATTTCAGGGTCAGTATAAAAATAAAATTTATGTTATGGGGTTCTATTAATTATTTTTCATTGGTCTTTCCTGAATGACATGTTCATTGACATTAGATACAAATGTTTCAATAAACCTGATGGTTCATATTCAAAATATTGTACAGTTATACATTTCCATTCTGTGGAATCAAGCAATCTCTAAGCAACTGCTTGCAAAGAAAATGGGAGTGTATGAAAGGGCTTAAATGAACATATATACCTAAATAATGCTCAATTTTTGACACTCATATATAGGTCAAATTAGAAGAAGTGTTTGTCCATTAATAAAGTTCCCTCTTAAAAAAGTGTCCCACAAAACTAATTTATTCTCAAAAGCTGTGATAGCATTTCTGGAGAATTCAAAGGATTTAAACTAAAGAACATAGTCACAACGAAGTCTTAAAAGGAACCACTCAAAGAGAAGAAAATCAACAAAAGAGAAAAAAATTTAGTTAGCTTTCATAGAAGCTGAGAAATTTGCAGAGGTCTTTCTCTGACTTTATTCAACAGGCATGCAGTGTCTATTTCACTCAATCAAATGCTTAGAAATCCATTCAAGGAGTAACCAAAGCACACAGACAACAAAAAGGCCAAGAGGAAGAGCTTTCTTTTGGAGATAGTATAGTAAGAAGGGTGTAACTAGGACCCTTTTTTACAAAATCATTGTGTTGGAAGCTTATAACAAGTGCAGAATTGGAACGATGAAGGCATTTAATTCATACAGCAGACTTGAAAATACAGGGCAAAGAAACTTCCAAAATCACACCTTTCTCAACTGTGGTCACAGAACTTTTCCCTTGCCTTTAATTTAGCAAAAATTCCACAAAATTTAAAAGAGAAGGAAGAAGGCTTCACAAAAAAGAAATAATTTTGTTTAATGACTGGCCCTTTTCAGATAATCATTTGTGATGCAAAGGGTTATAAAAGTGCAAAAGGAGCATTTGATACAGATTTTGAAGTTCTTAAGTTTTGTGAAGCTAAGAATTATGACAAAGCCTAGAGACATACACACACACACACTTGCCTCAGTTCTGAACTTCCCCAATGAGAAATTTAACAAAAGAACTCAGTTTTATAAGGGCCACAGTGCAGAAAGAATATTGACCTTAAAATGCCTTGGACAAGAGTCATCAGAAGGAAAATAAATCTAACAGAGTTTTTAGGCTGGCAGTAATAAATAGTTTATTCTCTGGCAATGTAGATATACCTGAGCTGTCAAGCCCTAGAAAAACACCACCCCAGTCAATGTCAAGCTATGTTATTTCAAATGATGCTGGGTTTAGTTCGTTGAAGTTTCAGTTATGTTAACTTCCTCTACAGGAACCTACAGGAGGTGCTCTTAGTAAAGATCTAGTTACTCCCTGACACAAAAAAGTACATTTACCAATGATAGTCATAAATACAACAAAGGTGCATTTTATGTTGAGAGAAGAAACATCTCTTTGTCTCTAGTTTGAATCTCCTGCAATTTCTCTGAGTATGTATGATTTTTAATAGGCAAAATGCAATCTTTTTCTTTTTGCTAATGTATCAACCATCTAATGAAACATTTAAATATATTACATCAGGTGGTTACAGTGGGGATTCCTTTCCACTGTAACACATTCCAATGCAGTACTTTCTTTTTCTAATATACTCTAGAAATTCACAAAACTGTGATTCATTTAAGCACAGGTTGTAATATGACGTGTCCTAGTTGCTTCATCATGAATAAACCAGCAGAAGTTCCCATGGAGTTCAGTTTTTCTGTGGTAGACTTCAATAAGGGTTAAGTCAATAAGTACATACCATGTGCTTTGTAGAATCTTGCTTAAGAAAATACACCCAAAAAATTCAGCTAGAAATAAGATCTTAGTTCCTCAGTTTCCAGACCACCTTTCTGCAATTCAATCTTCAATCACAGGCAGCCGAGTAAGATTGTACAGGCTTTTCTTGCACCTTGCTATTTCTCCCATAGTTTGTATTTTTCAAGCATTGGAAAGCCTCATATGTTTTACAAGGCTAACTGTTTAAATTATAATGGAAACTTTTCTAAATCTCTTCATTTCAATATATGCTATTCTTAGAGTATTTTAACTGACCTTAGAAATCTTTCACCCTGGTTTAAGTAGATGAAGCAAAATACCATAAATCATAAAACAGCATAAAAGTCTAGCATTTGCTGTAAGTTAGAACTATGATTTTCTTCATACTTCTTGGAAGAATTTTTACAATTGATTTCATGATAATTAAGTTTAAAAAGCAAAATGCAATTTAATGGAATTTAAAATGCTGCACTTACTGGAATACTTTATTTGTCACAAGGTCTAGGGGTTTAGAATTGACTAATAGACAGAGATGATGATAAATCAATGTAGCAGAGTTAATTTCTTAGAGTTGAATTGGATTTAGTCACTCAACCCTCAGAATAATGAAATTGCATGGCCAAATCCCCTGCTTCTCAGAGAATGCAAGGGATAAGGGACCTCAGCTATTTTTTTTTTTTTTTGAGAGAGACTCTCTAATGGTATTGAAAAAACAAACCTGTGTAAGTCACAGCAGTTTAATTCATCATCTTCCTTTTCCATTGAAATTTCAATTAAAACCAGTTTATAATGTTCCATGCACAGAATTAATTTAGTTTATTGGACAATCTAAAAGTATATGTGACTTGTTAGTGTATGAATTTCAGCATACATCTAGAGAGAAGCTGTAAACAATAAACTAGCTGCTTCCCTAAAAAAAATCCTAAGAATTCCCAAAATAAAAGAGTTCACGCATTTCAAAAACCATGAAAAGTATGAATCAGAAAAAAATCATTATGTGTTTTGCCTTACTCACAGTAGAAACTAAATTAAAATTGAGCCTTAATATTTCATTATAATATTTTGTAAATTCCCTGTGTGTAGAAATGTATATGCCTGTTTTATCTTCCAAGTTTACATATTTCTGTCTAATTAGTACAATGAATCCTAGCAGTCAGTTGCACTGTCAGAGGTACTTGTGTTATGCTTTGCCTATTTCTATTTATATTAGTTAAAGACTTTCATAATAGAACTCTGGCCAAACCAAAATAATCCCTCCCTCCACGGCCCTGCAGCACTAACCCCAATCTATAAAACCTTTGGCTAGCCAGAGCAGATGAGCATGTGGAAAGGTCTGCTTAGTATGATTCAGTGGTACTCTTTTGGGGGATTACTTATGTAAAAAGTGAAACATAAGTGTGTATAGTATCCCTCTTCTGTGGACAGCTATAAGGGCCATAGTAGATGAGATGTGAACAGCTGCTTTAACTGAAGAAGGAATCCACGTGGGTGTTTTGGTCATTTAAGGTCTGTATGCAAACCTCCCCTGTGTGAAATGCATTTTATGCAGCCGCCTGTACCCAGTGGGAATCATTTCTGTGTTACAGGGACTGGCGTATCTCAGCTCTTCAAGTCACTCATGTATTAAGTTACATAAGAGGTTTGTATTATATTTTTGTTGAAAAGACACATACTTAATTACAATGGATTTGTTAGTGATGGTATAATTATGCCTTTTTGTAAGCATGTCTACAAACTTCATATTAAAACTTTTCAGAAGGGCACTTTTTAATGTACTTTAATAGAGTCAGAAACATTTCTACATTATAATGGGAAATACATCTCTGCTGCAGTCCCTAAATTTTTGGGGATTTTGCTGGTCAGTGTTTCTTCTCTTATCCTAATTTAAAATACTGTAATAAACAAATGTAAATAATCAAGGACATGTACCAAGCACCCTTTAACCTCAAGTGCTACCAGTCAAAATTTTTTGTCATTTATATTTCTATTTCTTTATCCCTAGGCTTTATACTGGAAACTGCATTCCTTCTCATTTGACAGGCAGATTATAAAGATGACTCTCTTTCTCCAGCACTTTTTAAATGCCTCCAGTTATGATTTAACTACCTTTATTCCTCCTCTTCTCTTTGGGTTCATAGCCTAGAACAGCCTTGGTAATCAATGCTTTAGAATAAGCCATCAGTTTCCAGTATGAGAAATTCTTATAACTGCACCAGTCTTAGCATACTCTTGAGCACTAGCTTACAAGCAAATGCTGCAACAGATATAAGAAATTAACATGCCTTTGTATCCTATTAGGAAACATAAAGCTCAAATATTATATTTCATCCATTTGTGTTCAGGAAATGAGAAGCATCAGTGCATCACACCCATGTGTAATTGGGCACAACATCCATTATAATTCCTCCACAGATAAATCTTAATAAAATACACACCATCATTCAAGAGTTGCCATGTCACCTGTCTGTGATGTTTCTAGAGTTCAGCTAGCCTTGCCATATTACATTCCTGCCACATTACATTCCAAGAATATTTAATTCCCACTCAATAGTTACTTGGGGGAAGGGGAGGAGTGGAATAATAGTTTACAAATAATCCCTTACTAAAAAACACCCAATGTGGTTGAAGTTCTTTTCTTCTAGGTGGTGTAGAAACATTTTCCATTAAAAATAGAGTAGATTACACATAATAGGCTTTTTCTGCCTTTTTGTGTCCACCAGCCAAAGAGGGACTGCAGTTTGTTGAAGTAGGCTGGTTAATGTTCTGCTGTCATTAAAAGAAGCATAACAGTGTGATCATACATTTGTAAAAAAAACACAGGCATCTTTGCTATCATTTTCAAAGTGGAAGCTCTGTAACTGCTAGATTCCATCATTACTGTAGCTTCTAAGACTGAAAATTTGTTAAAGTTGTGTATGTGGCTGAATTCATCCAACATCAAGTTTTAATAATTCATTATGCAGTACCTGCTACTAATACAGAAACAGTTCAAGCGCTCAAAAAGCCTTTCAGATTTTAGGAAAGATGAAAATTTTATTCCTTAGCAAGAATAATTTTTCAACTCAGTCAGGACTGACAGCTGTAATTCCTATTCCTCAAAGGCAGAAGCAGTAGCATAGCCTCCCTGAAGCAAGGAAATGAAATGGACCTTGGCACATGCACGTATTTCATAAGAAGCCTTGCATGGGAAACTATGATTTAGCCTTTTTGTCTGTACTGATTCCAGCCAGGACAAGGTTAATTTTTTACAGTAGCTGGGACCCTAATATTATCCAATACCACCTCTAGTCATTTCCTGTGTTGGCAGAAAGGGAATCTCTCTCTCTCCCTTTCAAAAGTGTTCCTTCCCGTTGAATAAACGTGGCAAAGTAGGGGAGCCATCCCATGTTGTTCTTTTCCTGGGATCCCAGAATGTGCTGAGCACTTTTGCACATGAATCACTCTCTCTTGTACACTTCTGTTATTCTATCTGTTCTCTTATCTCATTAATGCTTCCAGTAATTTGTTCTTATCTCGACTTGTGTTCTTCATGGTTTCTGCCTCCAATTCTCACCTCTGTGCCACCACAGCAGGAAGGGGAGGGGAAGGGGGAGAGAGAACATGCAGAGTTGGGAGGGTGCTTGTGGTAGCCCTGACCTGGGGAATACCACTAACCGCAACTGTGAGAGAGGATCAGATCCTGGAGGGGCTGGTCATGCTTGGTGCCCTCATCAGCAAAGATGACAACAAGCAGTAGTCTAGATGATCTGAAAGCTCAAGATAATAATCAGCTGTGTCAAAGTTTGTCAGGTCTGACACTTCTCTTATCAAGCGTGAAGCATACGAGCACATTTGTCCTGGAATACACAGATGAGTTTTCTCATACAGATGAACTCATAAAGGTACAAGATGTATGCATCAGCAATAATAAATGGGTCAGCGTAATAAAATTCTTGGTACTGACAGGGCAACATAATGATGATGCAAGATGCAAATACATTATACTAAATTGTCCTGTCTTACATTTTTGTTGCTCTTCACAGAAAACATTAAAGAGAACAAAAATTTACAACAGTATATATATTTCAATTAATAAATTTAAAATTTCTTTTCTTCAACATATAATCATGCCATTTTTAGCAAGACAAAATATCATGTAATACTAATGTAGCCTTCATGTATTCACTAGGTTTTCTTTCTTTTCTATATTTAAACTCATTTTTAGTTGTGATAAGACACACATTCTTCTGCTCTACTGTAGTTTCACAGTAGAACTTATAGTAACAGATGTATTCAATGTAAAAAAATTAGCAATATTTGCTATTTAACTTCTTTTGCTTGATCTTAAATTAGTTAAATGTTTATTTAATCTATTGAATATACTAGTATTCAACCTTGTCATTTTTCTTTTAAAAACCCTAAACCATGACACTTTTCCTTAAATAATAGGTAAGATGAACTGTTCATTTATTTTTCTATATTTACAGAAAACTCCAAATTTTGAAGTATATTTACACAGAGACAGTCAGAACAATTCACAACTGAAGTCCTAGCAATTATTTTAGTGCAAATGTATTATCAAAATTAATTTTAACAGCTGCCACTAAAAACGCACCCTTTGTTAAATAGTATATTTGAGAACAGTAGCTTACAGACTTAAATGAAGATTGAGGTGATTTCTAAACAAAACTCTTCCAGATTGTGAAGACTGATTACAGCCAGAGGGAAAAAAAAAAAAAAACCATCATGTGAACAATTCTCAGTAAGAACAATTGCATTGTTTAATTGCAATTGCATATTGAAGACAAACCTTATTTAAAGTCCCAGTTCAGCCACCACCCCTGCCACTGCTAAGCTGTGTGCCCCAGTTTTTCATCTCAGTTCATTTAAGGATTAGAAACAGTTTTAAGATATTTTTTTTTTATTTCGTCATATTCAAAAATACTCAATTTATTTTGGTTTCCTATATGCCTGTGTGGGCTCTTCATGGACACTACACAGACATTAAAGATCAAAAACATTATTTGGGACACCCTGGAGGCACATTATAACACAAATAATGTACCTTCTTCAAAGTTTTTTGCCACATTTTTTCTAACAATGCACACTGGAAATGTTTACAATTATCACATGTCCTTTCAGCACCACATTTTCTTAACAAGTGAGAAAAAAATGCATCTACTTGTCTTGCTTGACTTTCCTTGCCTTTTTTTTATTTCAATGGTTTAGGTATTAAATTGATAGGTACTAGTAAACAACACAACTTTAAGCTAGTATTTTATTGTTCACCATTTCAGGAGACTTTTCAGAAGTTTTGGGCACTCAGATATTTTTTAACATTTCATCAGTCAACACAGTAATCCAGATAAATTACTCAAATACCAAACACACAAACAAATTTATTTATCAGCTGCCCACTATCAGAACTGGAGTTTTCAGTAACCTTTTCTCAGATGAAATCTTAAGGAGTCAACAATATTGTAAATTATTTTTTCCTTTCACTCAGAAGTTTAATTTGAGTTCTCTTTCAAATACAGGGGCCAAAGAATTGTCACTACTGGTTTGGGTTTGGCTGTTTCCTTCAGACATATGAGGCTTTTGCTAGTCACGAAAAATATGCCATAATACTTTAGAGAAAATGGAATTTAGTATTTTGCAGTTCAAGAATTTCAGTCTAATAGTGCTATTTTGTAGTTTTAAAACTGTACATACCTCAACACTAAAATGTCAACAACATTGCTACACAGAAGACAACTATGGATACACTGTCAGAAAATGCTTATTTTATTCTGTTTCCAAAAAAAAAAAAAAAAAAATCACTTTGAGATTATAGTGTCTCTTTCCATCTTCAGCTCAAAACTTCATCTTATTCAATTTTTATCCCATTGATCAATTTAAAGGTGAAATATATTCTCAAAACCAATTATGTTCTGAAAAGTTTTCTTGAAAATTCTATGAATAGGAAGGAAGAGGAATGAAATGAATGCTTTTACATGGAGAAAGACTGACAGAATTCTGATATTACACACAAAATCAGCTGCCTGGTCAAGCAGGTTGAGCCCAATTGCTGGTCATTTAGCATGTACATAGCTCAATATTAACTGTCTTATTACACCTCTTGACCACAAATATTAGCATTACAGCAGTGAGGATGGAAAGCATTCAGATCTATAAAAAGAAGCTATCATCAGTTGAACTGTTCTTCAAACAAACTTGTTCAGTGCTTACTCCTATACTTAAAAAAAAAAACCTAATATTTAACTTTCTCTGTCAGAACTGTAGATTTAATATAATATAAAAATTTCATTTGCAGATACCTTGATATTTTTATGTTGCAGCCAACTGAGAATTTGCTGATAGAGCTAAAAGTGTCAGTTACTCTGTAATGCCATAAAATAATAAATGCAGTACATTATAGTGGATATAGAAGGTGATTGATAATTACTTGCCATCATGTTGTGTAAGTTCCCAAGTCAGTGATTTTTAATAGATACATAAGTGATTCAGCATTCATATTTAGGTACCATGAAATCCCTGTAGCCTTCCAAGTTCACAGATCCCCAGATTTTTAATAATACTCTTATTTATTTTGTTCAGAAGTTATTTTGTAGCAGCTTGGGGAATTATATAAGTTCCAGTCTTTCTAAAATACTGTGATACAGCTGCTTCCTGAGCACCTTTGAATTTCCTATTTCATCAAACTGGATGCAGCAACTGTCACTTAATAATAAACTTTCTCCAATATTTGATAGTTGTGAAAGTAATTGATTCCATTGAGGAACACTGATGTGCAAAGAAGGGTCAGATTTTGGACATTATCCTAGTAAAATAATCCTAGGGAAAAAAAAGGGATAGAAGTAGGAAAACAACTACACAAGCCTCACTGCAGATAAGGGTTCCACCAATATGCCTGTCAACATTAATATTAGCCTCCTTGCCACACAAGTTATTTTCCTATAGCAATGAAATTGGTGTTTGCAGCTATTCATGTATCTGGGGAGTACTTGCTTTATAACCTGTGCAGTGTTGGAAAAGAAAGCCAAAATTGTGGAAAATTCTAATTCTTCATAATGCCTCCCAGCATTAATTGTATTTAATAGAGACAATGAAAACTCAGTTCAACTTAATAGGAAAATATCCCGTGGTATCCAATCAAAATAAAATAGTCTTTATATGATCAGGAAGTTAATTGTGGTCTTAATTATTTCCAAAGGACCATTGAGGTTGGAAGTGACCTCTGGAGATCATCTAGTCTTAGTTCCCTGCTCAAAACAGGATCAATTACAGCTGGCTGCTCAGGAACACAGCCAGTCAGTTTTCAAATATTTCTAGAGATGTTGACAGACTCCACCTCCTCTTTCATCAAACTGTTCAAGTCTTTGACTACCTTCAGAATTAAAAAGTTGTTTCTTAGATTAGAACAGGATTTTCTGTATTTCAATTTGTGCCTATTGCTGAACACAGCATTTCATCTGCAATCCCACTAACCCTGAGGGGAAGAATCACCTCCCCTGACCTGTTGGTAACAATGTTCATATAAACCCAGTACCAGGAACATGTTAAGTCTGCAGCAGGAAGCTGATTCACATACAAGCATTCTAATATTTAGTAACTAAAGTCCTTCCAAGACAATCTGTAACATAACATAATTGAGCTCTCATCTGACTCCAATACTCTATGCACTGAAAGAAAAAATACCCTTCATATTTGTGGGCTTCCTCTTAGTCACACCTTTAAAAGACATTTGCTTCAGTGAATATGTGGATCCAACATCCAAATTTCTATTCAAAATTCTTCATCAGAATATAAAATAAAAGATTAGCTTGTGATTAATATGCATTTTTTTGCCAACAATAAATTTTTATTACATGGAGTTGAAGCATGGAATAAAAAGTACCTGAATATGAGAAAGCAATAAAATGTTATTACTAGTCATTTGCATATCCCTATGACATTTCATGAAAACCTAGCTGCAAGAGGTACAAACAACAGATAGATGGTACCAAAAAAAAAAAAAAACCAACATACAGAGGTCATCATTCCAGCAACCCTTATTCTAAGATGAATTTTAAAAATTAAATTGCACATTATCCTGACTTTATAAATCTGCATATTAAATACATTATGAATACATTAAATTAATATTTAACCCTGAAATTTCAAAAATTTACCTGTTCTGCGGACTTGAGCTAACATATTAAATTTACAATACTGAAACTGTTTCAAAGGTCCACAAACTGTATAAGCAATAACTTCCAGGTTAAAACTTTATACTTGCTTGTTCTGTATTCTGCAATAGTGAGTGTATCCAGTCACTGTACTTCATCTCAGCTGGTTCCCAGTGACTTGGGGCAGAAGCAGAACACACAGTTACATAGAGCACAAACTGATTAATATTTAAAATCCAAAGCCTTAAGTAAAATAAAGTGTTTCAGAAATGCAGTTGCAGTTCAGAAATGCAGAGTCCAGCCTGCACTGGTACAGTGACAAATTTGTTTCCTTCTTCCTTCAGTGCTACACATTGCAACATACTGGAGCTGAGCAGCCACAACACGATTCCTGCACTCTTTATCCTGGTTTGTACCTGCCTCCACCCAGAAAACACATGCAGAGCACCACACCAGCAAAGCAAGAGACCTGAAGCCACAAGATGAGTGCACTTGCCTTGTATCTTCACTGCAGCAGCAGTGCCACATTGTGTTAGTGCACTTAGGAACCTGATTTCAGCAGTGCTATCTTGACAAGAACAGAGTAAGACATGAACAGAGATAGAGACACAGTTATGGGGGGTCATGATCAGCCATTACTGATCCTGAAATGCTTGTCTCAGCTCTGTGATCAGTTAGAGAAGATATTTTTCAACTCCTTCAACATGGAGTTCTACCACCAAAAAGAGCAAGTAAATAATGAAAAATAAACAAAATTATGCAATCTTCATTCCTATAACAGAGACAATTCTTTCTGTTTAGAAAATTAAGAAGCATAAACAGTTCTGGTATGTCCCAAAATTATTTCTTTTTGCTTTTCATTCTGAAAGTTCTTATTTATACACACTGGAAAACAATTATATATAGCCATTTTGTGTTGTATGTCACGGGTACTCAGGTACACAGGTTACACAGGTAATCATCAAGAGATGTAGTGTATAAGGCGTACACAGAGCTCACAGGCTGGTGGTTCACTCCTGCCAAACACACATGACAATATTTATGATTTCTAATTTATAAATGTGAATTAAGCATTAACATTGCAGACATATAGCTCTAAATACCAGGGCTTCCTACAGTTGATATATAGGAGACCACAGGTAGTTGGATGATTGAATGACCAAAGCCAAGTCCTCCATCTTATCTTTTGCTACTTTTTGCCTCTCCCATACGTCAACATAAGTAGAAATGGAAGCAAGAATATAAGTGGTAAGACTAGTAGAAAATTTCAAAATTTGATCTAGCTTTTTATCTTCTGCCAATAGAAGCCATGTAAGAACATTGTTCAGGGGCTATCAGTATATTCTGCCTCACATGACCATGAAAGCACCAAGACAGTTATAAGAAAAATTTTAATGGTGCTTCGCTTTAGTCTTTAACATTAATATTGAAAACCATGAACACCAAAGATTACAAAAAAAGTATGTTTAAAGAAGGTTCTATGCTAACATTTCTCTAATAGTTTCAAAAATTCTATGAAAGTCTTTTCAAAACAAAGCCCTTTCTTCCAGAACAAGCAAAACAAGCCTGAAACACGTGTGAGAGATGCTTTGCCAGAGTCAAAAATCACATTTGAACTTTAGATGGGGAATTCTGTTTCAAGTCTGAAATACTTCACACACTTGAATGAGCTCTAAGTGAGTGAAATGAAATCTTCTGCTTCTATGTGGATCAGGCAGGGTCATCTCTTATCTTTATCAGCCACAGCTCACTCTTTGAAACTCATCAAGCTTTAATTAACAGGCATTCCATTAAATGCCTAGGATTTTCAACGTATTCCCCAATCAGACCACATTAGGCTAACCTGGTGTGGTCAAATATGCTCTTCTGTTATATATTTCCACATACTGCACCACTCCACTCCATATTAGTTAAGAGTGATAAATATAGCCAAACACAAACCCAAACTCCTGAAGTCAGTTAATTACACAGCTCAACTAAGAGTGAAATATGTATGACATTTTGACTTTTGCTATCAGACTTTCCTTCCTTTTTCCTTCATAAAAACAGCATTAATAAAATATTTCTTTTAAAAATCAATAATAACAGAGAGAGCTGTAGTGTTTTGTACTTCCATTTTATATGCTCCTAACTGCAGCCAGCTGACTGTTATTTTGTGAGTGGGCAGCTGACAGTTCCCTAGCAACAGATTAATTGATTGCAGCTTTAAATCCACCTCCTTCAACTCATTTCTTCTATTCCTCACTTTTGAGTGTATACACACACATCTGCCAGGTAAAAGATAGCACATAGAAATCTAAAGAGCAAAGGGAGAAGGATCTGATAGCAATTTATTCCAGAAGTGTTTTAAATTTCAGAAAAAATATGCTGTAATGTCAGGATTCAAAATTAATTAAAAATTATTTCAGCATACTTTCAGTCATCTTCTATTCATGCTATTCTTTAATAGAGAGACCAATAAATCTTTTCATTCCCTTTCATAGTAATGAACACTGATAATTCAGTGGTTTTATATATAAAATTTTACCTATCTTGTAATGTCAGAGGCTGTAATAGAAAAAAGAAATTTAGAGATTGAAGGCTGAATCTCATAAAGTAGGTCCAAGAGTTAATCTCCACTCATATAATAATGTCTGTCCTAATAACTTATTATTAAGAAAGCATAGGGAATTTCTGCTGCATTTGTTTTAGAGCTAGCTATCTTTTATATATATTATCAAAGGAAAATATTTTCAGTGCCAAAATAGCAAATAGGTGTGAAAATGGTCGCAGGTAGGTTTCCAGGCCCTAAATCCAGTGATGCTGGTCCAAAACCCCTGCTGAACTCAATTTAATAAACTTTCTAGCTGCTTCAGCTTGTGACTGAAATGCTTGAAACTTGAGGCAGAAACAAGCATCAGGTTGCTGTTTCAAGTAAATTGTGGGGTCTTAGGGTCTTATTAAAGAAGAAGAGTGAGTGGAAATTGAAAGCAAGAAGGAATGAGTCCAGGACTGGTAGGGAAGAAAAGAGCACTAAGGAAAGTTTTGTGGATTGCTTCTCTTATGCTGGAAGCACTGACTCTCTGCAATTTCTCTGGGCAATTGTGATTCCTTCTATTAAGAGCAAATTGAAGGAATTTTCATGTTATTAATCTCCAATAGGCAAGATCAATACATGGTATTGTCTCAACACAGTAATTATTAATCTGAATACAGGGCTCTCCCCCTTTCTAGTAGCAGAGATGCCTTTTTTTCTCATGTCGTTACTGGAAACATGCAAACCCGCCTCTTCCACAAGAATGCCATCAAGAGCCATCAAGGTATTCTGGTTTAGGTAGAATTATGGTCTTTTTCTTTCCATTTGAAATGGTTCAAACTTTTTTAGTCTGAAGCAAAGCTCAACAATTTCACAAGCCTGCAAGAACAGGTATAACTTTCTGCTTAAAGAGCTCTGTAAAGCTGATCAGAAATGGGAGAGGTGAATTCTGTTTCCTTCCAGTTACTTCAATATTTAAATGAAAAAAAAATTCATGTAAAATGTATAAACAGGCCTGGGAACATGGAAATCAGCTCTCTGCACTTATATCCACAGCTACTGGACTCTAAGTCAGACACTGCATACTAAGTGTCTGCTTCCCTGATCATCCACATCACCAGAGACTATATTTCTTGCTGTACCACTATATCTGTAGAAAACTTAGAATTCTTCACTCTGCAAGGAGGAATCCATTTTGAAATTTTGGCTTAGGGTAATCTAACATTTAAGTCCATATTAGATCTGTCCTTAAAATAATAATTTCTGAGACAGACTGAGCTGGAAGACATTTGCAGCTTTCTAAATTTAATTTGTAAGATACATAGCAATAGTTTTAACTAACTGCACAACTGCTCACCTAGGGGATTTATTCTGAAAGTTTAGCCTACACACGTGAAAAGTTTTTACCTTCAGACATTTTTCCACATGTAAAAAACATGAATGTAACAGTTTTCAAATGCTAAGCATATGAAGATAATGCAGCAATGTTCCCATTCTAATTTAAAGAACATATGTATAAATCTCTGTTCCCTATTTGCAACAGCCTACCCCTTTCTTTCCCTATTGTTATTGACTAAATAGATAATTTTTAAAATTTTTTTATGTTATTCACTGGATGTGACATAAAAGTGACTTGGATATTCATTTTCTTCTTTTTTTTTTAAGAAAAGGTATTCCCACTGGGAAGCTGCAAGCATGATCTTGGAAGTAAACCTTGGCAACATGAATCATAACATTTTCAAACATTTATTTTAGCATCTTGGCAGAGAAGAGACTCCTACAATCACACTGTAGCAAACAAATGCATACCATGGATTAGAGATGTATGAAAATAGTAGATAAATGGTCAAGAATGTATTTGATGTACACTGCAAGTGTCTAATTTAAACATAAATTTAGACATTATAGGAGTAATTAGAAAGGATATATATAAATGTGCCTACCTTAATTTAAAAATATAGAAGACACATATTAAGGAGAAAGAATTCCCATACTTACTTTCTATTTCACCCAGCAACATAGAATGTTTATCTCTCAAATGGTCCTTATCATAAAAGGAATTAATTTGGTTCTAAGATCAATGTGGCACACAAATCAACTCATTCTTATCACTCTCCATTACGTAAATTGGAAATGAAGAAGAATCGTATTGAATATAGAGGTTACAGTTAGAGTAGGATTTCTAGAATATTATGTCTTCTACATCTTTTTACCCAAAATTTGAGTCTTAAGTGAAATATTACACAACATATTTTGACATTTGGAAGTTTGCCGTATATTTTCTGAAGATCTTCCTTGGCCTTGCATGGAAATTTTGAGCAGAATTTTTATTGACAATATTTCATATATGGGAAAAGGATCTCCTTGAATTTCTGTGAGCCTGCACTATCTGTGATAATTACTTTTTCCAAAAATTACCTCTCAGGTGCCACTTCTACTTCTTTACAAATATCATAATTGTCACATACAGCAAAGAGGAATTTGTGCCTTCATTCCACCACCACCACCCACCCTGCTCCCTTAAGAGAATCCTTCCTCCTAGATAACTACCATAAATCACTGTGCTATTATGCTAGTCATGAACAATTACATATTCTGCCTCCCTAGTCCAATAAATTTTCTAAGTATTTTATGCAAAGCAGACAATTGCCAACTGAAGAAGTTATGCATGACACACATAGAGGTAGCCTCATTGGACAAAGTTTTAGAGAATTACTCTGTACATTTTATAGCAGAAATTGTTAATTCTTACTGATTTGAAATGCTTGTAAGACAGCCATGTAACTCTTTCAATAATTTTAAACCAGGATGCTCTGGGAACTTTCACTCATGAAATGATATTTGCCGGATTATTGTCATCTTCTGTTTCCATTTTTGTTAGAACTTTAAGCCAAATAGTCCATCTGGCATTTTCTCTCACTTGTCATTTTTTAAGTTATAAAAATACAGTATATTTTAAAATTCTAGATCATCAGTTTTATTTTCTCACATAAGTACTGAACATAAGAACTCAAATACTTTTATAGAATATTTTATGAAAAAAAACCTCCTCTACTACATCTGAGATCTGCATCTGGACTCTGTTTCAGTATCTTACTGAGTCCCTGCTGACAATAATGGTCAGAGAGGAGCAGTGCACTGGGCTTGAACATAAATGGATGTTTCACAAAATCACCTCTTGAAATACCCAAATAGTACAGAGGATTTACCTACATATTTCCCATCGGAATCAGCACGTGTATTCTGTGTAAGAGACAAAGAGGCTTAACTTTTACTTCATATGATCTTTAGTGTGCATTCTGCCTGCTTCAAAAAAAAAAAAAATTGCAGAATGTATTCAACAGACTGGTGAGCACCTCCATGAGCACAATCAACATGAGCTGAGAGGGTCTCACTTTACTTCATGAATAGACTTACATTACATCTTGTGAAATTACTGAGCAGCTGTTAGAGAGAAAAGAAAACATGATCAGTATTCTTTTGTAGGGACTTACTGAGGTCCAATCATCAAATACACATGGTAAATAGAAATGGAGTCTTGAATAGATGATAAGCAATCAACTACAAACAAAAGTGAGACACTGTGACCTTACATTCAGCTTGAGTAGTAAATTAACATATCTGTGCAGCGTACTAGGAAATTAAGAGGACAATGAGGACAAAATCAATGTTAAACCAGCCATAGGCTACATAAATCCAAAATACCTAATATAGTCTAATTACAGTATATTTTAAATCCCACATACCCAGCTTTGGCCATTTAATCTTTTCACCAGCAACCAGCATAGTTAAGTTTAAAGACTTAACTATATGATTAAACAAGGCATATGCCATGGTCCACTCATGAAGCAGGTACCTGAAGACAGACAAGTGAGTCAGAAAATGGGCTCAATTAACTTGATTTAACCCTTCTATTACATACAGTGCCAACCCCTCAACACCTCTTATTGTCCTGTCTATCCCTCCTAAAGAGCTTGCAACCATCTGGCAGGGCATTCCAGTCACAGGACTCATCCCACCAGCTTTCACTTATGCCAATGATGTCAAATCTCTGGAGTGGGCCAAAGGCTCCAGTTCTTCTTGTTTGTTCCTCATGCTGCAGGCATTAGTGTAGAAACATTTCAGGTGTGGTACTTTGTAGCCAACACCTGGTGAAGCAGATTGAGGGATCCTCAATCTGCTCATTTCCTCCATTTTTGGCACACCATCCCATCGTTCATCACTGGAGAGCCTGGTTTTGTCCATTTCCCCCTTCCACTCTTTGGCAATACAATATAAAATTATAAGTAATTACCCAGAATGTATGCATTATGCATTTCCAGTCATAGATAATTGCAGATTTCCACAAAGAAATTTAATATAAAACTAGAAAAAAACAGTGGGCATTTTCCTAGATTTCTTTATGTTCTAGACTTCTCCATAGATGCACTGACTGATCAGTGCTGCAGATTATGCAGATGTAAAGGGTGTCTGAGAGGCTTAGGATGTTTCACACTCATGGTGAAACCTATGCTACATCACACATTCTTACAAATTTGTCAGTGGAACTAGTGAGACCACTCACTCCTGTCATAAAGAAAAGAATCAACAAGAATTCACCTAATTTTCAGTTTATTAGGAAAGTTTTCTAAATCTATTTAGATAATATAGAGACTTCATGCCGTGCATATTAAACCAAGGTAAAATGTGAGTAGGAGGTCAAAAAAGGTAATGCAAAGGAAATTTTTCTACAATTATGAGAGCCTGTCAGTGTCTTCAGTTAGATATCAGCACAGTCTAATGAAGACCACTCCACTTACATTAATGGACCTACACCAGCTCATACAAGCGAACTTGTGTCATGCTACTATTTTTTACTTGCAATGACATGCATCTATGTCTCTTTTGTTTGTTCATACAATTACTTTTTCATGCTTTTTTAGGAATAAGGAACAAATGGACAACAGACAATACCTTTCCTCAGGATACAGGTGCCTTATCTAATGTGTGCTAACAGGCAACATTTGTTTGCAATTATAGAGTGCAAAGAAAAGAAAAACCACAAAATTCTGAGTCGGAAGGTGTTGCATCCTGAAGTTCGGGTTTAGATTAGGGTTTTTAATTTATGTTAAAATAAGTCAAGTTCTGTAATCCCGCGTTTCCCCCGTGTTGTCCCCCCCCGCGGTTTCTGCCCCCATGCTGCCCGCTGCCGGATCTTCCCCTCTGCCGCTCCTGTAACCGCCCCCCCATCCGGCCCCCGGAAACCCCGTGCCGGCCACCCCAATCCACATGATCCCGCTCAGCCCGAGGCTCGGTGCCCGCCCCTGCAGGGTTCTCTGGTTGGTCGCTGTTGCTGGCGTCACCGCCACGGCAGCCGCCCCTATTGGCCAGCAGGCTGTGGATCCTCTCACCCCGCCCCTCCATAAAATCCTACCCCGCCGGCACCCAGGAGCCATTTTCTCCCATGCGAGTGCCGGGAGCGGTTGCGTCTTTCCATCGAACCGCGCCACGTGACCAATAAACCGTTCCTGCCAAGCACGGAGTAAATGGACAAATTCCTTACTTCTTTACCGTATCCCTAGCGCACGGTAACAGAGGCTGGCCAGCCCACGCGCCTGAGACATGGAGCCACGTCCGGGAACCCGCGGCAGAAAACCCCGGCAGCACGTGGAAGCTTACCCACAGCCGGGCTCCCAAGAGTCACGTGCAGCCGGGGAGAGCGAAAGCTAACGCTGCTGGAAGGTGCTGCCATGCTTGCTCTGAAGCTCCCTGGCTTCGCCTGCCCGGCCGAGGCACGGTCAGCAGCAGGGGACACTCCCCTGTGTCTCGAGGAGATTCAGGGAGCGGCTAAGACAGAGCGCTACGCTGTCTGCCTTGGAAGGAGGAGAGGCGGCGTCTGAGGAGGTAATGAGGGAGTCGACTCAAGGCTGGGGAAAAAGTCTCAGGCTTAATCCGTGCTCTGAGGAGCTCCGAATGCCATTGTATCCAACAGGCGAAAGTGCCCCCGAGGCTTTCACAACAGCTCAAATACGGGGGCAGTAACAGTGGGGAAGGGACATCCACCACCCAATTGGGGGATCTGGGGGAGTGGAAGGCGGAAGGACAGACAGACACACAAACCAATGGGGGAAGTTTGAGGGAGGGACCCCTGGCCCTCGTCCACTCACTCAATGCCCAAGGTGGAAGATTCTGGGAGAGTGGGATGGGGAACCAAGTGATGGACAGGGTGCCAGGGAGGGGACAGAGGAATGACTGAGCATTTTCAGGGAGATTAGCACTGAGGGAAAGGTGGGAAAGCTCAGGGTGGAACCACCGGGACAAAATGGGGGAGAAGGGGCAAACCATTACAAAACTGTTACAGAGATGTAAAAACACAATACAACAGGAAGGCACCCACAAAAATAATCAAGTCATCTATGAACAAATTACAAAAATTATGCTGAGGTCAAGTGTAGGAGTATTATTGGCACCTGCTTTCATTCTCAAGTCATGATGCAATAATATGATTTAATACCTTTAATAATAGTATCATTTTAGTGATATTGATCAACAGACAGGAATTAGACAAAATTTACAGAGGTAGGAAGTTTCTTCTACAGGGTTAACTATATCAGCTGGAGAAATAAAATCAAATCAACTCTTGAGCATGCCAGCTCTTCTCCTGGTCTTCTTAAAACATATCACATTTCAAGCATATTGGTTCAGAATGTCATTCACTGTTGGAGTGAGCAAGCAGCCTCTTTCTTCCAGGGTCTAGAAACTAATCCTCGTATTTCACATAAATCTCAAAGTGAAAACTGAATATTTAAATTTCTCTATTTCTTTAGTGAGCTGCTACACAAAAGTACAAAATCAGAGAGGAACAGAACTTCAATGATATTTTCTCTGCTTTAACTTTGTTGACTCTCAATTTATTTGTGCTTCACTGCTTCAATAAAGGACAAACAGAAGTACCACTACATGCATGTGCACATGCATATGTGCACCCCTAGAGACATTTTCACCATTTATTTTGAGAATGTACATTGCTCTCAGGCTAAATCATAAGCAGGATGTGCCTTGCCTTCTCAATTTAAGAGATATAATGAAAGAGCTTTTAGGATAATGAACTGTCCTGTACCAGAAAATAGGGTTCATCCTTTTAGATGCATTACCTTCCACACCAGTACCTAATGAACAAAATTGTTTGAGTGGATGGAAGTCAAATTGTAAGGATAAGAGGTCTTTTTATGTGTATACCTGGAAAAGATATACTCTGTTATGGATTTTTAATCACTCTGTGATCATATGACTATAATGCATCCCTGGAGTAATATTCTAGGGATGCATTATAGTTTAAATGTTCCATCCAAAATGCTGTGCCTTTTTTTTTTTTCTCTTGGTCTTAAATTCCTCTTTGTCTGATTGGAAATAAATAGACAGCATAGAACTCTCAATAACTGGCTTGATTTCTAAGCTTTTTATCATATAAGCTATAATAAATTATTCCTTGTGACAGAAAGCATATCATATATTTCCTGTGAAGCTGCTGGAAATTGCAAATGCACCATTACTTCAGCCACATTCTCTTTGCAAATCAAACACTGCATCTGATAGTTTGTAAGTTTCTTCAGAGTTACAAAAAAGGCACAGTTATATCAAGAGCTGCCCAAAACTTGTGAACTTGAAGTTATAGTAACCAAAAAATATAGATTCTGATTAAAAATGCAATTTTTAATGAAATGTTATTTTGTTCAGAGAGAAAACCTAATGTTATACATTAAAATTTAAAAGGTTCACTCCCGTATTTACATAATGAACAACTTTGATGTTGTTCAGACATGCTCAACAAAGTGTGCCTGCTGTGTTCAATTCCATCTCAAATATGCAATAAATTAAAAGGATACAGTCTGCTATTGTGAATGCAGTCCTTGGTTTGATCTGGAGATCCCTCTAAAACCTCAGCATCACTATCTATAATACCATTTTTTCCTTTGATCACATAAAAGCATACCTACCACTGGAAGTTTCTTTCTGAGATTTTTGGAAGGCTATAGCCATCTGAACTGCCATCTCCCCTACTGGAAAAGGAGCAGTTTGTTTGTTGCATGGCCTCTTTTCCCAAACTGTGTGTTGTTGAAATATTCTCAATTGGTGCAAGAATAAAAAAGACTATTATGTGACCTTCAGCAATTAGGTCTTTGCTGTCATATTTGAGGTAGAAATTCCAGCAGAATCATTATTGGGAACATAAATAGCAATAAAATAAACATATGAAACAAAGTTTCCAGAATAAATACTCCTCAGATTAGTTTCAAAACTAAATTATAGCCTTTAATTTATCATTTTCTTCACTCATAATTTTGTCCTCAAGTGTATTTACTTGGCCAATTGTCAGATAATTTACATGTATCCAATGATCTGAGAAGGAATATTTTAATGATGTTTTTCTCTGGAGGACCAGACAGTTATTGCTATGAACCAATATTTTCCATTTGGCTATAAAGAGCTAAAACTAGTTCTTAATATGTGCACACCTCACATTGCAGTTTTACCCCAAGAAAACATGGTTATACAGAAGTACAAAACTGTGACATCCTAAGTGTGCAAATCTATCAAACAAGTTCAAAGTATCTTCAGAAAGTGAAAAAAAAAAAAAAAAAGAACAACGAAAGATTATGTTTGCTATTTTAGTCCTATTAGTAACACTTCCATTAAGAAAGGAATTTGGGGTGTTTTTTCCATCCCCCATTCCTAAGGGAAAGCATTTGTGTTTTGAAAAAAGAATTCACACTTGAAAATTTTCTATTGAAAAACCACATGTAAAACAAAAATATGTTCTTTTACAATTTCCAACTAATACTCAGAATATTTTAAGAAACATAGAAAATTTCTGAAAAAAATTTCTGTGATAAAATTTAATCACAAATCTATTGTTCTGGCAACAAGTTTTCCCAAAGGAAAAAATGTTATAGTTATAGAAAAAAGTTATAGTATAGCTGGTTTGACTTCTATTAAAGATTTTTTAAGTTCAACAAGGGCAATAACAAAAATGGCATCTGTTTATAAATCCTGCAGAAAAAAACCTTATAGTTCTTGGCACTGCAAACTCTGAATATAAACGCACTGAAATGAATAGTTTGATTGAACCCTTTCATTTTTCAAAGCACAACTATTGGAAAGCAGTAGTAGTTTTCTAACCACTAGCATAAAAATTTCATGTTACCTATTAATTTTATAGAATTCTGAAGATACATAATCCTTCCTATTGCTACTTTTTAAAGTAATTGTGTTAAGTTTCTATCTTGCTTTTCACCAAATTGTCAGTTTTAAGATGTGGATTACTCTGCTTTTTTTCAAGTAGCTCTTCTTTTAGTTACTTTAAAGTTGGAGTCACTTCTTTTCCATCCTCATTTAAAACATTTTCTTATCACATCAGCACATTCTCTGAATATATCTTTAGATATGTGAACTCAGAGCAGTGACAGACATTTCCACAACTGTCTAATGAGGGTAGATACAAGGTTTGTCTACATATGAAAGTGAAAAGATTAAGCTACTTTGAAGTAAGACAACTCATTCTTCATGGGTGCCTCCAGTCTTCAGTGCAATTTAGTTTTTCCATATTGATTTCACACCTTGACAGTCTTCATACAGTCCTGATCTCAAGCAAGAATAATAAATGTTTAACTAAAAACATAAAATGTTAAACTATTATTCTGAGAACAGTGGCACTTTATAAAGCCCTTTTCCAAAGAGATTTGTGTCTCAGTGGTGGTCCTGTGTGGATTTTTTGATACCAGATTAACCAGATTAATTTACCCATTACATTCATATCCTCATGAGAACATTACTAAGCACCTTTTTCTATTTAGACATTTATTCTCCCAAAACATATAGAAAATCACTATCTTTTCAGATACTTGATGTGTTTGTCTGAAACTGTGCATAAGGCTAAAATTAAAGGTAAGGTGTAGACACAAGCCTATATATATATATATATAGGCAACCTGCTAGATTACTCTCTTAGCAAAGCAGACTGATAATGAAAGAAACACCTCAGAACTGTATGATGGAGTAAGGCTCCTTTCTTTTGTCTGCTGGACTTACTGTACAACCAGACTTTTAATTAATTTACATCTCTGTAAAACTGACAAAATATTTGCTTCATCCAAATCTTCGTATGTCCCAAATATTTAGTAATTAAACTTTTCAGAGCATGGATTATTTTTCACAACAAAAATCATAGTTTGGATCCCCACCATTTCAACAACAGTAATGTCAGTATTTAATATATATAAGAAAATTTGCCTATTATAATCCCCTAAAATAAAAAAAAAATAAAATTTCTACTTTTATTTAGTGTTTAACTAAAAAAAGAAAAAGAAACAAAAGAAACAAAAACAAGCAAACAAACAAAAAACCTCCGCAAGCAAGCAAGGAAAATTACATATGGTGTGGGAATAATATATGCATAGAACTGGATCGTGAACCATTATTTATATTTAGAGCTTCATAAATCATTGACATGTGGGAAAGCATTTAATTCTTTGCCTGTCCAGCCCCTAAATGTGAAGAAATAATAGAGATGGCATGGATTTTAGCTGAAATTAGCTATGCATCTGTTTCTGTGCAGTGTAAAAGTCTATCATTTCTGGAAATGATCAAAAACAGGATCCAGCAGAAAGACATTTCCTATTTTTCTGCTGTGTAGATTGGGTTTTTAAGTTGCTTGGAGGAAGATTTCTGTCAGACCATCTCCAGGCAAGATCTAAAAACAGAACTTAAGGTAGGAAGAGGAAAAACTGTGTAGAATTGTCGGCTTTGAGATCACTGAAAAATGAAGAGGTGAGTTTATTATTATGTTCCAAATCCTCATTGATTTCATGGATGGGGACAGTAGCCATCATCAACAGTAGAAGCTGTACCTCTTGTGCATGAAATAAGGAGGTAACCAACTATATCAAACTGAGACCCTTACTTTTTATAGAGTGGTTGGAATTGGGTAAACTGGTGACAAGAAAGGGTGATAATGTTCTTGCAGAACTTATTTGTACTTACAGGAGGAGGGCAGTATCCTAGAGAGCAAGCACTTCCCAACAATGGAGAGTATATGTTTTGGGTGCTGACTCACAAATGTGGACTAGGTTTGAACCAGGTTACAAATATTTGATTCAGCAGTAATTGAAGATCTGAAGCTAAGACACTGATAGAAGCAAATTTCTGTTGATTAATTGTTTCCAGGCTGGGTAATATAGCACTTCGAAAGGATTGAAGTGTTTCCTTTTTTCGACAAGTTCTAAATAGAGGACAAAAATGCATTATATATCCTGACAACATTAAAGGCTAGATATGGCAAGATATTTTCACTCTGCCCTGCTTTCTGTATTGCTATGTCCCCCAGCTTAAAATCAGAGGTTTATTGGTATATAGTATCAAATTTAGACATAGTCTCATTTCATCCCACTTCTCAGCAAATTCTTTCAAAGCAACTTCATAATAACACTAATGAAAGCCTTTTAAATACAAATCATCAAAATGCAGGCTTTGCTGGAATATGAACATTTGAAATTACCTGAAACAGTATATCTTTGTTGTTTTGTTTTCCAGACAGCAAAACTTTAGATGTGTCAAAAAGCTACTGTCTAAAAGCCACTAATGTGTATATTGTCCCTACGGTTAAGTAAAAATAATTTTGAGAAAAACAGCCTGCATTTTCAATCATCCCCTTTCAATTGATATATTACTCTAGTTAAAAAAATATGGTTAATAGTGGAAATTAAATGTTCCATTACTTATACAGAGCCTACTGTAAAAGTAGAGCCTACTTTTGTTGCCCTTTGTGGGCTTTGATCATTAAAGTAATGACCACAATTAATTTTTGCCCAGAAGGGAAATATTTTTCTCAGTGCTGTGCTGTAAGTGCAACTTTTAGAATCTCTGTGGGTACAGCTTGTATATTGGATAAATTTAGCCATAGAGGGTATGCTCTTAGCTCTATGGTTTTCTCTGTGTCAAGTGTTATTGGTATAATGTCTATAAAAAAAAATTTTAATTCCTGAAGAATTAAATAACAACAGTATAGGAGACTACCTTGAACTCCTTGTCCTCTCCTCACAGTATCTCATGATACTCCCATGGCAATCAAGTTCAGAGCTGGGTTAGTGGTGCCATATATTACCAACTCCAAAAAAGAAGTTGGAGGCAAACTGCTGTTTTGATTCTCTCAGCAGGGAGCAACACTTTTAATAGGCGTGTACATCTGCTGCACATAGAATGAAAAGATCCTTGGCTAGCTGCATTCACGCCCATCTGTCGGGATGGCGCACTGCCTGCTAACAGGTCGGTCACACCATTGCCACATGGCATAAATGCCAGCAGAGGGACAACTTATTTGGCCAGCCTGCTTGTCAGTAAAAGTGAACAGAGCTTCTGCAGGACATTGTTATGAATGCTAGCAGTGCCACTTTGATAACAACTGTTCAAACTTGGTGTCCTCTTAATATATTTTCATATTGTAGCACCTAGCCCTCAGATATTACAAGTGTCTTTCACACATGTAGCAGTCAGTCCCATGGTGAAGATTAGCCTAATTGAAGTATACTATGAAACATTTGCACTCTCCTTTTAGCACAAAATACTTGCAAAAACAGTAAATACTTTTTATGGTAATTCCATACCGACAACCAGTACCTAGTGGTGTAGATATTAAGTTAAGCCTTCCACTCTGAAGCTCATTTACTGCCTTCTGACTCTGAGGAGTTCTCTGTCTTGACATTTACCAAATTACAGTTTCCTTTTCTGAATAGCAGAAGCAGCTATTTTGCTTTATTTCCCAAAATAGCAACATTCCTCTTTGATCTCTTATTATTG
Source organism: Vidua macroura (assembly GCF_024509145.1). Classification (NCBI taxonomy): domain Eukaryota; kingdom Metazoa; phylum Chordata; class Aves; order Passeriformes; family Viduidae; genus Vidua; species Vidua macroura. Next base: position 28,107,831 of record NC_071576.1, on the reverse strand, counting down.
AGAAATGCTGACTTTTTTCTGAGACTAAACACAGATGATCTTATTGTGCATTTCATTTGAATCAATAGTTAGATGAATAAAAAGACCCTTTACTAACAAACTTTCAGATTTTCTTATGGCATCACTTTCAAATAAAGTAGATGCAACGTCAAATGTCCCATTTTCAGGAAATTATTTATAGAATAGAATTATTTTACTTATAATTTATTTTTACATTTTTTTTATTGTCGAAATTCTTTCTGATACTACTCAAAAAGTCTAGACTGTATGAAGAAGCATACAGCTACAACTAAACATGAGGTATATATTATTAAAAGTTGAAAATGGCAAAAATTAATTATTTATGTAGGCAGGAATCTTTTTCTTGAGTTTTGGTATAAAGTAATGTGCACAAGGTCAAAATCATCACTTAAAGTTGAAAAATATATTGCTTAAAGCAAACTCACAGAATTTCTCAGGACCGTTATGTCATTATTCTTCATAATAAGGAAATATATCCAGAACTAATACTGCACTGCCCACTGGACTAAGACAGATCCAAAGGTAAGGACCTATCTTAGTAAGGTAATATAATATTTTTATCAGTATTATGTGCATTTTTATATTACTTCTCTATCAATGTGGTTTGGTTTATAGGCCCTCATCTGTTTAAAAAAAAATAATTAAAGGACAACATAAATTCAGCACCAGAGAGCACATATCTGCATTATTAATTAGAGTCTTAAATATACAAATAAGTAATCTCAGCAGATTACATACAGCAGATTACATACAGAGGGAAGTAGATGAACAGATCAAATAGGGTAAATGATTATTGAATTTAGAGGAAAACAAGAGGATTAAAAGTAGCCTATATAGAGCTTTGTGATATCAGAAGCTGAGGGGTGGAGCGCAAGGGCTGGCTTCCTCACCTATGTGATTGCTGAGTGGCTCATACTGCTGAGTTGTAGGCACACAGTTTGTGGTAATCGAGAGTGGGGCTGGAGCCGAGCCTCATCCCCAATGGGCACAGCTGTGAGAAGCAGGTGAGCAGCATTGAAAGCAATGAGCCATGGAGTGCCCAGGCACTGACCAACCACCAAAGGGAACAGAGGGCACACAGGGGCAGTGCATGAACATGAGGGGCATAAAAAGTTGGGCTAAAGACCAAGAAGGGCAGACACTTCTTCTGAAGTGAGATGATGTTGCTCTGTGTGGGCAGATGCCTGAAGCCTTCTGATGTGGTCTAGTGTTACTCTGTATGGGTTAATGCTTAAAGCCTTCTGAAATTGTATAGTGATACTCTGTATTGTGGCCATCTGTGACACTGTGTTATGTACTGTGGTGGTGCTGTGAAGCCTTTCCATGGAGATTAGTCCATGGGCAGTGTCTTCTCTGTCAAGGGTACAGGATTTCTGCTCATCTAAGACCCTCCCTGGAGTGCTGTGCCCAGCTCTGAAGCTCTCAGTGCAAGAGAAACATGGATCTATTGGAACAGCTCCAGAGAAGGGCCACAAAAAATTATTAGAGAGCTGGAACACCTCTCCTATGAAAAAAAAAAGCTGAACCTAAGAGTCCCATCACATCCTCTCTGCCTGGGGAGCAGAAGACTTCAGGCAGACTAGTATAAAGGCAGTTTATAAGGAAGATGGAGAGAGACTCTGTGCCAAGGTTTGTAGTGACAGAACAAGGGGCAATGGTTTTAAACTGAAAGCAGGCAGATTTATGTCAGATACAAGAAAGAATTTTTTTACAATGAGGATGTTGAAACACTGGGACAAGTGGCCCAGAGAATTTTCTCAACTACTGACCTCTGTAAATGCACACATTTGTACTCTTTGTATCTGCAGTGTTATCTGCTTTAGTTCTGCTGAATAGGAGCAGTCATTTGCAAAACTATTTGTACTAAACAAGAATAGTATGAGTATTGTAGTGAATGTTCAGAAAATAATTTAATACCTTAGATGTTGTAGTGTACAGCTACGCAAACGGAGCAAAAAGGCTTTGTGAATTTGAAATGGGAGTTTCTGTTTCCTAAACCTAAAGCTGGAGTTTCTATTCTGTATTTTTACGTGTATTCATCCTTCCCCCTGAAGCTATTCCCATTGGATTTTACCTATAATGTATTCACACTGGGCATTGTTCTATTGGTTTCACCTTATCTCTTATTTTCCCCTATATCACCTGTAACTCAACCCCTGATCATTGTCACTTGTACATGCGGCGTTCGAGCAAATACAACCTACTTTGGACTGCACAAGTGTCCAATCTCTTGAGTCTCTTTATCCCGGTCTTGATCGCACTCTCTAAACAGCTCTGCCTGTATCAAACGAACCCACAAAGGTGTTTGTTGCTTCTCTCCGGCTGCTCCCAGAAGCGCCTGGCCAGCGCCCCAGGAAGGAGGAGCCAGGCGAAAACAAGGAAATCGGAGAGAAAAGAAGCAACACTTTGATCCCCAACTTGATAATGAAATGTTTAGGTATACAAACAAGAAGTGAAGTGCAGTAATATGCAAACAAGCTACATAATGCAAACTCAGAATGATATTTATCTTACAGTGTACAAACCTTCTGTAAGCTGAAGTCTTCTCACTGGGATTTTTTGATATAAGTTATTTCTTGATGGAAGATTTGTTTGGGTTTCAGGTTTTTTTTGCAATAATTGCTTTCTTGCTTTTTAAAAATCAATAGAAATCAAAGCATGTAATCCAGTTTCTCAAGAAAGACATTGAAAGTTGGATCACATTCCAGACCAGTGTTATGTTAACAATGCTAATATACTGTATTTTAGATATCTAATCAAACCTTGCTGTTGGGTCAAGATCTGTAGTCCAGATTCCCAGCAATGGATAAATTACATCATGGTACATAGCATACCATACAAAAGACAAACCTAGTTGTGGAGGGATGATTCCAACAGGGAAGTGGTTGTATAGTGAAACAGAAAAAATTACCATGAAACCACAGCAACTCTTCAAGTACAACATTATTATTATCAGGAAGGTTTTCTAGATTTCAGACAGCACTATATGACAAAAAATCTTAAACTTTTGTATAAAAACTGTACTTGAAAATTGGAATAGGATATTTTTAGACACTTTTCTCACAGGCATACCCTTATTATTTTAACTACTCTACTGCTCACGTAAATGTTTTTTAATAATAATGATTTTTTTTATTAATATCATGGCCTATTTGTGAACATATTTACTTCTACCAGTAGATAGATAAGAAGCAATTAGGAACTTTTTCTAAATGCATTAAATTTCAGTATGGCAAGAAATGCAACTTCTCAGATGCCTATGATTAATTAAATAGAAATTTAATCTAAAACACATGCTTAGCAGGATTGTATGCTCCTATATTCTATTGTAAGAAGTGTTAGGATTTGATTTTAAGGACCTATTTCATTAATAGCAAATAGATTTATAAGATGTCCCATGAAGACATTTGGAGTTTTTCAGAGGAAATTACAGAAGATAAAATGCAAAGCTTTCTTATAATTAAAAATAAAATTAGCAACAATATTACTGGTGCATATGAAAATTTAACAAATTACATTTTTATAATGGTGAAGTGATATAAATGTGATGACAATAAATTAATTTATAAAATTCTGTGTTGTTCCATTTGTTTCATAGGAAAGCTATTTCTTCAGGCTTCTCTGTTATGACAGAGGTAGTAAAAACTGATTATCAGTTACATGCACAAAGTTAGTGAGTACACTTGGATATCACAAATAGATGCATATAAGACAGTACTAGAAAAAGACAAAATCAAATCCTGCCAGCTGTAGAAAATTAAAATGCTTCAACTAAAGTCAACTTTACTAAAACTTTCATTCTTTAGTGCTTTTTACAGTGAAAGTAATGTAGTAATGCAGGTTTTAAAATTCACCTTTGTAATTTAACTACACTAAAAGATGAGAGAATTTTTTTTGCTAAGGGTCATAAACCACAAAGACAAGATTTTGTACAGGTATAGATAGTTTAGGATTTTTTTTGTTTTAGGGGTTTTTTTACCTAAATCCATAAAGCAGAGATAGAAATATATTGTTATAAGGTAGCCTAAGCCCATATAATTTTTATTTAATCTCCATATATATTTTAGAGTAAGGCTGTTAGTATTCCCACATAAAATGTGACCACTGTAGAATACAAGATCCTCACCTATAAATTATCATAGATAAGGTATTGCATAGAAAAGGTATTATTCCTGAGTGCTTGTTTTACTCAGCGGTTTCATCTGTATGAAAAACAATAAACTAAGGATATTTTGTCTCTCTGTACCATGTATTTCTTACCCAGAAAGAATAGTCTCCTCAAAGAATCAAAATCTCACATGGTAGTTTTATAACAGGAAAAACTATACATATTTAAATATGGACTAGGAATCAATTAGAAACAGAAGAGTAACACAGCAATTTTAGTATTTTTTTTTGCAGCAAATTGAAGTTCCAGAAAGTCCATGAATGGACATTTCTGTAAAAAACAAAAAACAGAGCAAAATTATGTCAAAGCAAGGGTGTCACTTCCAGCCGTCAAGCCAAGATGACCAGAAGAAAAACAACTATTTAGCATTGTACCCATTTTCCTTTTATTCTATAGCAATACTTTGAAAATATATATTAGAATTGGATTTTTAAAAGACAGTAAGAAGGAGCTGTTAAAATATTGCTGGATTTCACTTTAAAAAACTTTTGTCAATTTATTTTGTATAGAATATTTCCGTTAAAAATAATTAACTAAAAACCTTGTTACAATTGAAAAATCTTTTTGTCTTGCTATGAGACATTCCCACAACTGTCTTATCTAGTGAGTTATTCTACTAATTAATCTTAAAAATTCATAATTTCTGGAGAAAAAAATTAACATACAGGTTGTGCTTATAATTTCAACCAGTTGTCACACACAATCCAGAAATAGAATATTACAAAAGAAGTAAAAACCCAAGACTAGCTCAGGTCATGAGGGCTTTCTTGGTGGGATAACTAGTACTAACCAGTATGACTAAAAGTGGTGTGACTTAGACAAGGTCAGAATTAAAAACTAATGAAATTTTGTCTAATTGTGCTGGAAGAAAGTTCTTACTTAAGCACTCTAGGTAATGTAAGTGCCACACTGACCCATGGCAATGTCTACCTGAGTGTGCACGTTCACTACTGCACATCAGGGAGATTTCATTTCCTTCACAGGAGGCCATTCCAGTCAGAGTTACCATTCTCACCTCCATTCCAGACAGCTTTCTTCTACTTGCTGTATAGATTGCTCATTAGCATGGCAGCCTACAGTGATTTCACTGAGTCATGCTCACTTAGATCTATGCCAAATTACCTCTGAACACACTTTCATAACATAGACTGAAAATAAAGACTGAGCTCAGAGAAGCATGAGCTAGCACTTCGGTGCAACTACGGATTAAAACCAATTTCATTGTGAAGAAAACATCAGTGATAAGAGGTTCCAAATGTGAACAGGGAGAACAAAGTCAGCTGCAGATTGAAGTCAGCACCAGATTGAAAATGGACAGTGAAAATTGTCGATGTGTATCAGAATTTACAGGTGGCAAGGGTTTTTTTCAGCCTGGATTAGAACTTCAGTCTAACTTCAGCACTGTGACAACATTACTACTATGCAAAATTAGCTCAGAAAAGACAAATAAAATACTATTGTTAGGTAATGGAAGAAATTGATTTATGAAATGTGAATAAAAAATATATTCCTATAATTTTGCTAAGTGATCACCTACATATTGTAGGTGGATACAGGCACAGAGAAAGGAAAGGAATTATTTCAAGAATCACAACAGACCATAACTACCTAAAAAAGTAATAGCTTACCTTGAGAAAAGGATAGTTTTATATGTGTATTAGAAAATACTTTCTGATCCTTTAGACTCTAATACAATCTTCTGAGGAAAATGCTGAAATCCTGGTTATTTAAGAAATTTAGCAATTAGATGGAAAGGAGTAACAGGTATATGCTAAGAAAAACAGCAGAGAACCTGCAAGAAATTGAAAAAAGTTCTATCAGGTCATCTAATTCACCTTAATTTCTATGAAAATTAATGTTTGCTCTTTTACCTTGGTTTAAATTTTGCTCATCCGGTCATGAAACCTTTTAAATCTCTGGACTCTAAAAATGTCTTTCATTCAGGCAGCAGTGCCTCAAAGCTATTCACGCTAATTAGCCAAGGTCATTTAAATACATTTTTCATGAAGCACCTTAAACTCAGTGTGCCATTTTATATATTTATCAAATTGCTAATCAATATGCTATACCACAGTTACCACTGGGCCTCAAGTTACACACAGAATGCTGCACGAATTTAAATTGTGCAAGCTGCTGTCTGCATAAATGAAATTAAAGTGTATGCATTGATCATTATTCACAATAGAAAAGAAGTGGCCTAAATATATTCACATCAGAAATCTGTATTTTAAGTAAATCTTAACTGTATTGTTGGCTTCTTTTTTCATATGTTTTTAACAAGCCTTGTATTAGACTAGCTTCGATTTCACTTTTTTTCTCCAGCATATTACCTCCACTGTATTGGTAAAGTAATTTATTCCATCCTCTGTGGAGACCCTGGATCTCATTTGCCAGCATATTTATCTTTCCTGCCACTGCACTGTCATTCATCTGCAATCTCCACAGAATACCAGACCTGTGCAGAATTTCAATTAGGATTGATTCAACTAAATCCAGGGCACAGAACTGAGGCTGACAGGGTGACCCCCTGAGAATTTAATATGTTGAATTCTAAAAAAAAAAAAACAAAACAGAAATACTGCAAAACAGAAAACAGCTCAAGTTTAACACCCTAATTCATTAACTCCTCTATACATTCAGTCCAATCTGTCTCACAATAGGTTTTTTCAGACTCTGTATTGTTTACAGTAGTTTCAACTACCACAGGAAAGACATAAAAATCTCTACTCTTCCTCTGAGGTCTAATCAACTTAAACTCAGACAGCTTGTAATGAACAGAGGAATTATTTCCACAGAGGCTGAACTACCTTAAGCTTTCTATTCTGAATATACATATATTCAAAAATCAGTACAGTATAGGTATACAGATGAAATAGCTTTTGTTGGATCCTTGACTTCACAGACTTCCAGTGCTTTTCAGTGTAATCACCGACAGGCTTCATCTGCTTGTCAGCTAAATGTCCTAAAAGAATTTCTTAAATAATATGTGGTTACTAGAACAGTCCTGTAGGTTTCAAGGCAACTAAGCTCGAGAACAGGAATCTGAGATTTCTTTTTTCTTGTAGTATGTAAGTGTCCACTATTTGAGTTTTAACTTTACCTTAGTTGTACACAACTTGAGACTTACTTTGAGTCTACACCAGAAGCAGGTGTAAGTACATACTCAGTTTTACAGAAAGTATTACAGTAGAATAGAGAAATTATAACAATTCCACATTTAATTGGATTTTTTGTTGTTACTAAAGAATTATATTGACTATATTTTCCCTAAATATCAAATGTAACCACTGAAAAACATAAATTTCTACCTCACTTAATGTGAAAGATAATATAAGGACTCACATATTAAACACTTACCAAACATTAAATAAAAAAAAATAATAGAAATGGAGTTGGGAAATATTGACATACACACATGTCATGTTGAATAGAACATGAGTCTGCTGGGACTGGATGAAATAATTAAAAGAAGCATTGATTTGTTTATGCATAGAGATGCAACATCAATGGGTCTAGCATAAGAAAAGAAATTAAGAAATTAATTGATAGTTGGTAGGATGTCATATCATTTTAACTTGACTTTAATTTAACTAGAAAATATTTCACATATAACAAATATTTTAGAATCCTTTATCTGGATCTTAATCTTTTACCTGAGTCTTAATCTGTCACAGTGAGAACTTTCTCAGTGTACTAGGATTATTCTGAAGAGGCACAAATATCACCAATTTAAAATTAATATCTATACAATGTCCAGAAAGAACCCCCCAATAAGGTAGATTTCTTTCTGAAATTTGGTCACAAGGTCTATATGTAACTTCAGTAAAGAGGAAACTGCATTAATACATACTTTATTGCATTAATATAATAGATCTGTGTCTTTGGTCTGTAAGCATAGTGTAGGGTAGTGGAAGTACAAAAATAAATTGTGCTCCCAATATATTCTTCAATAATTAGTCCTTTCCAAGGCTGTTCTGAGGTACTAGATTATGACTGTAATCAATTGGAATTTTTCTGCAGTACTACATATATATAGAAATGCTACAATAAACACATAAACAAAAAGCATAAATATTTACATTATTCTTTCTTTGGGGAGTGGATGGAGAAACACAGATGTGTTGCTATACTTCTTACAGCTGCCATGTGGATACAAGGGAGAATTTTAAAGTATGAGAACATAATGAGATTCAAATTAAATTGGAGAGGATACAGGGAAATTTTGCTATCTTCCTTCACTTGTCTAGATTTGATCCATTTCTTCACTGATCATAAACCTGATACATACACTGGACATTTTTATAACTAAGTCCTTTATTCCCTAGTTCATAACCTGAAACTAAGATCCAGTTGTACTATTGAGAGGGTTTTTTCAGTACTTGGAAGGGTTTCTATGTGTTATAGTTAAAAAAAAATAAGCAAAAATGCTAACAGAAACTACTGCTGGTGGAAATTTTGGCAGCTCATTCACTACTTCATGTTTCTTGCCTTATTACATAACACCAGATATGAGAAGATCAAGCCTTTATTTTCCTACTTGTGATCAACTTATAGTTAACCTGAACCAAAGCCCCATTACTGAAAGTCACCCTAGGTAGTGTCTCATAAACTGTCTAATCATTTAACTTACCTACATTTCATTTCACCCATTCGTCTTCTATTATACTTCCTACAACCTTCAAAAGTTTTAAGAATCAATCACCACAGATTCTTCTACAAATACTGTACAAAAAGAACTCCATACATCTGTCTTCACTATGTTGCTATTTTCTTTTCTTTCTGATGGGTGAGATATTTTGTTCTTTCAATTTATTTATACAGTCTTTCTTATTGCACTTTATTGCTTGAAACTGTTTCTTGTGACTTTTCTGGTCTGATTGGTCTATTATTCTTATTCTATCACCTTACATTCATATCTTTCCCATTCTAGTGTAATTTCTGTTTGTTTTCCAAGTCCCTAAAGTAATCTGATAAAGCAACATAAATCTTTTGCTGTATTTTCTATCTATATTTCTCACCAGAGAAATTTTGCTGTTATGCTTTTAATAAGGTTCTTTACTTTGACTGACACTTCAACTATACTATTTCACCCTTAGATCATATTCCCAAGAGACCTTTTTTTCATTTTCAGTGATTTTATTGAGATTTTTGTTTGGGTTTGTTGTCACTTTCATGATGCCACTATATTTAAAATACTCAGAAATCTCACTTCTTCCTTTACAAATCAAAGCAAACAACCAAAGAAAGAAAAAGTGACCTTTTAACTTTCATCTAATTAGACATACCTAATTCTGATGTCTCGTTATATTTCTATTACTCTTGTTATTTCAACCAGTTTCTGATCATAAATTTTATTCACAATAAATGTCACTTATATAACCCATTTTTAGAGGTTTTTTGCAGTTACTGTTTGTTCAGAATGGAATTTTCAAAGATACGTTGACACTGTTTACTTTTCCAATTGAAACTCACTTTATTGCAAATGCTTTTTTTTTTTAACATTAAATATAATCTTTTCAATATAAAGGAAATCCTTCTCTTATTAATGTCCGTAGCAATTTTATATGGGCCTCAGTGGCCCTGGATTGGGTATCTGCCATAAGGAAGTTGTGAGCAGGTAAGGATGAAGTAAAGATAATGACTGAGGCTGTAAAGTTTCTGAGTATTTTGTCTACTAGCAGCTCTGCTCAATCCTCACTGCTCTACTCTTCCTTTAAATTTTAAATAGGTAGAACAGTGACTTCACCAAATGTGCTAGAAACCTTCAGAATACACTGTATAATATGGTGTGTTCCTGAAATCTGTAAAAAAAAAAAAAAAAAGTAGGCACATTATTCTAGGCTGTTCCTACTCCTACAGCAAGAATAGCAGAGGGAGGAGAGAGGAACCAGAAATACTGCAATGATGGACAATTCAGGACATTGGACATCTGTTGGTTGGATCTAGGATCATTATTTCTGCCATTTACTGAATGGATTGTTGGGGATTGTTTGCCTTCGGAGATATTTTCAAAAAAGAACAATGCAATTAGAGAAATAGCTGTATGATGGCATGGCCCCACCTGTTATTTGTTCCCTATCCAATACTCAAAGCATCAGAGTTTCACCATTCTACAGTTTAGTAAGACTTTATTCCTCACAGAATGTGCTCCAAAGTACAGACTCTTTATTTCATCTGAGCTCTGGAAACAAGTTTTGTATATTATCATTTAGCAACACTTCATCAATGCAGCTGGCAATGTGAAAACTCAAAAATGTCCAAGATGTCAATTAGACAAGATTATTGAAACGTATCGGTTATCAGGGCTCCACTGCACTTGTCAATGTACTTACACATGAAGAAAATGTCCTCCAAAATCAAATCCTTATAATCTTAATAGACAGGAGGAGGTGCCTCCTGAATTATAAAACTATAAATAGTCAAAGTTCCTCATTAAATCTACATTAATTTCATGGTAATTCATATATCTACATATCCATAAAACACCCAGATTAAGATGCATATACTTAAGCACTGCATACTTCAGTAACATTTTTTTTTAAGTGGAGACTATCTGATAGTAAACATTATGAGTTTATATAACAAAATAATAAGGAAAAAATAATTTAATTCCATAGTCTGCTTTCTATTCCAATTGTACCTAGCTTGACAGTTAAAGTGTACATCTAATGAAAACCAGCTATTTTGCTGCAACTAAAGGAACAAGGAAGAATATGTGTGTTTTAAGATTAAAACCTCTGTGAAAAAATCGTATGTACTTGCTAAGTTTTTTCCTCAGTCACATTACTGTAAATTAAGCTCCAACGTGAATTTACAGCACACTAATGATGCTACAGTGATTTCCCATGAGGATATTAGAAATTCAAGTTAACAGTATAATAAAAACAAATTGAATTGAATCCTTTCTCTGGTAAAACAAAATTTAGTAGAAGTTGTCTTAGCTAGGGGAAAAAAAACACAGAAAAAAGGGGAAAAAATCTAGATTAATCTATTTACATAAATTATTTGAGCTTCTAAAATGTCAATTGAATAATATGTGTTCATTAATAATGCATTTGATAATTAACTGGGAAAAAATTAACATATATTATTTGCAAATATTATTCAAATATGTCTAAAACATATCCTGCACAAAAGATATGACTTCAAATCACCAGTGTGGTCTGCAGCACCACATTCATAGTTCTGTGAATCCTTACTGCTGCTGTTCCTTTAGCTTTTTAGGAGCTGACGCTGGAGAGTCAGATGGGTTCTAATTATTGAGGCTCCATTATAATACTAAATTCTGTTAAAAAAACCTCAGGGTTTGGCCCTCCATCTTTTAATGTTTTGCACTCAGAATGGTGCTATGCTTAATATATTTCACCAGTTCAATATATCTTCCATCTGGTAGTTCAAATAATGTAATTTTTTTGCATAGCAACAATACCAAAGCAGAAGAAAGTCATTCAATAACTAATAACAGTGCTTACTTATTGCTAAAAAAAGCCTTGATTTCAAATTCTTTACACTTTTGATAGAGCACACTCATATAATAGAAATTTTGGACAAATATTTTCATGCTTACTATTCCCACCTCATTGAAAGGGAGTGTAATTCACACTTTTAAACAAGCTGATATCTCTTTAATCATTATCTCACAGCAAAAGTAGCTAGAACTTATGCTGTGTCAAGTACATCCCTCCTAAGCATAGATTTTCCTGGCTTATATTAGCTCTAGCTAATAAATGTCTCTGTTATAGACACGTAAGTGCAGACCGATTTTCATTCTGCAGAGGTTATTCTTCACATTATTCTGACTTCAGAATCACAGGGAAACCTCTGAGATTGCAGTGCAAAGTGAGATTATCCATCAATTGCTCCATACACACGCATACTCAGGTAAATACAGTCTTTCACTGTCTTAAGTGAAACTTAAGTGTTCAAAATAGCTGAAGTCAGCCCCTCTTCTAGCTACAAATTATACATATTGGAAACATCTTATGTCAAACTTTGTCAAACATGAATCAATTATGTCATTTATATACAAGTATATATCCTCCAGAGAATGGTAAACTCTTTGCCTATAGGGAGATAAGGCCTCCATTCAAAAGGATTCTCTAACCTTGGTCCTAGAAAGAGCAAGATGCATTCCAGTCTTCTCAAGAAGAAATAATGCTGTTATATTCCTTGGGATCACTCACATTTACTCACTTATTTCTAGGCAGTATATTTTAGAAGCCAGGTAAATCATAAGCAGATGGCAGACATAACTAACATGTGAATAAACTAGCACTAATGTTCAGCAGATCTGACCTGCCTCTTTTGAACCCTTTGGAGGTTGGTGTCAGTGAACTAAATTCCTCTCCTTCTGAATGCCCATGCAGTGAATAATGTTTTAATTTTTCATCTCATTCTCATTTTACAAAACTGTCATGGTAAAGTGCAAAGGAAGAAAAATTACAAGAAAATGAAGCTGATGAAAATTAATTTTTGAATACTTGCTTGATCAGAGAGAAGAAAAGATATAACCAGCATAATTAATAGTCTTATCTTTAAAAACTTTTAATTAAAGTTGTGTATGTTCTTCCTGAATATAGGTAATAAATATTAACAAGGCACACAATATTCAGTAGCACTATATATGGTTTAAACATCACAAATTTCTCAGGATATACTTATTCACATCATGTCTATATTTGTCCCCAGAAATGTAAGATGGTTTTGATGTTCCAAATATTTGTGGGAGGAAATACCTAATGAAGGATTTTGAGAATCCAAAGATGACAACAAACATATTGTAGAAGACTCAAACTTTGATAGAAAATGTAGGGAGTTCTTTGCTTTGACTGATTGGATAGCTTCCACACAGATGAAACACATGTTAAATTATTTGCAGATAATTACATCTCTGTGCTGTTGCTAAAATATTGAGACACCATTGTCCCACAGGAGAAACTGTGACAGACATTGGCACATCAGCTAATGAATAGCTGTGGGGTAAGGGAAAAAATAGAGCTACCACAAGACCTTGGTATTAGGAGACAGAATGACTGTAAGTAATCCACATTCAGAGAAAAATGACACTTTCCTTTTCCCCTTCCCTCCTACTAATTACAAATAGAGCAAATGTTCACCATTTGGTATAACTTGCTTGAAGGTGATTTTTTCTGGAAATAGTCTCAAGGCCCTCTCCACTCCCTTTTCATTATAGCAAACTATGACCTAGAAATACAGAATAATTACCTTCAACCAAAGACAGTTTCAAATACAAAAGACTGGGCAGTAGTTTTGGAGAAAAGATGTATTACTACTGACATGGGGATACAGTTCTCATGCAATTTTTGGAGTTATGGAAGTTGCTGTTTCACATCACAGAGTGAAAAAAATGAGAGGAACATACTGAAGATATACAGCCAGTATAAGACCACAGAATTGAACATGAAGTCTGCATTTTAAACAAATATTTGAACACTGAAACTAGCTATCAACCAGGAAATTTCAGTCTTTATTTAAGTCAATTGAAATAATAGTACCTGGAATATTTTTACTGAAAAACTACATGGAAATTATTGAAAAGTAAGATTTGCAAGATCTGTTTCCTCAACAATTATTGTCTTAAGAAAAAAATTCCTTTATCCTAGAATTATGGTATTGAATATATTCCAAAGTGTGGAATATATTTAAAATAAGTGCCCACTTTCATAGGGTATACTGCAGTAAGGGAGAAAGGCGCATTACAACTGATAATAAATAATCCTCATAAACTCTGTCTAAATCTGCAGAACTGTGCTAATCCCAAGGATCTATATGGCTTCAATTGCCATAAGTGATAGGAATCCATCCATAATTTGTCATTTTATCTAACATAATCATCACCTGCACAATTATAGTATTAGTACAAAAAGAGTTCATAAAGATGTCATCTGTTCAGCAGACAGATTAAACAGAGCCGCTACCAACAGTAAAGCAAATTAGATGTAAACACATCCTTAAAGTATATGCATATGTTCTTTCCTGGATAGAACTTGGAGGCTTAACATGTTTAAATTTCTGATTTAGGAATTTAACTAACATTTTCAAAAAAAAAAAAAAAAAAAAAAACAAAATATACCAAAATGCAAATGTATGATGAGGCCTATAATTTCACCCTGAGAATTAAAGTAAACTGGTCACCCAGCATCCAACTATTCCTTTGAATATATGCCTCTAGCAAAGCACATTTTTGTGGTACTGATCTATACTAATGTGAAAGGTGTCAGTTACAACTCTGAGTACAGATTCATGAGTTTGGACTACAGTGCATGATATTATAAAGTTGGAAGTATAGAATCAGAATATCCTGGGTAAGAAATGACCTATAAGGATCATTGATTCCAGCTTCTGGCCCTGCACAAAACAACCTCAAGAGTCATACCACGTGCCTGAGAGCATTTTCCAAATGCTTCTTGAACTCTGTCAGGCTTAGTGATGTCAGCACTGCTCTAGTGCCCAATCAGCCTCTGGGAGAAGATCCTTTTCCTAATACCAAACCTAAGCCTCATTTCACACAACTTCAGGCCAGCCATCTCTCAGGTTCTGTCACTGGTAACTGTAGGGAAGAGTTTGGTGTCTGCCCCTCCACTTCCTCTCCTGAGGAATCTGTACACCACTATGAGCTCTATCCTCAGTCCCCTCTTCTCCAGGCTGAACAATTCAAGTGCTCTCAGCTGGTCCTTTTATGGCTTCCTCTCTAGACCCTTCACCACTTTAATTGCCCTCCACTGAATGCTCTCTAACAGCTTTATATCTTTCTTATTTTGTGAGGCCGCCCCAGAGCAGAGCAGAGCAGAGCAGGACAATCCCCTCCCTTGCCCAGCTGGTGATGCTGTGCCTGATGCCCTCCAGGACAGGGTTGGCCCTCCTGGCTGCCAGGACACTTCTGACCCAGATTCAGTCAACCAGGATCCCCATGTCCCTTTCCATGGTGCTGCTCTACAACATCTCTTTCCCCAGTCTGTTCATACATCCAGGATTACCCTGTCCCAGATGCAGAATCCAGCACTTTCCCTTGCTGAACTTCATATGGTTGGTGATTGCCCAGACCTCAAGGTCTCTCTGCAGGGCCTCCCTGCCTTCGAGGGAATCAGCAGTTTCTTCCAATTTAATATCATAGGCAAATTTGCTTAGTATCCTTTCTAGTCCTGCATCCAAATAATTTATTAAGCTGTTAGAGAGCACTGGCCCCAAGATGAAGCCCTCCAAAACCCCACTAGTGACAGGTTATCCAGAGATGATCCATGTTCAGCGAAGCCAGCCTTCTGCCTCGCCTGCTCCTGTACCCTGAGGAGGCAGTGCTTAAAACACTGATAGGCCCCAGAACCTTCAAAAGCATTTTCCCAGGGGATCTTACAAATTTCCTGAGCAGCTTGAAGTCTGCTTGCCTTGTGTCCATGTTTGAAGTATTGCTGCCACTTTTCCTCCTGTCACCAGAGATTTTGAATTCAACTGCTTCATGGACACTGTGGCCAAGAGCACTGCCACTTGCTCTGCTCATGACACCTTTGCTGTTAACAACCATCAAATTAAGGAGGGCACCTTCACTAGTCATCTTTCTTAGTACATGTACCATGAAGTTACCATCCAGGTGTTCTAGCAATCTTCTGAGCTTGTTTGTACCAGCTGTGTGGTATTCCCACCTTACACCTAGAAAACATCCCCAGTAAGGATAGGGGCAGGTGATTTATAGGTACCCTTTGTTCCTTGAAGGAGGACACCTTTATCAGTGTCATCATCCTGGCAGGGTTGCCTATAGTAAACTCTAATGATGGTATCCATTGTACCTGTTTGTCCCATAATCTGTATGACGAGACTCTCAACCATGCCATTACCAACTGCAAGGTGTTAATACAACTTGGTTTGGTGAAATCCAGGGAATTAGTAAAACAAGAAAATATTGCAGCAGAAAGCCATGCAACTTTTAATATTTCAAATGTTGGGCGTAAGACATTTCTTACCAAAGAAAATCTGGAGACAGTAGAGATTTTTACCACCCATTCGAAGTCAGACCATATCTCCTTACATTTTTTGCTGTACATGACATGCTGCTTTGAACTGAGTTTTATGATGCTGTTCTTTGTCTGGTGCATGTCATGATAAAATGTGACATGGCTGTCAGTTTTGTTAAGTCAGTGGGAATGAAGAAATATTCACATGGTTTGAATCTTTTTCTAACCTGGTAAATATTGGCATATCCATCCTTGAGTAACACAAAAGATCAGTTCATGCTTCATGGGGCACCCAAAAAACATTTGGAAAAAAGCCCTTTAATAAAACTTGAGACCTTAAAAACTTAACATTTTTGTCCTTTGTCCAAGCTGGAATGAATGATAACCATAATTTTTCCCCAGCTAGAAATTGTGATGCATATTAGTGGTTAATGACTTCAGTTGGACATAAAGTAGAAAGAACAGATTTGTTCTGAAGAAAAAAAACTCTTACTGTAAATATGTTTGCAAAAGAAGCAGCAAGCTATACAAATGGAATCTTTTCTGTCAGATTCATTGCTAGAAAGAGTTTGACCACTAGCTGAAAAGTAACTTCCCAACAATTTTTACCATAGTATTCTCAAAACTGTCTACAAAATGAGTGATCCTCTACTTTAGTAAAACCTCCCAGACAGGACAGAAGTTCAAATGTCTTCTACTCTTCCAAATTGATGCTTTCAATGCTTTGTCTGTGCTGTCAAAAAAAAAAAAAAAAAAAAACAAAAAACCATGAGATTATACTGTAATACATGTATTAGCCACCTTGCTGAAAGTCCTCAGGGAAGCCAGGCACTGCAGTTTGCAGTTTTAAATGAGATAAACCAGCAGTGAGAAGAAGTGTTGACACCAGCTATATCACAGAGAAGACTGCAGATGTGTGACCTTCACTGTGATTTCACATGAGCTGACAATGGCCAGTTTCCTTGTCACATCTCCACCATTTCTGGCCCTCTGGAAAAAGGGACACCACATCGGTCAGTCTGAGACAGGACAGATTTGAAGTGAGGCAGTCTGTGCCCTGGCAGACATGATCTAAGGCTCATGAGAGTGGCAGAAGTCAGACTGCAGTTAGTACTAATATGAAGAGAGCTATGCCCAGGCCTTACTTTCCTTACCCCTCTTATGAGCTTCTCATTAACTCCCTGAAATACAGTTGCTCCCACTGGTTTAAGGTAGTACAGTCCAGGCTTTATTTCACTTTTATGAGTGAGAGAGAAAGACACTTTGATAGTTTTGTTCCTGCAGTTTTTTGCAGACTTTTAGCTATCTCAAGCAATATTTTAAAAGGAATATTTCTGAGACACTGGAAATATATCCTGCCTGAAAGTCAATTTTTGGTTTTGAAGAATCTTTCTTCAAAAGTTAGGAGTCAGGGCAGCTGGTTTTATAGCATTTATAGCCTCATGTATGTTCCATTTTCACTTTTCTGAAAGCATGACGTAGTATGTACATGCTCTATATCTTTTCTTCTAACGTGTCAGCCTTCTAAAATGGATAAAGTACAAAATCACCCTGGAAATTTCATTACCACAAATACAGAGCAATAGTCAAATGTACCCAGATTTAATAAATGTGAAAGAGAGAAGAGGATAGACAGGTAGTAACATAATCACGACTATTTTGGAGTGGGTATTAAAGTCTAGACTGAGATTTACTTGTCAGTGTCACTGATAAAAAGGATAATTATTGACTCCTGAATTTCAGAGATAAAGGATGTTGTAAGTGGTAGTGCATTATTTTTCTCAGCCCCAGTCAGCTCCCGAGTGCCCAGCTTGGGCGTCTCGGCTTCTCGTCGAAGCCGGGGCTTGCTGTGATTCCCAGATGCTTCTGTTGCTGTGCCTCCAGGGTGGGCTGGCCACACTTTGCTGTCGGCACGAAGGAGGAAACAAAGAGGCAGGGAAAACATCAAAATCCACCCGTGTGGCAGTTGGATGCTTTATTGGCCGCGAGAGCCAAAATGGAGAAGATGCAGCCCGCTCCCAACCTCACATGGACGAATATGGCTCCGGGGCTAGGGAGCTGCAGAAGGATATAGGGGGAGGGATAGGGGGAACAGGGGCCCTCCCGCCCAATCGGTGCGGGTGCCACAGAGACGACGTGTACTACAGCGACCAACGGGAACACAGCAGGGGCGGACACGGGGCTTCAGGGCGAGTGGGACCGCAGGAATGGGGTGACAAGCACAGAATTTTCAGGAGTTGGCAGGGAGTGGTTACAAGAGTGACAGGGGGCAGCTCCAATGGCAGGCAGCCTGCAGTTAGTTACTGCAGGGGAGAGGAAACCCGGGGATGCACAGAACCGGCAAACTAACAAAGATCAGAACCCCTAATCTGAACCCAGACCCGGGATGCAACAGTTGTAGAATTTTATTAATTTTCTTGGAATAAGGTACAATAATATATTAGCCTAGTCTGAAGGTTTTGCTGCTGTGAAATTCTTTCCAGCTATTGCCCTGCATAAAAATACCTAAAATCTACAAGCAAAATTCATAGCGTGCAATTTGCCATAGTGTGTCTGAAAGTAATCTTTCTTGTGCTTTTGCATTGATTTATCATAAAAATTTATCAAAAAATACTACTCAACATGATCTTCCATAGAAGTTGATTGTTCTTCCTCTATGTCAAAGCAATGGTGCAGAATCAGGTACAAAATTTGCTCCTAACTTCTAAGTTTTGGTAGCACGGATACTGCAGGAATGTTCTCTGTGGAAGGATGGCAGGGTCTGCCCTGTGTCACTCTCAGTCACCTTCAAATGGGGGAAGTGAGCAGGTGTCTAAGTGGGAGTTTACCCACTACCCAAAGCCAGCCCACCACATTTAGCAATAAGTAATTGCATTGATGTTGTTTAAAATACAAACACAAAAGTGAGGATTGAAAGCAATGAGAGCAAAGGGGATTCAAATGAACTTCCTACCCAAAGCAAAGTATTTTTGATGACAACATTTGGATAATATATTTGTATACTTAAAATAAAATTACATGAAGAACAAACTAGTATTTTTCTTCCTTTCTGGAATGATGAAATAGTTCCCTTAAAAATTTCATTGGCTACCTGCCATGACCTCAAGCAGTCAAGAAGCGCCGGCTAGCACTGCCTGTGAGAGGCCGAGTGACCGCCATGTGTGTGCAGGCACTCAAGGGGTCTGGCACCTGCCTCCCTGGTAATGCTGAGCACTGCAGAGTGGGTAACACAGCTTTGGTAGCTTCACACGCTGAGAGGAGACAAAGGGATGAGAGAAGGACACTTTGTTTGCAAGCCCTAAGAACTTTTATTCCCCCATGCATGGTCGGAACAAAATGCTCTCAGAGTGATGCAGTGCAAAATGCCGGAGAACAAAGAACGACAGCAGGTTAAGTAGGGGGTGGGTGGACAGGGGTGGAAACCTGGCTCGCCCAATGGGGACAAACAATAGAGAAACAACATAGATTATAACAACTAATGGTAACATAACAGAGGTGGGTACAGTGTCCTGGGACAAATAGAAGGGCTAAGGTGGGGTGATTGATACAGAACTTTCATGAAGAAGCTGGGGGTGGTTACAAGATTGACACTCAACAGGGAGTGACAAACATTGACTGACAGAAACAAATAAGGGGAAAACAGGGAGAGGTGAGAAGATTGACAGGTAACTGTGGATCTGAGTGGCAGGAATTTTTGGGGTGAACAACTTGGAGCAAACCACTGTGAGGGAAAATAGGGGAGTACAAGGAACAAAACTAACGTTAATAAAACCCCTAACTAAATCAACCCAACCTACAACACAAAATTTCAAACACTTGGCTATGTTTTTCTGATTTAATTACACAGTCAGAATACAAATTCTTATTTGAATTAACTAATCTCTTAAAATAAGAAACAATAATTAATTCTTTTAAAATACATAAGTAGTTTTTCTCTTCCTCCACAAAAAAAAAAAAAAAAAAAAAAAAAAAAGGTTTGTTGGTTAAGAAAAGCATACTCTATCATTTTGTAATTCTTTGAATAACTATTATGTTATTTAGATCTAATTTTTCAAGTTTCAATGAAACAACATTTAGAAAATATTTTTCCCTTTCTCTCAAATTTCTTTGCTTTTCAATGCATTGAAGCAGTTATCAAATCACCATCTCAATTCACATAAAACCAAGTTTCCAGAAGTGTAAGTATAAAGCAATTAAAAAGAGCTGTATTTTTTATTATTTTGTAATGCTGCTCTTAATTTTTGTTTTTAGAACCAACTATACAATTAATAGTACCTGTCCCTGGATTTAGAAAGAAGGAGCATCAAGTTCATTTAATCTATTAATTTTCTGAGCTGTGTATGGTCAGATGAGGTCAGTTGCAGTTTTCATGAGGGCCAGGTGGATGTGGCATGGAAACCAGCCAAATGCATGTTACTGGATGAACCTGCTCTGCTCCCCACTTCTCCCAAGCTGGCTGTATCTGATCCTTCCACAGGCTGGCTTGGCTTGTTTTCCTCCAGTCTCTGCAGCACTAGGCCATTACAAAATAAACAAAATGGCCAATAAAACTGGACAGCTGGGGGCAGTGTACAGTGGTCATTGCATTGAATAAAGGAGAACAAGGTCTTGGGTTTGGCACTTATTTGGTCAACAGGTAACACTGACATGGGTATAACTCATATATTTTATGGGAAATTTCATCCTTGGCAAGTGATTCCAGTTCCACCAATTTTTTTATGCCATTAAAATATAGACCTGTGTAAAAAATTCACAAATTAAACTTTTCTAATGCCAATGATTTGTGAAAAACTGTGATCCAGTTCTAGTTCTGCCAGTATAATGGCAAATGAAAAAAATGTGTTTTTTCCTTATAATCTGTAATTCTTAAACATAAGCTCTACTACAGATCTTTCCTTGTTGTCTTATACTTCAACAGCAAGTTATTTCCCTTAAAAAATAAAAGAAGTCCCAGACAGAAATCTTAATTGTTTTAAAAAATTACCCACAAATTTTTATTATGACAATTGCTAGAAAATATTAAGTACCAGGAATGAAAAGAAATGAAGATGAAAGACAAGAGTGCCTACTCACTGTTTATGCAATGACAATGCTTTGTTTCCACTTCATAAGCTCAAGATAATTTCCCTACAAATAATATAGTAAATCTTCCATTTTTCTTTCATTATAATCAATAGAAACTATAATCACTTCAAGTAGATGATAAGTGACTCTGTCAAATCACATTTGTTTTGATCAGTTGTTATTTTAGGAAATTTCTTGATCCCAACCATTTTTTTGCAGGTAATAATCTTTTTTAATTTGCACATCACTGCTTTCATACTTGATGGCCTCTCAGTTAATGCTCACTAAAATGTATAAATCGATTCTGCCATTTTGCTCCAATGGTGACAGTTTTTCCTTGTCCTACACATATGAGTATTTTGTCTCAATTCTATACATTAATTGACCATGGAAGCACTTGCACAGCCCAAACCTAATTTGTACAGCTCAGATAGGACCAGCTGCTGGGGGAGAAGCACAAATGTGAGCAGAGTATTTAAATGGAGCACCCCACAATGTCTGAGATGTCATTTCTTCAATATTGATCAAGATAAAGAACTCTAAGTTGGATTCAAACATAACTGAGGAACCTCAAGGAGACTTTTGAAACCAAAAAGAAGACAGTTTCAAAAAAACATGAAGTATGAAAATTTGTAATTGTGGAAAAAGATCTTGGAGCACAAACTGGAGGAGTGATGCAGCACCCTCAAAGCCACCCTGCAGAGCCAGGCTGAGCAGTCTCCCAGTACTGGCAGCAGCCAGGGAGGTGACGTAACGGGCAGCATGCCAGGCCAAGTGTGCCTGTGGAGGGGACTTTGGTAGGGAACAGAGAGCAGGAGCACTCATCCCTCCCAGCAAGCCAGGGAAGAAGGCACGCGCTCGATAGTGTGGGGATGCTGCTTGCCCACTCTGCCAATGATGGAGCAAAGCAGGGGGTGCTTAGAACATTTTGGTGTTAGCTTTCAAGGTTGCTTAGATATTTGTAATGTTTTTTAATAGCTCACAAGTACCTTGTATTTTCATTTGTCTGCTGTATTGCTGATACAGAGCCTGAATATGTAGCTCACTGGTTGCTGGTTAATTGCATGTCAGTGATGAATCAATAAACCACTTTGATCATGACTTGATTTAAGCTGCATGAACTGAGCAGTGTTTTCCTGCAACAGCTGGTATCTTCCTGTCTGTTCTGAACAAACAAAGAAGTGTGGAAGGTAACTCTTATTAAGCAGAATACTGATATTTAAAATTGGAGGCGGCCTTCCATTCATTATGAAGATCTCATGAATTGTACTTTTACAAGAATATTGAAATACTAAAATGTGTCTCTTTAACAGCCTTAATAAAGCACAGAAATATAAGGAACTAATTAGATTTGTAATTTTATCACAAATTAAAATATATTAATCCCATGAACTCCTATTTTGTGAATGAACCTCAAAACCAATAATTTACAATAAATCTACATAATCAGTGAGATATATTGCAAGTCAACAGTGTTTGTGCCTTGAGGTTTTTTTGACAAACCAGTGTTCAAACCCACAATCTCAATATTCACAGTCTATTATGGGAACTTCATGAGCCTTCCTTACTGTGCATAGAAATTATTTTTTCTTTCTTAATTTGACAGGTTAAAAACAATTAATGTTTTAGCTAGACTAGAAACTTCTTTATAATTTTCCAATATAAAATGTTTTCTTAGTTTCAATGTTAAATGTAAATAAATAATAAGCTCATAAAACCTGACATGAAAAGCATTATCTCATTTTTCTTAGTTGAGGATGTACTCTAAATCATATATGTTATGTTTGAGACCTGAATCAAAATTACTTCTCTGTCTAATCCCTCTGCCAAAGGGATTTTACTGAGATATTCCCCATATAAAGTAGTTCAATGTAATTGTTTAAACATTCACTGGACAAGACAGAAAAGTATGATTCAGACACTGCACTATGGGTATTAGCAAGCTCACCTCAGGGGTGGGACCCCAGGTTGGAGCACATCTTGGTCATGACTCTTCATTATTTGTACCCAGATCACTAGACAACTATATTCATTCATGGATATTACCCACACTGATGTACTGAAAATATAGCTGCAAAATATTACCTCTATACAGTTTAAAGAGCCTCCACTGTGATGTTTTGATGCAAAAATTGTCTACCTCTCTTGTAGGTGCCCTATGAATAGCTGACATGTCATTTGAAAGTATTGATGCAATAATATTATACTACGTAGATATTATTTTTGTTTTATAAACATACATTTTAGATAGTTCTTTGCAAATTGCAATGATAGGCAAGTCCTCATGCTTCAGTCTGTCACAATCTTTTACATTTTAACATAATTAAAAACTAGTTCAAGAAGTTTAATTGCAAAGGCAATGGGTTCAGGACTATAATCTCAGTCCCTCAGCTCTGCTGTGTTATTACATTGTTCCTGCATAAAAAAAGTAAAATTAAGGAAAGCTCTTAAGTTCATGGGATATTGACCTCCCTTTATAAATCCACCATGAGCAGAAAAGATTAACAAAATTAAGATATTGACATGCCTAAGAAAATCCTCCTCTATGCATCCTCAGTTACACACTTGTTTAGCCAAATCTGCCACCATGTAAAGTCAGCAGAGTGCAACTGTATTATAGGAATTACTCATAATGTGAAAAAATTTAGCTTAGCTGCACATTTTTGGGAGACTAAGATACAGAGCATGAGGGAAAATGAACCAGCTATGAGAGATCTAAAATGTGAAATGACAAAATTATGCTGGTCCAGTCATATGTGCAGTAAAATGAGATTTTTGTGTGACCAACTCCAAAACTATCCCACAAAACATTATAAAGTATTGAAGAACAATAAAGAATGACCTATTCAAGGTCACAAAGGACATTTCCCCTGACTGATATTTCCTAATGGCCAGATATTGCACTGATACAATCCTGGAATAAGACATTAATTAATATACCTTAAGACACACACAACAAAAATTGATTTCATAAAGGAAGTGCATGTGAAAATTGAAGGCTGAAATAGAAAACTATTCAGATTCATGGCAGATGTAATTCTACACTAAAGGCCACATCAAGGTTCAAAAGCATCCTTAAACAGTACTGAAGTTATACCTTTACAGGTGGGAATGGAGGGACTCTATCTTGATGAAGTAATTCTAGGATTTGGAGTTTGTGGTGAGCAACTAAGTCTGACCTTAAACTGTAAGATCACAACCAAGACCTTAACACAGGTCACCAGTAAATTAATAAGAAACTAGTTAGTAGCCAAGTAGATGAGACTTTACTCCTTCATATGAAGCAGGTGAGATAGATATTGGAATATTGTATCATGTCATTATTTTAAAAATATTGTAAAGCAAGGGAATATTCAGAGGAAATTGAAAAGTGTATACAAGGACTTCACGAACTTTACAGCAAAATACAGTTTGTTCTCTTATCATACAAAAAGTTTCTTAGTGTCATAAACAGACACACAAATGTTTCATCTCAAAGACAAGATCAGATCAATTCAAGTTAGAAGTGAGCAATAGTATTTCAATGGTTAACAGAGTTCACCAATATTATAATTAACAGCAGAAGATTTTCCATTTGTCAGGAGTTAAAATAACAGGTTTTTATCCTAAATTTCATAAATGGAAATCTTGATTCTTTATTTTAAAAATATTTTCTACTTTGTTTTCATTTTTCCTTACTTCACTGTTCAATATTTTCTGAACATTTGTGTCAATTAATAAAACCATTATCAAAACTGAACTATTTTATTTATTAGAAACTAAAGATATTAATTTTCCAAGATACTGGTCCATTTCCTATGCAAATCTCTATCTATCACTTAGATAATTTTATACAAATGTGTTTTTTACACCTGGGCTTAGTGTTGGAGCAATTAATGTGAATATATGTCTTGACTTTAGCCATGATACAGAGATTTTTGTGTGGCATATATAGGCCATAAATTTTTGCAAATATAAAATACAGGTGATCTCCATACTCAACACTCAACAGGCTTTGTTTCATAATACTCTCAAATGGTCATGAAACTTGGGGACTCCACATCCCACAGTATCATAAGTAACTTCTATTTCCTGCCTTCAAAATAATAACATGTTGTAAGTTTAAGATCTTGACCGTTTGATAACCATACCCCCAACCTCCCCATTTTGTATTTCTGCACATATTTACTCAGATGTAAGCAAACTACATTTTTGCAATTTGTTTATCCATGCTAGAGACCTTAGGATTGACTTATGCAGGGCTTTTTTTTAGCTTTATTAATTGCTCTTTGGAAGAAGCAAGGACATAAATTAGAGAGTGATTGCTGTTGTAACAGGAAGAGATGATCTGTTCTTAGTCGCAAAAGTTGGCAGGATTACAGAGAAAACTCCTGAAGAAAAATCAATCTAGCAAAACTTCTCTACATTTGCTTACCACAGCAATTACTCCAAAAGTCAAAGAATTTAAATACACTTATAAAAGGTGCATTAATTAAATTTTTAAAATCAAGTTTGTAAGTATAAGTTGAGGAAGCTAAGCAGGAAGGAACTTAATAGGATGGTGCCATTACACAGTCATCATGCCTCCTCAGCAAAAGGATTGAATGATTTCTTTTGTTGGGGTCAAACTTATGGGAAAAGTACTTTGCATTAGCATTTTGTGTGTCTCTAATGTAGATGCAAAATAATTCAACTGTCTTAAATCTCGTTAACTTAAGAACTTGTTACAGATAAAATGTCAAGCAAAGAATTTACCGTTAGTGTAGTTTAAAAAAATTTTAAGCACAACCAAAACAAAACAAACCACTACTACTATTTGTCCAGTTACAGAGGTATAAACACACTTGAAATAAAAAAGAAGTTGCTTAATGGTACTACAGTTAAAAGCTGTTACCCAGGAAGACTTCCCATTATATGCTTCTCCTTTTTGTGGTGTCATCTCCACCCTTCCACTGCTCCTTGATCTTAAGGTCAACAGATTTGGAGAAGAGGGAAAATGTTTGGGAATACGGCAGAACCCTGGTGTCTTCAGCAGGAGGAGAGTGGTGATATTGATAGAGGCACAGGATGTTGCTATTGACAGTTTTTCCTTTCTCCTCACTCCTGTGTCCACTTGGACACACTTTTCTAAGGGGTTTTAACACATTTTAGGCCTTGATCTTTTTTTACTGGTCCATAACTTCATGGTACAAACAATTTTCCTTTATAATGTGCATTGTATATGCTAGACTATTATTATTTACACTTTCTGTTACCCAAAAATTACCTTTGTTCAGCTTCTAAATTTGTATTTCCTTTAGTAACTGTCAACTAGTGGATATTCATGGAGCTTCTGTTTGTTAGCCTGTGTTCACACCTACAAGGTCTCTGCTGTCAACCCTAACCTTTACACCGCACCATCATCACACCACAGAAATAATTCACTCTTAGGAGCACAGCTACTTGTTATGTCTGCTAGCGCCAAAACTATAAACGATAATTATTCCACGCCATTATGCAAAGGTAAATAGAACTAAAACTAGATTACATCCACCTGGTCATTAAACAGTTATTGTTACAGCTAAGTATAATAAACCTAAACTCCAAGAGAAAACACACCAGACATGTTGCATCCCGGGTTTGGGTTCAGATTAGGGGTTCTGATATGTGTTAGTTAGCCGATTCTGTGCACCCTCCATGTTCCCCCCCTGCGGTGGTCCGCTCTGGGTCACTCACCATTGGAGCATCACCACGCCAGTCCTGTAACCACTCCCCTGTCCACTCCGGAGAGTTCAGTGTCTGTTACCCCGTCCCCGCAACCCCGTTTGTCCCGGAGCCCTGTCACATCCCCATTGGTTACCCCAGTCCACGTCACTCCCCCGTAGCCTGCCCCCATTGGGCGAGGGGGGCTTCTGCCCCCCTCGGCCTGCCCCCTGTAAAATCCTGTGCGCCCCTGGTCCCAGCGCCATTTTGTCCACACAGCGCTGGGGAGTGAGCTGCGCTTCTCCACCGCAGCTCCCCACGGCCATTAAAGCTTTCCAGCTGACTGGACAGACAGAGTGGACATTCCTTCCCTCTTTGTCTCACCCCCCTGCGCCAGCAGCAGAATGTGGCCAGCCCCACCCCAATGCATGGAACGCAGCAGCGCCCGGGACAAGCAGCACCCCGGTCCCGCCAAGAAGCAGTGCCCTTGCTGGGCTCTCCAGAGCTGCCCGGGACCAGGGAAAACGATGCAAAGCTGCACAGACAAAACAAGTCTGATAGCCACAGGTATGCTGGTGCCTGTGCTGTTCACTGACTATCCCTCTGATTGAAGCGATATGGGTTCTGTCGTAGATTACCACATACATAACACTCTGACATATGTGTTCATAACAAAACTTATCTTAATGGAAAAAAAATACACTCTGCTATTCTTCATTAAAAGAATATTTTATATATAATGCTAAAGGCATTCTAGCAATTTATCTAAAGCCATGATTTGGAGTTATTAAAAAGTTGCATAGAAAGTAAACATTTTTGTGTTCAAACCCCTTTATTTGATTTAAGGATCATACCAACATTTTAATTAAACAGTTCTGAAGCTGCTAATAATATCTCATTAAAATGGTCCCAAAGAATTTAAATATGCCTATTAAAGAGTGCACTGATATTAATTAAATATGAAGATCCAGTTGGTAAGTACATATTCAAAAAACTAAGCAGAAAGAAACTGAACAGCATGGTGCTGGTCCAGAGTCACCACACTTCCTCAGCAAAAGGATAAAATAATTTTGTTGGACTACAGAGACCCTTCTAATATTTTTCCTGTAGGAAATGGGTTTGTAACAAAATAATTTGTTACGAAGTGTAAGAGCATTCCAAGCATCCTGTGTATGTGAATTTCAATAAAGCCCCAGTTCTTTCCAGGTTATAAACTAGGTCTTCACCATGTTCCAAGCTCCTTCATCAGGTCTCATAACGGAGAGCTAAGACTTGATCTTCCTAAACTATTGGGAACGACCAGCTTCACTGTTTAAGGGGATATTGTCCATGAGTTGAAACAAACCTATCTGACAGATTGTTCAGAGGTCTTCTACTTATTGGCAAATGCTAATAGGCAGTGAAGGCAAAACACCTGACTATTCCTAGGCTAGTTTTGCTTCACTATTGAAAATCAAACTTTTATCTGGGTTCTTAAAACACTGGCAACTGTTTCTCACAACAGGCTCCCACCAGCACATCATCCCTATATGTTTCATGCAGACTTGAGGCTAAAAGGTAGAAAAGAGTTTCAGCTATTTCTGCTTCCCTGAAGTAGTATCAGATATTCTACTCTGTAGATAATAAGAAAGGGATTTGGGATTTTGACTTTCAGCTTAAATTTAGACAGGTTAAACCCTCTTGTCTTGTACAGACACTATATACAATGTGGAAAAGCCTCAGAATAAGCCAGAAAAAAATCTGCAAATGCTTTACTATCTCCTGGGAGATAGTATAATCTCTCTGCTCTAAAAATTTATGAAGCAAGTTTGCAAGAATATTTGGGATGTACATACAATCCATTGAGTCCTGCTTAAGTAATGATGTAGGTAGAATGTCCTACAACTAACACGGCTTTTCCATTACTAAAATTTTTTTCAAGTGATGACAAGATAAACTTGCAGAATCAGAATTTCAATAACCTCCTCCATATGTCTGAACAGAAAAGAACTAGAACCAGAAGGAAATTAAAATTCATAGTGTTTCCTGTCTTTACTTCAATATTTGCAACCAGAAAAAGGCATTACAAAACAGGGTACAAAACTTTTCCTACATGCTGTTCTTGACATTTGCAAAGTTTACATGAATCTGCGCAGGACGAGCCAAAAGCCTGCAGTTAGGAAAGTTCAAGGCAGATGCTACCTCAAGTATGGCAGCCACGTATGGCCACACTGAGCCTTTTTGCAGAAGTCTCTGCAGGAACAGGCTGGTTAAGGGCAAATGATGGAATGAACATGGGTCTACAAGAAACTGTACTAATAAAGTAGTTTTAAAGGCTGGGACTATAAGTCAGGATGGCATACATTCTGTTAGGCAAGGTACTTAACAATGGAAAAATAATGGATTTCCTGATAGCAAAAAGACTTAGCTGTAGCCTTTTCAATCCAGTGCCAACAAAAGAATTAATTTCAGTTAGTCAAGGCAGGGACTTCTTACTTTTCTTTAAAATTTAGACTAACAAGAGGAACAACTAGTCTGCTTTTAGCAATCAGTGACAGAATAATGCATAACCACCCTCACCTTTTTTGAGACAATCTGGGCATGTTCAGAAGAGTTGCCTGGTTTTTAGGATATCAGTAAAATCCTATCACATATAAGCTTGAATCACATTTTAAAAATACATTGAATATTATACTCAAGTTAATATGCTCTACATTCTTATTTAAAAGGTTGGATTTTAGAAATTAGCCTCTGATTCAACTGGTCTCAGTCATACATAAAGACACATATATGTATTCATAACAAAGCTATATCTTCAGGCAAAAAAATACATGCAGCTCTTCATCATAATGATACCATGCATATACAATATTAAATCATCCCTACACTTTACCCAAAGCCACAACTTAAGGTTGTTTCTTTAAAAAAAAAATAGAAAAATAGAAAGTAAACATCATTGCTGTGTTCAAAAACCTTTATTTGATTTAAGGATCATTCCAATTCTAATTAAATGGTACTGTAACAACTAATAATATTTCATTAAAACAATGCAATAAAAGTTGAGTCTGCTGGGGATAGAGACGCATTTGGAATACGCAAAATCACATCTCTCTGTCTGTTTTCCAAGGTTTTAGAAAAGATTTTGTACTGTACATGGACCAGGAAAACAACTTGATGTTAAACATATGTCACTGTAACAGCACAAGACGTTCAAGGTGAATCTTTCACAGTGAACACTTCCTTGATAGCATGGTTAAAAAAAAATCTTGTCATCTCTAAGAGGAATTGGTAACATTTTCAAATCACTCAGTATCATCAGAACCCTTGGTTTTTGCTCAGCTGTCTTGAAAGCAATTTATTCTCTCAAACCCTTCAAGTGACATGTCTAGAAGATCACTTCCAAATTTAAATTCAAATTAAACAAGACTGTTTCCTTTTAATAAATATCAGTAAAGTAGGCACAGGCATCTCTGCAGATTATTCATTTTGTTTACATCTCATTCTGCCCTTATTCTGAAATTTCGGGGCTTAGCAATTCTGACATTTTGGGGCTGTGTCCAGTTGTGTTAGGATAAATATGAAATGTGTAGGGTTTTTTCATTATAAAGTCAACAATACTACACTGATCTGCTATTGCCTCAAAGTAATCCATCCTCAGTTGATTGTTGCATCCCAGGTTTGGGTTCAGATTAGGGGTTCTGATATATGTTAGTTAGCCGATTCTGTGTGCCCCTGTGCACCCCCTGTGTTCCCCCCGCCGTGGTCCGCTCCAGGTTACTTACCATTGGAGCTCACCATGCCAGTCCTGTAACCAGCCCCTGCTCACTCCGGAGAGTTCAGCGTCTGTTACCCCATCCCCACAACCCCACTTGCCCCGGAGCCATGTGTCTGCCCCTGTCACGTCCCCGTTGGTTACCGCGGTCCACGTCACTCTCCCATAGCCTGCCCTCATTGGGCAAGGGGGTCTTCCACCCTCCTCAGCCCGCCCCCTATAAAACCCCATGCGCCCTCGGTCCCGTCGCCATTTTGTCCATGCGGTGCTAGGGAGCGGCCGCAGTTCTCCATCGCAGCTCCACGTGACAATAAAAGCTCTCCAGCCAACCACGCAGACAGACTGGACATTCCTTCGCCTCTTTGTCTCGCCCAAGCGCCGGACACAGAGTATGGCCAGCCCCACCGCCGGTGTGCTGAACGCGACAGCGCCCAGGACGTGCATAAGCCCCGGTCCCGCCAAGAAGCAGCACCCTAGCCGGGCTCTCCAGAGCTGCCTGGGACTGGGGAAAACAATGCAAAGTCACAGGTGAAAAATATTGAAAAATATTTACTACTCATGACAAATCCTGTGGGTTCTTAAAATACTGTAATTTTGGTATGTGCTTTTATTAGAAAGGGAATTTAAACAAACAAACAAAAAGTCTTTCCAAGAAAATCACACGGAATAGAGTACATATTTTAATATAACATGCTCTTCTTTTTGTTTTGCTTTGAGACTGGGGTTTTTTTAGTAATTGTTTATAGGGGGCAATAGGTGTTAAAGGTATTTCACACATCAGTTAAATCATAGATGAGTTAAAGAGAACACAGTTCTATTACACAAGCTGGAGAAAGTGTTTGATGCCTGCCAATTTTGATATAAGCCATCAGAAATGCCCTTCAAAAAACATTATATTCTTAGACTTGCAACAGTTCTTGAAATCAAAAAGAAATGTTTTATTTCAGAGTAGAAAGGACATAAGTCCTATTGACTTGAACTTTTAAATACCTCCTTTTAATAACTTCCTTCACTCTTCTGCAGTCAGTTTTTATGAGCTGAGTAAAATAATGCTAGCCTCAGCCCATAAATAAGAGCAGTGGTTTAAGAACTGTTTTTCTTTAACCCTGAAATACAGTCTACCTAATTATGATCCCTGTGCCTTTTCCCTTAAAAGAAAATATTGACCTTTCTTGTAGCTGACACCGGCAGAGCTTAGGTGCCTGTAGTGGCAGCTCTGGGGCACATAGCATTCAAAGGACCACAGATCAGAATTCACTGAGAGGGAAAAAAAAGAGTAAAATTAAACATGAAAAGCAGAGATCTGCCCAAAGTCTCAACAATGCTGCATTCACACTGTGATGTGGGAGACCCAGCCACAGGTGATAGAAGCTAACCGTGGTCCCCTACAATAGCTGGTTTATAATAGGGGTGATGCCCTCAATCTCAGAGGCAGGGATTTGTGTAGCATCACTCACAAGCACTCTCTGGGAGCAAGTGTGCTGTATGACTCTGATCTTTCAGAAAAGTAAAAACTCCTGCAAAGGTAAGACTAGCTTGAACAATCTAGTTAAATGTATGTAACTCTAGGAAGAAGAATTAAATGAGAGAGGATGGCAGTCCAGAATGCAGTGGTCAGAAAATGAATGGTGCTAAGGAGATCAATGAAATGCTCCATGCTTTGAAAAGAAACTTGCCCAAATATCCCTTCCAAATCCCCTCTTACCAAAAACACCACTGTAAAAAAATAAAATAGTCAGACAGCAATAGTATTAAAGGAGCTCCTCAATTTAATTTCTTTTAATGTTATCTATACTCTGCCAGAGGATTTTTTTAAATCAAGTTCACAGAAGACAAAAACACAGAGATATTAATTTAACTAAAGCAATTCTTGCATCTTCTTCCTTTCAATGGTGAGGAGTTTTAGGCATCTCCTAGAGGAAAATACCATTCTGTGCAAGTAGTCCACAAAATTTTTAAGTGTGTGCTTTTACTCTGTGGAGGTCCCTTAGACACTGGAGCATCTGCAATAAATAAATTTTAAAATGCTTCAACATAAGCTCAGTTATGTTCTTCACACCCTGACCAACATGACCACCCACGCAGTCAAAAAGATGTGACATTACACATTCAGGAGATAGGAATGAGTAGCTGGATACAGTGGAACACAGTGTTCAAGGCCAGGTTGGATGGGACTTTGAGAAACCTGATCTAGTGAAAAGTGTCCCTGCCCATGGCAGGGGGGGCTGGAACTAGATGATGTTTAAGGTCCCTTCCAAACCAAACCATTCTATGATTCTATGATTGTCTCAAGCTCTTAATACTGATGGGTTTGTGTAATGATATCTGCAAAGTAGGAATAAAACCTAGGAGACAATTTACAACACAGATCAGCTTCTTCATCTGTTGTAAATCACTCTAGCCCCAGGTCACCAAAGGTTTGAAATAATTTTGCACCAGATATTAAGTTGATAAAGCTTATTCTGAAATATAAATTAGCAATTTATTTTGAGAGCTTAGTCTGATAGATCTGAATTCTGACAGCAGGTAGAAAATACCACTGAACTGAGAGCTAGCTTGATAAGTTCTGATCTGGTCAAGTTACAATGCATGGTCAAAGACAAGACATATAAAAATAATTTGAAGTTGTAACATTCTAAAATAAATTCTTCAACTCCTAATATTTTTAGAGGATTTGCATGCAGAAAAACTATGCATCCTTTTTAGCTATTTTGATGATGATATAAACCAAGTAACTCCATTTTAATCACAGTACAAACGCTTTGTTAAAATAAGGCAGAGTTTTCCTGTTTATTCCACGTCTGTTCCTAGTTTTCTTATTTAGCCCTAGAATATAAAGTGTTTTAATTTTTAGTTTTTATGATTAAGAAAATTATTTTTAAATTTTCTTTAAAAAATTTAAGAACAAGATAGACAATTCTTATATTCAGCTTTTCTCTTCAATCTCAAAATCTCTAATCCATTTTTACTATCTTCACCAGTTATGCTTGCTTTACTTCAGAATAGGGTTTAATTAAATACTCACAATATTTGCTGTAAAAATATTCCATAATTTCTGTGATGGCTAAAATAAGATTATAGTCATCCAACCTGTATTTCAGTGAAATGTTTAATTATCTCTGCACAAACAGGTGAAATCATAAAACATACTTTCCAAAGGAGATAACAAGCTTTAATTCAGGTTATTTACAACCAAGGGGAATCATATTAAGTGCAGATGTTAATTTACCATAACAAGACAGGTCTAGTGCTAACTACTCCTTCTTTTAAAAAGAAAAAACATTTGAAATAATTATTTTAACTGCAGGTGTTGGTAATGGCTCAGCAGGAACAAAAGTATTTAAAACCTATCCTATCTTTCAGCTGTGTTTGCAACCACAGCTTTATTCATTCCAACAATAGAGAAAACATTACTAAGAGCAGCTTGTTTACATCCTTGTCAGCAGCAGAAAGGCATCATTTGGGGCCCATGGCCCTGAAGTGTGTTTATTGTTCTGACTCAAAAGCCTTTCAAATATTCTGATTGAAATTACCATAGCAAAAAATCTATGGACAGAGAAAGAAATTATTTTTTGTTTGTTTTCTAGTTCTTTATATTATCCACTCATTTATATTGTGTTCTGACATCCTCAAAATTATCAGTTCTAATTCATTGATTTTTATGCTGGGTTTGGCTTCAACTTCATTCTGATTAATATGAAAATGAATTTGTTAGTCTCGTGCTTATCCTACCTGAATGCTAGCTGGAAAATGCACAGAACCATTTGGTCCAAGTCATCACAACTGAAAGATTCCTCTGAGGACAGAACAAAGAACTTGCAAAAATAATTTCTTTTCTTTTTTTTTTTTTAAGAAAACCAATATGGAACCTTAATAACATTCTTAAAATTATTTACTATAAAGGATTTACCATTGGTAAGGTAAAAATTCCCATATGAAATAAAACTTTTAACCTGGAAAGTGTTTTCTAATAAGAAAATGTATTTCTGCACAATTTCAGATTGTCATGCCAATCAAAGTAGCAATCAATTTAACCATTACCTCCAAAGATGAAAGAATGGTTATAAATATAAATTTAAATGTTTAGGAAGGTTAGGAAATACACTCACAATGTTATTTGCATATTGCCTTACTTTACCTGCCCAAGAAAATGGATAATTGCTAAAAGTAAAACTCAAGATTCAAAACCATGCAATAATTATAGAAAATGTTGAGATGAAAAGCAAGCATTTTTTATCAGATTACTCTTGATTATTACAGGCCTCAGAAAATAGGGCTGATAATTGCTCATATATGCATACATGTCCTTAGAATGTATGAGGTTTATCTGAGCACACTATAAAACATGCTAAAAAAAGTGGTCACATTGGAGCAAACCAAAATTAACAATTTTAGTTCAAGAACTATCAAAACTTTTCCTGACCTCAATTTGCCATAAAGCTCAAGCCATCCCGTTCCAACTGATGGATGCACTTTGATGCTGACAGAATTGTAAAAGTTAAAGACTGTCCCCTGATAACATTTCATCAGCTGTCATAATAAAGCACAAGAGTATAATCTCATGTTAAATAATAAGTTGAAAAATAACCAGATGATTCCATTGACTAGATCTATATAGAAAACACTTTGCATTTTCTAGCTCTGGCTAAAGGAGCATGAGGATTTCTCTCATATGCCTTCTTTTCATTTTGTGTACTTCCACATCCTGGTCTGACCTCTTTATGTGTTTTTCTAGTCCCAAAGTTACGAATAAAATATATTTGAATGGAACCATTGCCATAAATATGAGAACCCAGAGATTTATTTGTATTTCTCATCCTTCGATGACAGGTCTGCCAGTCACACAGCATTTCTTGGGACTTTTCTTATCATGTATAAAATTAAGCTTTTGATACCTGTAAGCATTCAAATTTCACATGTCAGTTAGTTTGGACTTCTGCAGATGAATAACACAAACCATAGACAGCAATCTTAATAAGGAAATATTTAAATAGTAAGAACAATGAATTAATTATAATTTACTGGCTGTTGTATTCTTTCTCACTCATATCTACACAAAATTAATATCAGCATAGAAAATCAAAATCAGAGTTTTCATTATTAATATTTATATAACCAAGCCAGCATTTGAAAATCTGCTGATGTCTTTTCTGCTTCACACTTCATCATCAACAATGACACCAAATTAGAACTTCATTTGAAATCCAAGAAGTTGAACAAATTATAGTTTTTCTGCAGAATAATAGATCTACAGAGTAAGACAGTACCAAAGGTACGAAGTAATCAGGAGTGCTCAGAAGATATCAGCAGGCAAAACAGAAGTGGTAAGAAGAATTTTGTAGCAACAACTGCAAAAATATTCTTTCCTCAAGAAAATACAAACTCACCACAATATCTGTCTTGCTGTCTTTGCATTTTGCTGCCTCAAATCTGACTTTGATCTGTATCTCTTTTACCATATGCTTCTGTACTCTATTAAGAAATACAAGGAAGCAGAATTAATTTCCAGTCCTGGCTGAACAAAATTCACATTAAAATGAATGTGATACTTTGTGCATTGGATATGCTTTGAGATTATTATTCTCACAGCTTATTGAAGTGACTCAAAAAAATTACTTACTATCATTGCTATAGTGCTTGAATCAATAATTTTGCTTGCTTTTCAGGATGTCAAATTTAAACAGAATAAATAACTATTTTTGGAGTCCACTCTATTCTACAGCCCCTGTAGAACCTCCTGTTCTCTTTCTATTTCGTTGTTATTGAAAAATAGGTATAATTTCTGCACTGTTTTCACATAGTGTAGGATATTCATTCTCCCTTCAGTGGTCCTGGGTGTACTATTCTGTTTTCCCCAAAGCAATCAATGACTTGAATTAGGCAAAGTGGAATGCTACAGTAATCAGAATCTCGGTTACCTCCTGCTTACCTGGATGCATTCCTAAATAGCTCCCACTATGGGCTTCAATCACATTTTGCATACCCAAATCTGATAGCCTAATCTCTTAACAGGTGGACACATCTGTTCTACCCTGCCAAATTCAACTTACAGCGATTGTGCTTTGAAATATTTGCACAGTTTTTTCCAAAAACTATGCACATCTGTTATGGTTCAGTTAAATAAAAAGTGACATTTTTTAATTTTTCAGTGATTGTACATGTGTACATTTCAAAATGCCCTTCAAATGTTTTAAAAGATCTTTACATTTCATGACCTCTGGTTTTGTTTTAACCACTGAGTAGGTTATCTTCTTTATTTTAAGAAACTAAGAAGTACAGATAGAAATAATGAGAAATACTCATCTGCTAACAGAGAAATCACCCATCATGTAAGAAGGTTCATACTATAAACAGAATCGCTAGTATGCTCGAATATTGAGATTGCTAGAAAGGATAATTTCTTTTTAAGTTATACCAAATAGGTGAACAAGCAATTGTGCCATGTATTTTGAATTTTTCTGAAATATATGACAGGTAGAGAAACATGGCTAGATAAAGAAACAAGGGATGGATAGGAGTAGAACAGAAGCAATACAGAATATAAGGAGTGACTTTGAGGGTTTCCACCACATTCTTCAGTGAGAACAGATGTTTTTACCCAGATATATTTTGAAAGATATGGCTGAATTTATTGGTTTGGGGGGTTTATTTATAATAACTGGAGAGAATTCAATATTAGATCAGTCACTTGGACTTCTTCCTATTGAAAGATATCAAAACCAGTTAGTGAGAGGAGTGTGAAGAGGCTGTAAAAACTGACCTGTGGGCTTTATCAGGCTGCAGTTTGAAGCTTATTAAGGGTATGAGTCTCATTCACCAAGACAGTTCTTACAGGTCAATTAATACTTTGGAGATCAGATAGAAATAAATCCACAGAACAATTTAGTTGAGTGTTTTATCAACCTCACATTTTAAGTGGACAAATAAAGAACTGCAAACCTAAAAACCAATAGATTTGTTGATGGTCTACTCTGCAGGCACTTAAAACTACTGTTTCCTTAGATCTTCAGGAATTAAAATTATATTTGTCCAAGATTTCTTTTATTTTGACAAGGTTAGTGGTCTGGTATTTAAATTCTATTCAAAATTGCAAATAAAACTTTTCTTCATTTATTTTATTAGGAAGGCCTCATCTGAAGTAAGTCTAGTAGATTTTGTCTGGCAAAGCATAGCATATTTTAAGAATCTCGCTCCTTCTAATCCAAAATTTTGAAGGTTTATCCACAATTATCTCCCAGGCACTTGAGAGCGAAAGACGATTTCTCTTCCTGAGATAGCGCATGAAATTAAGATAATAACATACTATAATATTATTGTATAACTATTATGTGTGTAGTAAAGAGTTATAATACTAGTTAACATGATTAAATAAATGTGTCTCCCTGAATGTAAAAAGTAAGCAGGAATCAGGAGTACTCTCTATGCCAGGTGCAAGGGCTCTTGCCTGGGAAGAATTACATCTAGGTATTGGCTTGTGCTTCAAGGGATACCTGTACATTATTGTTTGCATAGCATGAAACATGATATGTTTTTAGCATATGTTGAGCAGTCTCAATGTTACAAATTCTTGCTAGTGGTTCCTCCTGCTCTTTCTAATTATTGTATGCTAGAAGGAACTGCTCCAACAGAGCAGTCCTCAAAGGTACTCTTGTGAAAAGTGCACCAGAAGTTTTAATCTTATCACACTGAGACTTCATGTTACACTTCTTACATTTTAAGTGTCATACACTAGGGATTGCTTAGAGACAGGCAGACAGGATTACTAATGGATTGAGGAGGTTGGTATAATTCCTTATGAAAATAAAGAACTCTCATATCCACATTCAAGAGCCACAGTTCAGACTGGTGGATATCAGAACAAAGGAGAAAACGTGAAATATTTTTACACCTAGAGATGTAAAAAAGGAGGGAGAAAAGGGAGGGAGATAAGATGTGCAAGACTGCTCACACTACACCCATTTCCTAGCAACTGTACTCAGCAGGTTTGCCCTTCTCTTAGGCAAATCATTGAAATCATATTTTATACCTCATTCAGGTAGACCTGTCTTAGTAGTAAGGTGCTAGGAAAGTTCAGGAATAGCAACAAGATTTTGCAGTCCTGTTGGCAAGAGCCATCTTTGTATGTCAGAATCCATACATTAAATCTCATATATTTCTAGATTTAAAGAACTATCCCCTTAGTAAAGTGTTAGAAAAAGAAATGGTTTTTGACAGTTTCAAAGTCTTCTGATGTAGCTGAGGATGCACATCTTTTTCATTCAGTGTCACAACAATTACATATGGCAGAAAATTCTGAATGTACTCCTAATCTAGCTTGGAAACCAAACTATTTGGAAACCAATATTCCAGGCAAAAAAAGGGAAACAAGATTTCAGAAATTCTTTGTTCTGATTTACAGCAA
This sequence comes from Vidua macroura, assembly GCF_024509145.1. Taxonomy (NCBI): domain Eukaryota; kingdom Metazoa; phylum Chordata; class Aves; order Passeriformes; family Viduidae; genus Vidua; species Vidua macroura. Next base: position 28,068,799 of record NC_071576.1, on the reverse strand, counting down.
AATCGCAATCTTGGAAAAAAAATTTTTCATAATTTACAAGAGCTGACTCCTATCAGGGTCAATAGATTTCATTATAGTGTAATAAAATAATCATCAGTGGTGTCTCAAATTCTAAGATATGTAAATTAGAATTCCAGGTACTTTTTAAACAGTTATTTTCAGGTAAAAAGAAATCTTGGGAGGGTGAGGGAAGAAAAAGGGGTCATTTATGGGCCTAATTTCATTTTTTAATAGATTTGGGAATATTTGATCCTTTGAAAAGGTTGGAGAGTGTTTTGCCAAAATAATTGTTTCCCCAAAAACTTTTGATATTTGAAGTACATCAGACATCAGAATCTGAAGCCTATTCAAAATGTGTTGTATAACTTCAAGAGTTTCCTGTAGATCTCCAGAAGCTGACTAATGACTGTCTCATACAGGTAGCTAGACAACAAACTTCAAATCATCAAGAGCTCTCTCTTCAAGCTGCCTGGACCTTTGCCTGCTACTTCAGCCAAGTTAATCCATTACACTACCTATTCTAAAGACCTACATTCCAGAGGTATAATTTTGTAATGAAAAACTAGAACTGAATGGATGCCCACATACATAGAAGGAATCACGGGCAGGCTGCTGTATTAGCACAAGAGCCCCTCGAAAGTTGTATGGCTGAAACAATTGGCTCTAGGTAGATGCAGAGATGTGCCCGACTTCTTTACAATCAGATGGTTTCATGCGCATGTTCAAGGACCATAATTTTGAATCAACGCAGTTGTTTCCTCACATGTTTTGTTTTTGGCTGCTTGAAACATCTCCTCAGTTTGAAAGTGATAATTCCATGTCTTTATATACATATAAGAGAATTAGAATAAATTGTTGCTATCTATTCCATTATACATTACATAGAGAACACAAACCCTTTAAAAAGCAAAGCTTTTTATAAATTAAATTGTATAAACCCAACATTCTAAAGAAGGAACATTCTAATAAAAAATAAAATTTAAAAAAACTAAGCCTATGAACCTATTTTCATTCTGGGTCTAAATTCTGTATATGACCCATGCTCTACTACACATGAAAAAGAAATCTAACAGAATTGTCTCCCAAAGTCCCAATCTCATTTCTCCCACAAGCCTTCTCACTTAGAGAGGCAGAAAAATACATATTAATAATTATGACTGGAGAGAGTTATAGGAGCATTCAGCTATTCTAGATTTGTCCTGAATATCTGTCAGTTTGTCATATGATATAAATGAATCACTACAAAGATCCCTTGAAAAAGTACTTAAGGAAAAGTACATAAAAGAAAATTTAGCAAATGTTGCATCCCGGACTTTGGGTTTAGGTCGGGGTTCTGATGTATCTTAGCAAATTCTGTGTACCCCCATGTATCCCCCGGGTTCCCCCCCACCCCCCCCCGCAGTACCCGGTTCCCGAGCTGCTTTACCATGCGGCCCGGCTCCCATCCCCTCTGTCTCTTCCTGTGGGTCCTTTCCTGCTGTTATCCCTCCCCCGCATCTGGGGCCACCCCAGACCCCCAGCGCCGCCCCTGCCGCCCCCCCATTGGCTCCTGCCTTCCACACCACACCCCCGCAGCCCCAGGACCGCCCCTGCCGTGTCACTATTGGCTCCCCCAGGCCACGCCATGCCCCGGGACCGCCTCGGGTCCCGGCGCCGTCCCCTACTGCATCCCTATTGGCTTCCCCAGACCACGTGCCACCCCCCGCTCCACCATTCATTAAACTCCCACAGCCATATTTCTCAACCCAGGGATTGAGAGCACATCAATAAAATGCTCTCAGCTCCTGCCATGGAGAATTTGGTCCTTCCTTCACCCCCTTTATTGAGGTCCCTCGCGCGCTGCAGTAGAAGTGGCCGACCCACCCTCCTGGAGCGCGTGGCGCCCAGAAGCAGCGGCGGGACCGGGACCGGAGGAGCTGCGGTGCCCTGCTGGGCGCAGTGGCTGCTCTGGACCCAGGAGAGACACCAGAACGCCACAAGCAAACACTTAATTTTATTTTTTTTTTTTTAGTGCAGAGCATATGTTGGTGTTATATATGTATACATAGTTATATACATTAATGTACAATACACTAAATATAATACTTACTTTCCCTGTGATATTTGACTAGATGGAAACATATATTTATCATACAATAATATTTTTAAAGGTCAAGAAAGAAATCAAGTTTCAACTAGGATTTTATCTTCCATGAAAAACATTTCCAATTACTGTTTGGAGACATCACTTAATGTTAGAGCTGTGAAAATCCAGTACATATTCACTATCACAGACCATTATTTGACAGTGAGATATATCATTCCTATATAATTCATATATTTAATTTTCTGAAAATCTAATAACTCTCAAACCATTCCTTCACTCTGATAGCATAATTTGTTGATATATAAAAGAAGCAAAGAAAAAATCTAGTTTCAGAAACTGATAAGAATCTTTCTCTCCTCATTGTCCATCTGTATATAGGGATTTTTCGATACAAGCTAAATTTGTTCGCTCTTCATGCTGGAATCATGTCAAAGATTAGAGGGTATTTTTCCATACCTAAAATACAAAAGAAAACATGCAGTTAGACTCACATCCACTTTATAGAAAAAACAAAATATTTTCTCAACACAAGCTCTCACACACATATCTATCATCACAAGAACTAAAAACATTCAGTAAAGGATAAGTGACTCCTTTCTCTCGAAAAGAAAAGTTTCCATTTTTTATGGAGAAAGAAACTCTGCTGGAACCAATCCCCAGTGTTGTATTAACTCAAGTTTCCCATTGTATTTTAACACTTCAGCTTAGTATCAAAATGTTGACTTCCCACTGACATCTCTGGTATAGAACGTGTGGCAGTTTTCATGTCACCAAATGGTTGTGAAGGTTAGAAGAAAGTCCATGACTACCCTGTAGGCTCTCCAGAAACCAACAGAAGCCTCCAATTTATCCACTGTCTTTTGCCTAGCCTGCCAAGGTCGAAGTTCTACAGTGTCTAAAATACCCAAGAAATGTCTACAGCTGTGCACAAAGCCTACATCTCAGCAGCTGTGGAAGCAAAACACTTTTTTTCCAACTGTGATTTCTTTAACACCTTACTTTTATATGGAACCTGCTGCAGCCTGAAATGTGTTGGAGAAAAGTAGGTAACCTACCTCTGCAAAGAGTTTTCTACAAGAATTTTAGATGAAAGTAAAAATGATTAAAGGAAATTTAACTTCTGATGTGAATGCAATTACAGGTCTAATTCTGCTTTCCAAGCTTAGAATTTTATAATTCCATTTAATTCATTGTAATGATGATTAAATAAAATTGGACTAATAATATACTGGAGATGTTTGCACCAGTGGAATCCCTCAATACCAGTGAAGTGAAACAGGCAATTATTGTCTAGCTGCTTGGAAGAACAAGAAAGGCAGAGATATTATTTAGAATAGATTAATAATGTTGGAATTAAACTGGGAAAAAAACTTAAAGTCAGGCTTAATTTAAGGGAAAATACTATGAAGACTGTCGGATACCCTAAAAAGGGAAATTAAACTGTCTTGTGAGACTCTCTGGACAAAATTGCTACTGACTTTTTGTGTCCATTGTGGAAGATGCTCAGTAGCACATTGTGAGGCATGTTAATGCTTATAGATTCAAACACACCCATCACCAGAGGCTACAGCTAGGTGTTGAACAAGACAAGGAAAGAGACTGATAAGAGGCAAATCCTGTAACATGGGATAGTGTTGTTATCATGCCAAAGTCCTTAAACCAGTGATTCAGCTGTGAAAACTCCCCTCTGGGGAAGTACCAAGACATCCACCTGTAGGCCTGAAGGTATTCACTGCTCCTCAGGAGGCACAATTGACTCAACTACGCTGACATAAAGGCAGCTGTAACATCTTAGAAAGTGCCATTAACTATTAAAGACTCCCAAAGTGTAATCCACAGCATTACATCATTCAGTATGAAACTCCCCGAGCCAGGGAAGGCACCTACGCGTTCCCACGGAGCCTGAATATAATATTAATACTCTAGACTTTGTGTTTTGTGGTCTTCCCCCACCCAGAAGAGGTCAAGATTGTGACCATCACTTTAGCAAAACTGGTACTATCACCTCAACTACCAGACATAGTTAAATTGCAACAACCAAGTCTCATTGCTGGACACACAGGTAGTTGCTATTTACCTTTTTCTTATTCTTATTCTTTTATTTTCTTTTATTTTCTTTTATTTTCTTTTATTTTCTTTTATTTTCTTTTATTTTCTTTCTTTCTTTCTTTCTTTCTTTCTTTCTTTCTTTCTTTCTTTCTTTCTTTCTTTCTTTCTTTCTTTCTTTCTTTCTTTCTTTCTCTCTTTCTCTTTCTTTCTTTCTTTTTCTTTCTCTTTCTCTCTTTCTTTTCCTTAATATATTTCCTTACATTTCTTTAAGTATTATTTTGTGCTTTTATGTTACACTAGATAAAAACACAAGTGGCTGCATACCTGCTTTCCTTTGCAATCAAGTTGTTCTAAAATAAACACAATTACATTTATAAAATAAATTAATATGTTTATAAAGTAAACCTATACACATTTATATACATATATATTTATAAACACTGGTCATTTCAAGTATTCTTTCAGTCTAAACCACCCCAAGGAATCTATTAATCTCACCTTCAGGTGTGGGTCGTAACACACATTTCTTGGACTGGATTGGAAAATCTGATTATCTTTCTTACAGCAGAGGTGGACTTGAATGGCTTTTGATAATGAATGATGAATGAGGTTTTAAGTGAAGATGAGCTATTTCATCTGCAGGTACTTCTTTAAACTCAAACTTTAAGATTAGTCAGTATTAAGATGGCTTTGACTTTTCAGTACCAGAATACTGTTTTCCAGTTCAGAATCCCTAGATATTTGTCTCCTATCCAGCTGGGAGCCAGATACTATCCAGCTGTGAACTAGATAACCAGTGAGCAGAACTGAAAGGGTTACCTGGCCACTGCTTACTCAAACACATGTTCAGACCTTAGTTCTCCAACACAGTAGGGAATAACCTCAGATCAGCAGAAACTGAAACTTGTTGTGCTGTATCTTTCCTATCTTTACTGTCTCAGAATCTTGGTCACTTTTTACTAATTTAATTTGTTGTGACTAATACGTTGTACCAGTGTTTCCTGCTGTTATAGTCTGCAAGAGAATTTAGTTATAATGATGGCTAAACTCAACAGCAAATTTTAACAGCAGGAATTATGGCACCATTATGCAGAAATGTCTAGGAAATTATGCAATTGTATCTACCACAATATAAAACTCAAATACAGTAAAACTCACTTTGTTTCTTTGACACTGTTAGCCTGGGTGTCAGCCAAAATGTAAAATTCACAAAGGCTTTTTTTTTTTTTTTTAATCCCGTGGGCATTTAAGAAGACTATTATCTGAAACTCTAGATCTGAATATTAGCACTGCTGATAGAAAAATTGCATTTGTTTACAGAAACTGCATGCTTATCCCAGATAATAAATAACAACCCAAATATGATTCAAATGTCTTAGAAAATATTACTAATAAGTATATAATCCAAAATTATTTATAAATGCATAAAAATATCAGATTAGCAAATATGAGAACATTTACAAAATGAGCCAAAAAAGTAGAAAATGCTCATCAGACACTGAAAGGCACAAACAACTCTAACAAGTTTTCACTAAAAATGCATATGAATGCAAAAATAAAGAAAATAAAGGAATGTGGGACTGTAATTTGATAGCACTGCAAACATTACATATTGTGCTAAATAATTTGCCGAGCAAGTGATGAATGTTGCAAATAGCAAGAGACAAACTTCAAAAGCTTTTCCAGCCCTCTGTGTACAAAGCATACAAGTCTTTAATCAACTCTCTTCTACCCACTTTCCCTAATTTCCTTATCCTAAACTATTTCACACTTTACTAATCCCTACAGCTTGAATTCACTCGGTTTTTTTCAACCCCAAGTTCTTTCCACTGCCCTGTTCCCCTTCCAGCTCCACCACTCCTTTCATCTTTTCAAATATTCTTACTATAGGTCTTCAACAGAGTCTGCAATGATATTTCAAAGGCTCCAAAAGGCAGGTGTTGCAAAGTTAAACTCTATGCAGTTCTCACACTGCCATTGTCAAAATGCAGTACATGTTCCACAGCATGTGAGAGAATGAGTATGGAAGACGAGAGAATGGCTGCATACTTTCAATCAGATCTACTGTGTCAACTTTTTCCCTTTTCTTCTCCATGTTTTATCACCATCTGGTGGCAGAACCTCAAAACACTGCTCTGAGACATCGTGGATCCTACAGAGCTGCCAGTGCTGTGAATTTGTTGGGAAATCACCAACTGCATATCATCCCTGACTTACTTGTGGTTCTTCTGCTGCTGGCATATATTGCAGATACAAGTAACATCACTTTCCAGAAGGACTATCAACATCTAATTCTATATTTTGCCTAATCTATCACACTCCAGTGAGGACCAGTTCTATTCTTCTCCAAAAAAGCAGAATTAAAGGAATATAACCATGTATTAAGCACCACAACCTTTGCTACACTCTTCCAAGTTTTCCAGATTTACAGTGCACACTTGATCCCCAGCAGAACATGACTTGACTTTCATCTCTTCTTCCAACTGAATCTTTTTCAATTACTAGCAGTATGAAAGGAGCTGTGTGAAGTATGAAAAGAGCTGTGTGTAGAGAGGCAAAAATAAGAAAACCAAAAGGAGCTATGATGTTTGACAGATGGGACACGTGTGATAGAAATAAAATGTATGTGGTTGAAAGGCGATACATGAATACGAGATAAATTATCAGATTAAGTAAGGATAGTTAAACCTTGTTTTTATAGGTTTGTACCAGACATGTGTGTGCAAGTAGCTACTCAAAAAACATATTTCCACAAAATAGTCTGTGTTTCAGCCTTCAATAACCTTCCAGGTGACTTTCCAGCATGGGAAGTAAGGTATGTTGTTAATTTCAGGTCACTTCCATGGTGGTGTTTAGACACTGTTTTTGTGCTTGCGGTGGTTAGAAAATACCAAGTGCAGCAGTTATCTGGATAGGTGAAATTTAAGCCTGTGAAACCATTTATTCACAAATCTATGCATTCAACTTTTTTGAAAAAAAAAAAACCCAGCAGATTTAATTAATTTCTTCACTAAGTTACATATTAGTACTATCTCCAAGGACTCATTATGGGCTCTTGAGTATGCACTCAAAGTAAAAACAAGCACGTTTTCTTACAGAAATATCACACTCATACTGTCTCCTGCAGAGACAGTTATAAACTACCATAATGATTTATTGTAACAATTGTAATTTCTTGTTTAGATTAGAATTAATTTTTTAGAGTTATAAAAATTATAAAGATAATTCAAAGTTCTGCACTGTCAAAGATTCTGTTGCCTGAATTTGTGAAGATCAGTCATTATTTACTTATTAAGATTAGTCATTAGGAACAAGTCTTAGAGATATGGGGCTTTATCTGTGTCTGTGTATTTGCCTTTTAAATAACTAACTCTCTGGAAATAACTAGGGCTTGGAAACAGCTATAAAAATCATAACAGTCTCATTTCAAGAAACTTTACTTAAATCCATATACATAGTGTGCTAGAAACTGTAATATAGCCTATCTATTGGCTCTGTCTATAAAGATTTGTCTCATGTCAAGTTTCTGCTCTCCCTTGGAAACTTGATAAATTGAGTGAGTAGAGAGAACAACAAGTAAAGAAAACTGAGTCTTATAGGGTAGCAACTGCACAGTTAACAATGTGAATAAAGAATAATATTTATCATAAATTGAAAATATGTAACTATGTAACATGAAAATAATTCCTAGCCTGTATGGTGAATTAAAATTGAAACATGTAAGGTTCTTGATTAGATAAAAGACATTAAAATTGCCATCCTCTGTTTTTTCCTGATGGTTGTTGGATTATTGTTGGTTTTTTTTCCCCAAAGAGGAGGTTATGTAATTATTTTACATGATTTTTCATTGACCCTTTGAGATTTCCTGGATATGAATAACTTATTATTTAAAAATTCACATCATTGACTATTGGTTCTGAGGAATTATATCTATTTCTCATTCATTTTTAATTCTGTCATGTCCTTTATTAAACTACAAAAAAACAGCTTTTATACTACATTATTATTTTTCTATTTTTATGTTTCAACCATAGGAAGATAAGTACATTTCCTGAAGTAAGAAAAGAAGTCTTATTATTTATTATATTCTCTTTATTATTATTTATAGACAAATCTAGAACTTTCTGAAGACCACTCACAGAGAATATAAAGGTAAGAAAATAAAACTCTATGAGAGACCCAAAAAGACCACCTAATTTTATGTAATGTTGATAAGCAAAGGCTGTAAAACAGGGAAGAGTAAGATCTCAATCTACTAATACTTTCTTCAAAATTAATGAAGGAAAAAAAATAACTTATAGAGATGTAAAGAATAATTCTCCCCACTGAATGAATTACTGGATGCAATTCTACGACCTGTATTACTCATGAGGTCAGAGTAAAAGTTTATCATAATGCCTTTCTGGTCTTAAGCGTGTAAATCAGACTACCTAAGGATGAAAATTATAAGACACTATTATACCTAAAGAGAAAACAGTTTAACTGAGATTGAAAAAGAAAAACTTCTTAATAGTAAGGGTCTGGATATCTATGTGTTTTACAATCCCTATCCTTCCTCCTTACTAATATTCAAGTTGAAAGTATTGCATGTCCCACTTTTACCCACTTAGAATTACAAACCATAAAAAAAAAAGGTTAGATTTAGAGGTTAGTAAGTATGTTGTAAGAGTAACACTGCAGAAAGCAAAGGTCAGACTAGGTGACCCAATGGACTTTTTTGTCTACTTTTAATATCTGTGATTCACTGACCTGGCATTCTTCCAAAGACACTTCAACAATTTTTTGTTCTTTGCTTCTATACATGTAACCCAAAGGGAAGGCATGTGAAAATCCCTGTTGTAGGTTGGGTTGGTTTAGTCAGGGATTTTATAAATGTTAGTTAGGTTGTTCCTTGCACCCCTATTTTCCCTCACAGGGGTTTGCTCCAAGTTGTTTACCATGGGAGCTCTTGTCACTCAGATCTGTCAATCTTCTCACCTCACACAGTTTCCTCCTTACATGGTTCTGTCAGTCAGGGGTCGTCACGCCTTGTTGGAGTGTCAATCTTGTAACCACCCCCAGCTTCTTCATGAAAGTTCTGTATCAGTCACCCCACCTTAGCCCTTCTATTTGTCCCAGAACGCTGTACCCACCTCTGTTATGTTACCATTGGTTGTTGTGATCCATGTCACTCCCCTGTTGTCTGTCCCTATAGGGCAAGGCAGGTTTCCACCCCTGTCCACCCACCCCCTACTTAATCTGTTGCAAGTTCTTTGTCCAGTTGACATTTTGCACTGCATGCAATCCAGAGAGCATCCCTCCGACCACGCATGGGGGAATAAAAGTTCTCAGGGCTTGCAAGCAAAGTGTCCTTCTCTCGTCCCTTTGCTTCCTCTCAGCGTGAAGCTACCGAAGCTGTGTTACCCACACCAGGGCACTCCGCAACCCTGGAGTGCCCGCTCACTTGGCGGCTACAGCCTCTCAAAGGCAGCGCTAGCTGGGGCTTTTTGACTGCTTGAGGTCGTAGCAGGTAACCGCAAATCCCAACTACAGAAAGAAGAAAAATCAGAAATATTGTACATGTGGAAAGTGACAACACATATTTAAGTTATAAATCAGGAGACAGATTTACAGAAGTATTTTATCCGCCAGAAATGCAAATATGTTCTTGCTGAGATTAATAGAATTAGGTAACCAGATAGTATTGAATATCTGCGCCTTAATTTCTAGAAATACTGCTATTAATCCACGACTTAGAATTTGCGGTTTTCCCTGTATAAAGAACTGACCCTCTCTGCATGGTTTTCTGGTAAAATAAAGTGAATTTCAAATGGATGACTGCGTGCATGTTCGTGCAACAATTTTGATTATAGAAAATAGCAATATATTTGGATTATATAAATAATAGATGTGCTTGAAATATTATTTTTAATTCATGTATGTAATAGTGACAGTTAAGCAAGGAAATAAAGTCTTGCTCTTAGGTACGTATCAAAATCAGCCACAGAAACACAGCTTAACTTGTCTTAACACTTAGCAGTTTTTTGAAAGAGAGGAGTGAATTTAAGAGCTATGGAAAAGAACTCCAGCACTTAATGTAGTTGTTGCACTGCAACACACAATTATACTTCCTTCATGCTCAGAAGTACCAGTGTAGTGTAAAATACAACTGCCCAGGCTTCATTTATTGCACACCTTTGTCATGTTATTGTCTCAGTCTTAAAATTTCATCTGAACTTCAAGGCAATCATCTTTTTACTTTTAATTACAAAAACTTACAAAAAATCAGCTTTTATACTACTTTATTATTTATCTATTTTTATGTTTCAACCAGAGGAAGATAAGTACATTTCCTGAAATAAAAAAAGAAGTCTTATTATTTATTGATTGAGCATTTCATACGCAAAGCAAAGGAAATAAAGACATCTCCACATTCTCTCATTTTGAGTGGGATAATCTCATGTTTCTCAAAATGCTTTTTAAAGGCTAGTTTTCAGGGTTCCTAAAAAACATTCTCTACAATTCACCATTTCTTCTTATCTTGATGTTCAGTCTGCATTTGCCCTTTCCCACATTGCCTGCATCAACAGCTACTACCCTTTGCTCTCAACAAAAGAGCTTAGTAGATGATTTTTTGCCTGAGGAAGTTGTATGATCTTCCCTTTGGGTAACCTGCAATGCAGTGGGACACACTGCAGCCTCCTTCTGCTAGAACAGTCTTTTTTACTGTAATTCTTTCCCTTTCTTCATGTAACTCTATCCATACCAGGGAATAAAAGTGGCTAGGAAGCATCTAGTCTGATATTTTGCTTTTGCCTGGCTGCTTGTAATGTCTGCCTGATTTTGTATTGCATGTTGATAACAATCTTTAAGATTAATAGGTGCTTTGCATAGTGGGATACAATACTTTACTATGCAAACTCGGTCTACTTTAAGACTTCAGTCTTTTTTAAAAACTGTTCATTTTTTCAAAACATGTTATTTTGGATTTTTAGTTGGGAACAAAATTGCTATAATTTGACCAGCAGATGTAAGTCCACTTACAGGTCAGTAACTAGGTTTCTTTCAACTAAACTCTCTGAAAGGTCTCATCTTGTACCTGTTCCAAGAGATATCTTAAAAAATACTAACACCAGACACAAATCATGTTTATTTAGGATTTCATTTAAAACATCTGGAAATTATATCAACCTTTACGAAATAATAATATGGTAGAGAGCTTGTTTAGAAAGGGGGAAAATTACTCCACTGCTCCCTTCAGCCCAGGGGGAAATATCTTACAGCGACATTTCTCATTTCCATGGGAAGGGTATCCCTAGATTATAGAGTTCACTTTTGCAAAAAAGACTGACCATCCCCTTATTCCTCCTGACTGAGACTGTGCCAAAAAATGCATAAAGATTTCTTGTGTCGTGGTGATGGATAGAAACAAGAGGAAGACAAACGTGTTTCTGCAGTGTAACATTTAGCCTAGTGGTCAGTGGTGGAAGAATAAAAACTAAGGTCTCAGGGTACATATCCTATGTAACAAAACATATGTGTTAGGAGCAAGCATCAGAATAAAGGCATCTCTGCTCCAACATAAATAAGATCTTCGCTTATAGAGCCCTGACTGTCCCTTCTTTATTTTCCACTCCAACTTTTTTTACCAAAGTGCAAAGGTGACATATTACTTCGTTATCTTTCTCTACAGGTCTTGAGCTGAAAGCAAGTAAGCTGATCATGAGGATCAGACTTTGATACACATATTAAAAATCAAAGTGATCATAAATCAAAATAAGTGTTTCCTTTGCCCCAATACCTGCAAATATTCAGTGTAACTTAAATTGCAGAGAATTACTGGGCACTGCACCTGAACTTTATTTCCCCTAGGTGGAAGGTTTCAGCTTTCATTTTAATATTTGCCCTTGTGATTGAGTGAATATAGATGACTTCTGCACCTGCTTTGGAGGACTCTCCCCCATGACTGACGAGGAAAACACCACCCGGTTTTCACATAAAAGTGAGAACACTCTCTGTGGAGACATCTTTTATCATTATCTTTCTGCCACAACATTTTTTTCCTGTATTATTTAAGTTCTGACTGTATCAGGTCATCAGCTCTGCAGTCGTTTGTCAGAAAGCTGGCTTAAACTAATCAAATACAAAAGATTACAGCCTCAACGTTAGGGAATATCAGTGCAGGAAATCTGCTCAGTGCCACCTGTTCTCCTACAGCCATGTAGCTCTGTAATACACCATTGTCATTGCTAGTAGCAGGCCATAAGATTTGTACTGAATTTGCACTCCCTCAGGACAGAAGTTTGCCAGGCTTACTCTGTCCAAGCTTTTCTGACCTGCCTGCAGGTTTTGTTTTACTTGGTGTCCTGGTTTCACTGGGGGTAGAGCTAATTTCTTCTTAGCATCTGATACAATGCTGTTATTTGGATTCAGTTTTAGGATAATGTTGATAACACACTGATGTTTTAATTGTTAAGCAATGCTTACCTAAAGTCAAGGATTTTCCCATGCTCTGTCAGTTGAGGAGGTGCACGAGAAGCTGGGAGGGACCATATCCATGACAGCTCAACCCAAACTGGCTAAAGGGATATTCCATATGACAGATTAAGCCCACCATATAAACTGGAGAGAATTGGCCAGGAAGTGCTGATCACTGCTTTGGGACAGGGCCAGCAGTGGTCAGTGGATGGTAAGCAATTGTATTGTGCATTACTTTTTCTTGAATTTTACTCCTCTCTCTTCCTCTTCTTTTCATTATCATTTTTACTATCATATTTTACTTTATTTCAGATGTCAATTAATATATATTTCAATTATTAAATTATTCTTACTTCAACCCATGGGTTTTATGTGAGGTGTGGGAAAAGGAGTAGTGAGCAAGCAGATGCAAGGTATTTAGTTGTCATCTGGGGTTGCACCAAGACACTTGCTTTAGTAGTAAGAGCAGTATTTTTAATTGTCTGTTCTCTATAGCTGATTTGTTTCATTTTTGTTGGTAGCCTAACAATGTAACATAGGAAATACAAGCCTGCCATGCAGAGGTCTTAAGAGGCAAAGACAAAGAATGTGATATGGAGAAGAACAAGAACGGGACAAAAAAAGAAGGGGCACCGACTGGCTCTGAAGTCTGCACAGCTATAAACAATTCCTCAGTAGTCCATTAAAGAAATGCAGACCTAGACATGGCCAAAACTAAGCTTAGTAGTAGCTCAGAATACAAAGAAATACTATCTAAAATACATAAAAATTACCAAGTGTAGTAAATTGTGATTAGCATGGATCTGCAGATCAACAAAGAACCAAGATGTATAAGCATGTTAGCTAAAATATAAAAAGATACGAGTGAATCCTTGAGTGAAGAAGAAATCATTATCATGAACATCACACTTCAGTGATGGACTTCAAGTGCTGACAACTCATTGTTAATCTCCTTACCAGAATAAAAACACTGACATTAGGACCAGAGGAGCAGTGGAAAGCTGAGTATGACATCACGAACAGGATAGAAAGTGCATGTATACAATTTTAACTATCTTATTATCCCTGCTTTTATTGTAATAGCTACATCTGGACTAACTATTATTCAATTCTTAAATTTCACTTACCTAAAGAGTTTCTGGCTTTTTATATACCTATGCATATGCTTACCTCAGGTGCATTTTCTCTTTGCCCATGAAGAGAGATTTTGAGCATAACATCATGGTTTCTGAGAGTTTGATTCTCACTGGGAGCACCACCATGGGTTACACTAGATTACTGGAAAGAAATTCAAGTAAAACCAAGAAAACAAAACAAAACAAAAACCAAAATTATTTCCTACTACAAAAACAAAAAGTACAAACAAGTATTAAAATTCAGGCACAAAAGTCCAACACTGTTGAATTTTCACACGAAATATTTTATTTCCTCCACTTTATAAAAATCCTTCCATTCTCTTTTAAGTGTATATTTAAAATTTAAAAATTCTTCACTAAAACAATGCCACCTAACAAGTTAGTTTATTTTGCTACACCAGAATATCCCTACCTGAATGGCAGTCCCATAAACCTATGGGTTTGATACAAAACCAAGAGGGACTGAGGTTCTGAGAGTTCTTTTGGAAATGTCAATGGCAATGGAAGCACTTTATTCTGGGCCTAATGTTCTAGAAATGAAATCCTCCCACAAGTCCTCTGGCAACGTTTATGTCACAACATGTGTGGCAGGACTGACAGAATGAAACGATCCTTAGACTAGTTTAATCCTGCTGGGCAAACTTTCATCATTGTGAACTGCAATCCAAAAGTGATTAGGGTACCAGAAAGACATGTGCTGCCATCCCTAGTTCTTTGTCAGAAACGAGAAGCTTCATTTTAAGCAGCATTCCAGAAATGTTTGAATAAGGCTGGTGAAAACCCATGTAGCAGTTAAGTCCAGTGACAGCCCTAAAACCAGTATGGTAGCCTCAGATTTCTCAGTCCCAGCTTAGGATAAAAAAACGAACACACAATCACAGCTTTAAAAGAATTCACAGTTGTCAAGAAAAATAAGCCAACTTTTTTTCTTTTTAGTCTTTGCATTTTCTGTAGTGATTTACATGAACACATGTAAAATCACCCCAAATGCTGAGGAAAAAGAGAATTTTGAATTGTAGCCTTGTTTACTGATTTTGAATAAAACAAAAGTACATGACTGTCTCTGGAAAAGCAGTCAAATGCTTCAAAAGCATACACATCTATTCAGATATATAGTGAGGTGCTACCTATAATTTTAAGACTCTAGGGTAGGCTTCAAAGGAGTGCAGGTTCCCCATATAAACAGTAGGGAAATAGAAAAAAAAACCTGGTCCTTCTGAAGAGAGGTTGAGAACATTTAAATGTTGCTGTTGCTTTATTGTGCACCTTTAATCACCTTTAAAAGGACATATCCTTGTTCTGCACAGAGGACATGTGTTACTGAGGTACCAAATGTAGGTATCATGACAAATTTTGACTGTAGGTACTGAAAATAATTCTCTCATTCTGCCACCATCGTGTAAACAAACATTCAGTTCACTCTGGATAAGAAGAAATTGTAAGTAGCATTTTTTTGTCATTTAAGCACACAAGATGGAGATGGAAAATGCTTATATATTCCCATCTTATATTATACAATGAACATTTAGCTGTTTCAAGCAGTGGAAGTGCATTATTTCCTTTGGAAGATGGCTTACAACATAAAGGTTTTTGCAAAAAAGGCGATTTTAATTTCTGTTTTCCTATTTAATATAATCGCAAGAGAAGTTCTTTTTATCATGAAAAATAATTCCAGCAATATTTGTTGTGCTAATGAGCCTGTATTTTCAGAACTATATTTGCATGTACTCAAACACTTTTATCCCGTATCATTTAGAAAATTTAAGGTTCTATAAATTTTCCTCATAAATCAATTCCTTCCATCCACTGAACCAAACTATTTCTTTTATTTTCTTTTCACCCATTTTAATATAAGCCAGTTTTTTTCTTCTGTTATGGCATGTCCATCGGTCTACCTTTTGCTCAAAACACAATGTTGCTACGAGCATTTTGGGTTCCTCCCCATCTGGTTTTCTTATATAAAGAAAAGTTGACTGTCTGTAAAAGGCAGGAGGACCTGTAAGCTGGAGTAAGCTGTACATGGTGGAGTGTCTGGCTATAGTCAGTGTTTCTCATAACCTTTTACAGCTCATATGGTATCAACATAGTCAGATGAAAATCCTTTCCATAAAGTAAAACAAAGCGCAAGAATCAGCCCTGGCTGTAATATTCACTTTAAGCCAGCTCCCCTTACCTCAGCTATCCTGACATGCATGATCACAGTGCTTTCAGGTCTCCTGCTCTGCAGTGAAAGCATTGCTTTCCTTCCAGTCTTTGCACAGTTAACATAGTGTTTCCCCCTCCATCCTGTCCTACAGGACAAGGCACGGATACAGGCTACTTTTTGCTCTCTTATGAACACTATTCATAAAGGGATGCCCATGCCACTCAGCTAAGTAGTAATATGTAACATATCAGGACTGCAATCTACTGTAGAGTGTACCAGATGGACAGCATATCAAGAATTACATTTAAGGATAGTACAGAAAATCCTACATTCACAGAGATACTTTCTCATATTATTACCAGTGTCAGAATATCCAGAATATTAATTTAGTCTTCTTTTCCATCATTCCATCATTATGTTATGGAGGATCAAATGTTTGCAGTATGATACTTCATGAAATAATGCATACTCATTTAAAGCAATATGGGGAGATGGCTGACAAAATTATTTCCAACACAAGATAGGAATATTCCTTTTTCTGCAACTAATATTTGCTTTTTAAAAAAATATCATTCCTTTATCAGCTCAGAGTTTCACATGACTGAAATTAGCAGCATTAATCTTCTCCTCTGCAAAAAAAAAAAGTGTATAAAAATTACACAGCAGTACCTGTAATACCATCCATTTTCCAATTCAAATGCTAAACTAGACTCACACTGCTGCTTGGACACATTACTCTAGCATGGCAAATTTGTCACTATAAGAAGAAAAATGCTTTTCTTTTGTTCCTTGACTCCTTTTTAAGTCAGCTGAGGATCACATTATTTCTTCCCATTTTAAACACTGAGGGGAAAAGGGAAATGTAGGGTACAGGGAAATCAACAATTTTGTTTTTTTCTGAAGTGTGCATTAAAAGATTAGCAGCACACAGGAGGAATAGCATGATGCTGTAAAATAACCCTGTGTACTGTGTTTCAAAATGAAAAAGACTAACACAAATTCATTCTATTAGGTTAGCTTGCTTTTTCTTTCTCAGATACCAGAAGCTAGGATTTGCATAAAGTAGAAATTCGCTTTTGCTTTGCCATATTATGACATTCTGTGCCTAACAAAGACTGCCTACGTTTTCCAGGTCTTTTTGCCCTTCAAGTAAACTGCAATAAGCACCGGGAAGATGCGTACAAGGGCCCCGCAGTATAACACTGCTCTTCCTGAGACAGGAGGAGATTGCCATCTGCTGGTCTCTGGCCTCTACACGAAGTCAGACAAAGGTATTGAGTGAGGATCTCTGCAGTGACTTTTTTTAAAACAGATAATATTTTTCTTCTCCCTGTTCTTCATAAGCATATATTTGCATAAATAAGCATGCATTTGAAAATAAAGCCAGGCTCTGTGTGGTCATCTGCTCCAATCTAGCTGTGCAGGATGCTGATGTGATAGATGGCATGCAGCATCCATTTGATGTAAATTTCTGCCATTTCAATGACTAAATGGCAGTGGTATAAAAGTACAGAGATTATAGGTATAGAGATTCTGATACATGTATGGACCACATCATACAACTCTGCTGAAATGTGATTCTTCTGAATGTGTCTGAACTGTTGTGTCAGTTGTTTTGGCAGAATACATTCAGCCCTGGCACCACAGCTGCCAGGTAACCTCCTGTTCTTGTGCAGTGATGCATTAAAACACCCATGACATCATGCTTCTGCATAACATATTCCTGATGAAGCTCACCTCTCTTTTGGGCATCATGTCTTTCTTGCAGTGCTGTCAGGAAGGCATGGATGCCCAGTCCCAGTCTAATTAAATTGCCCATGTAAATTGGGATAATGCTAAAATACCACACTGTGAACAGGAGTAGCTGACGCACACACTCCATCTCACCAGCCGCTGACCTCTCATGGGGTAGGCAGACAGTACAGCAGCTCTTAAGCTGGCATGACAACGGGCCATTGTCCTGGGAGAGAAGTGCCTAGCAGTGCTGTGGTCTGGCCTTGCTCCTGGCAGGGTTGTACACAGGCTGCACAAACAGAGGCAGATACACACATGCTGCCCTGTGCTAATGCAGCACACTCCAGTTTTCTAGTCCAACAGAAAAAAGCCTTGAGACAGCACAAAAGGCTTTTAAACCAGAATATTGGAGAAGTATAGGTATAGATGATGCAGAAACATGTAAAAAATATCTTGCATTATGAGAATCTAAGGAAGCGAGGCAAATGAATATCAGGACAGCACTTGACCATATTCTGCAGCACTTCCAATAAAAGCATGAATCTGGAGACAGCTAACAGGACTAACACATCATTCAAACGTACCCAAGAGCTTAACTTGGCAGCCCCTGCTTTCCTGGTTACCTGTGATCTCAGTAAAGAAGCTGCTGGGCAGAAAAACAGGCTGAGAGAACTGAAAACCAGAAATGATTTCTTGACTATTCTGGTAATTTAGATGTAAGGAGTTAATCACTAAATGCAGTACTCCCTGCATTACATTTCAGTTTAATACGAATATAAGCTTAAGGCAGCATCAATACTCCTCCATCTGTAAATGATGTGTACATCTGTATAGCTGGAATTTCTGGTTTGGCTTTTTTTTTTTCTACCTAGAGCAGTACTTTTTGAGAGAGTAGATTCTGAAAAAACAGACATTTACATGCAAATGTTAAAGGAAATATTTCACTGATATGAAATACTGCTTTGAGCAATGATTTTTCTTGTTTTTCATCCACTGAGGAAAAATGCAAGAAACTGAAATCCTGTTTTGAATGAAATTTCAATCCAGCTTCTATGATAGCTATGTTGCTTTCTCTTCCCCAATATATTGTTCAAAATTCTTAATGCTACAATGCACTGGAAACCATGTTTGCAGTTATTTCTCTGTAACTATTTCATCTCTTTCCTAATCAGTATGCTGGATGACTGCATATTTAATACAGATCCCTTACACCGATTCCTTCCTCCCAGATGAATTGTTTAACATTTTTCTACATTAAACTGCCTTTTCTACCTGATAGTTCACTTAAATGATCCCAAATCTTCTGTGTTTTGGTTTCTTTTTTACCACCTGTAATATTTTTTTCAGAAAATAAAGAAAAAATAAACAAAAAGTATAGAAAGGCAAGTAATAGAAAAAATATAAATAAATCTAATAACAGCAACAAATACATTACAAAATGTAGCTGTTCCCAACAGCTTCTGCTTCTTATCCATCCTTTTCCCTAGAATAAGGTCACAGTGTTGGTTTTCATTAAAAATTAAATACTTTGAGTTAAATTGTCTGTAATAATATCACAGACAATTCAAAAATAATGTAGTCAGACATAAATTAAGTGAATGAATGTATATCTCTTGGGTTTGTAAACATGTATTTACAATCTAAAACAAAAAAGTAAGATCATCAATGACCCATCTTTATGTAAATACTTTATAATTTTGGAACTTGTTTAAAAGAGCAACATGGCAATATTTTAAAATGTGTATCTGACCACCATTTGCATATTATAGTGACATTATAATATAGCAATACCTTTATGATCAATCTGATACAAGACAGAATAATAAGTCCTGCCTTTGCCTGATCCCGTATGTAGTATACTTAAAACATGCTTTCACAGTTTATTCTAGAGAAAAGCAATTTAATTGTGGTGTCTATTATCTGTTTAGGCTGAGATTTTATTAACCCATCTAATGCACTGTTCCTTTATCTGACTTCCAGTTGCAGCAGTGCAAGTCCTGTTTCTAGAACCTTCTCAGTTTTAGTAATAAGGAAGGAAGCTTTCTTGCCGTGTCTCGTCCCCAATTCGCAAGAGCAGATCTCTTGCTAGCCCCAGCTAGCTCTTTTCGGGGCAATATGGGCAGCGAGAGGCACTCCCTGCTGAACCCAGCTGGGCTTTAGAGAGTGCCTTCGTGGGTCCAAGGACACTGCTGATCCCACCGGCAAGGAAGGCGGTGACACTCTTCTGGGGGTAGGTCCAAGATTTATTGTGACTCTGAGGAAAGCCCCAGAGCCCAACAGCACTCGAAGAGGTCCCAGAAGAGCATGATCTCTGGGCCTTGAGCAGGCCCTGATATAGGGTGGGCGGGAAACCCGATCAGGCAATGGGAGAAGCCATGAGAGTGGGCCTCCGAGGGAAGGACAGCCAGGGTATCCACTTAGCAGGGAGCAGGGGAGGGAGCCCAGGCCATTGTCCAATCACCCAGCGACCCTGGCAGAAGCCTCCAGACAAAGGGGAAGGATGGACAAGTCACCTGGGAGGGGTCAGGGGCATGAGTCAGGGTTTTTGGGATTGGTGGACACACAGGTGCTGATGGGAAAACCTGGGATGAACCAAAAAGGCACAAGGGGGGTTACAGAGGGATAAACCATTTAGAACATACATACAGTGGAACCTGAAAACACAACTCCACACTTTCTTTTACTTAGAATTCATTAAAGGACAGAAACAGAAAATTCTGTCTATAATAGTCACACCATAAATTAAGTATTAAATTGCTTTATGGGAAATGTATATCTCCACCAACCAGACCGATGGCCTTTGAAAGGCCATTTTCAAATGGTCTTTCAAATTTTTGTTCATCCAATAGTGTTGCATCTTTTTACAATGTAGGTGACATTCACTTATTGCACCAAAGGGCTCTTTGGCCGTCTTAAGATTTAATACAAGTATTACATGAGCGCTATCATGACCTTCGCCATATGCCAAAACAGCCTGTAGCATGTTTTAATGACCCAATTGCCTTCATGCCTTTACAAAGGTATCTGGTTCTCTTTGAATCTTGCTGGTTTGATTCCTTATCACAAAGCCTTCCCTATGAACATGTCATCACTGGTGGGTGAGTGTTGCAGGATGGAACAAGTTGTAATTTCTTATAATTATGCTCCCTGCTTTAGCCAGAATGGTATTTCTATACACCCCCCCTGCTAGACTTTATCATGTCTTTACAGAATTCTTAGATCTATAGGCTGAATCAGCCTGAATACATGTGTCCTGCATGTTCCCTTTGCTCCTGTGCAGCCTTGTAGAAAGATCATGGTAAGGATCACTGCTGTCTCTGTGCTCACTGTAACCAGAGGAGAGAGACCCCACTGTGCTCAGAAGTCCAACCACACACAACCCCCCGCTCAGTAGCTGAGCAGTTTGCAAGCTGCTGCATTTTCCTGTTTGTGCTAGTTCACAGAGGTGTTACTGGATGTGTCTCTCTGACCATAGTGAGGCTTTTTGAGATGTTATCCACTGACCCATGCTGCAGCCTCTTTTACTGCAGCATCTCGACCTTTGCTGACTTTATCCCCACACTTCTCTAAGACTGGAAGAGTGACGGGAAGAGTGTAGGCATAAAGAGTGAAATAATTGTGCTGTCACACAGAGGTCTCAGTCAGAACAAGGCAGGGTTTCAGATGTCCAGCATTTTAAACAAGTATTCATGTCACTTCATCCTATTTCTCAGCACTGTTTTCAGCACAAATCACAGAGTTTTACAAAGGACACACAAGGATTAGAAAAACAGAGAGAAATGCATGCCTCTGTGTGAATGTCATGGAGATTAGGTGCTGACTTGCATCTGAAGGACAGAATTTCAGCTAGTGTAAGCTGGTCTGATACCATTATTGACATCAGTGAAGTTGCATTATTTACACCAGCTTAGGAGCTAGTTCAGAAGATCCAACCACTGAACACTTCCAGCCAAATAAAAAGGGGGCTGCCAGGAGACTGGTCTATGGCTTAAAAATAGTGAGCAGTAAGAATGCCACAAAGATCTAGGTAGTAATTTGTTAAGCCATGAGGGCAAGACTTAGAGCAAAACTGGGCTGAAAACCATTTGCATCCAAAGACTGCTGTCACACCAAATGAGCTACCTAGCAACACAAACAGACTCCCCAGTTTTAATGAATTTAAACACAGCATGGATGCATTACCACCTATGGCTCCTTCCCTCCAAATCACCCAGATGAGCTGCAACTCAATAAAATGAAGTCAGCAAACATTTCTGAATCTGAAGCTGCATTCAGTGTTCAGATTTTTATCATTTTTACCCTGAAGCTCATTGCAAACTGTACCTACTGACACACAATTTCTTTCTCTCAGAACAGGATCCTCCTGTCAGTCTTTTCACCTCACTCCTGCTCTGCTCTGCAAAACCAGCTTTGACATGCAGCAGCATGCTAGTGGAAGGAGAGAAAAAGAAGGAGACCTAACAAGAAATCATTTCCCTTTTGACCTGAGATTGTAAATCTTAGGAAGCATTCTGGCACTGTGTAAGGTTAATACTACAACAAATAGCATATCACAGCAGCAAATATAAAACACTATCTTTTTTGTCTGCTGTGCGTTGAGTGGGCGGAAAGTGTTTCTTTCATATTTCATTTACACCTTGCTGAGTGATGCCAGAGAAATGGCAGAAGTTTCATCTCCTCCCACTTCTGCAGCAGCACAATATGTGTAAGAGCAACAGCTCCCACACTGAGCACTGGGAGCTTGAGCCAGATGCTGATCACAGGTTCATTTCTATTTTTCCTACATGACATTCTCAGATGCTAGAAGATGTCTCTTATTTTCTTATTAAAGCTTGTTGCAGAAATAACATCTGAGCGAAAAACTACCTGAGAATTTTAATCATGTAAACTAAAAACACTGAGGTTTTCTTCAAAAGTTCTTCATAAGGAAAAATGGGAGACCAAATAAAAATAAATTCTGTTTAGGGAAAATGGAATGAAGAGGAAAAGCATTTGGATATAAGAGAGACAGTCTCAAGCAAGCAGAAAGGGGTAATGTTGCATATCCTTTGTTTATCAGTATATCAGAAACTTTCCGGAGGACTAACATAAAATTCATGCTAAACGAGGTCAGCCAGTACCATTCGGAAAAAGAAAACACAGAGGACTTAAGTCATGAGCAAGCCCAAGAGTGCTGCAAGATGCTCAAGGCCATTACTTTGGCTATAGTTTCAAAGATAGAAGATAAAGTAATTGAAAAGTCAGTGCTCTCAGGCCCAGATGTACTTCAGTCTGAAATCTTCAGAAAGCAAGCAAAATGGCCGATGAGTTTAGTAATGAGGTCAGAACTTTTTTCATTCAAGAGAATCAATTTGAAATTTGTTAAAGTTGGATGTTACTGAGTAGTGATACTTCTACCCAATCCAAGGTGTTCCAGATTTAACCAGAGTCTAGTTTGTCCATTAGTATAGAAGCATTTCTCACAAGTTGGCAGAGGAAATTTCATTAAGCAGTTTCACTGAAGTGACCAAGAGCTGAAGCTACAAGTTATTTGAATAACTTACTCCCATATCATGTCCATGTGAAATATTTTTCAGCAAACCCTCCACATTATCACTCTACTGTAGCAGAGGACCCTCATCTCAAACATAGGTGTCAGTGATCCTTGTCTGTTGTGAGCAGGAACGATGACATACCTGCCTGTACATTATAATGAAATTATGTTTGTAGAGATAAGTAGCAGAGATAAAAGCTCTGTGAACATTTGGGGTATTCAAAAAATATCACTCCCTCAAATACAATTGCAATGAAAATCTCAATGTCTGCATGAGCAATTATCTATACACATAAAAAGTATTCTCTAGGCAAAAATAATATACTTTGGTTAGATACATTTTTCTCTTTTAAATTTTTGTTTCATCTAAATTAAATAAAAACTATTTTTTTAATTAAACTCCCTCAAATTTCCTTAATTATAAAATTGAAGGTATTTTCACTATTAAAACCTTTGTTTTCTAACAACTCCTTATATTGGGAAGTTTATCAACACTGAATATAGGCATCAATAGTAATTCAAGGGAAAAAAAGTCAGCTGTTTGTCAGAATAGTACCAGCTCAGTTTAGATTTTATCCACAAAAGCAAATATTCTTACTCTTCCAAATTATAGTTGAAGTAAGTTTCCAAGCTATTGCAAAGTACTGTATTTAATAAATTACAGATTGAAGAAGGTTCAGAGGCTGGGGGTTTTTTCCCAGTCAAAAATTAGGAGTCCCACATACTACAGGAGCCCTAAACTTAGTTTTCAGAAAATGGCATTCTAAGATTAATGACTCCATTACATTGGTATCATGATTTTTTTCAGAATATAACCACAAAGTTTGTCAGTAGCATTCTGTCTTGCAGAGTTTCAGGGCCTTAATATGCACAGCAATACTCCACTTCTCAGCACGCTGCAGGGGCAGCCACATTTGTTTCATATCTGCAGTGAGAGGTATCTCACAGATCTCATAGCTGTGTTCCAAAAAAAAAGCCCAAGAGCTACTTTGATAGACAGACCTTGAGTCTCGCCTGTAAAAGAGCACTGCTGCACTTCAAGACACATGCATGGCAATACCCTGAAACTTGACTTGCCTAAATCAAAGCCAGATTGCTGACAAATCTGGAACAGAACCAACAGAAGTACATTGCATATTAGTGAAACTTTGAGAGACTGATATGTCTTGTGTCTAGATGTAATGTAATTCTAAAGCCTAAAAAGAGTAATCAGAATTCCCGCTGCAAAAATCAGAGAAATTCTATTGATACATTGTTGCATTCCAGGTTTGGGTTTAGATTAGGGGTTCTTATTTATGTTAGTTAGCCGAGTCCTGTGTACCCTCGTGTTCTCTCCCCCCCACGGTTGTTAGCCCTGGGCTGCCCACCATTGGAGTGTTCCCCCATCACTCCTGTGACCACTCCCCTGTCCAGTCCTGAGGAGTTCTGTGTCTGTCACCCCGATCCCGCGGTCCCACTCGCCCCGAAGCCCCGTATCCGCCCCTGCTGTGTTCCTATTGGTCGCTGTAGTACACATCAGCACCACGGCGTCTGTATTCATTGGGCGGGGGGGCGTCTGCCCTCCCTGTAACACCCCTATATCATCCCACTCCCCACCGGTGCTGGCGCCATTTCCCCACATGGGCATGGGAAGCACGGGTCGCAACCCCCCACTGCAGCTCTCTGCGACAATAAAGCCTTCCCACTTTCCTTCATGGGTGATTTGGACAAATTCCTTCCCTCTTTGCCTCAGACCCTCACGTGGGCAACAGAACCCGGCAAACCCCGACCGGTGTGCAGCAGCAGCGGCATGCGGGAATTAGCAGCGAGCCCGAGTTCCAGAGGGAGGTGGCACTGAAAGGCGCCAGAGTTGCCTGGAGCCGGGAGAAACAGCGCGACGCCACTATACATACCATGTGGATTTGAAAGCAGAAGCTGCTACTCAGGTAACATGGACTTGACCTCCAGAAAAGTTAAGGGTTCCACACCACTTGTGCATTGTCCTACCAAATCCCAGCTAGAATGGCTTTTACCTGAGCACACAGAATATCTGATAATTAAAGAAGCAACTACCACGTAAGAATAATTGGCAGCTGGTCATGTTCCCACTAGTAGAACAGACTGGGAAAGTGATTGCACATGACAGGGGGTTGGGAACTGGATGATCTTTAATGTCACTTCCAATACAAACCATTCTATGATTCTATGAAGAATTCAAGGACATCTCAGATGAGGAGGCTGGCAAAGACAGTAAACTTAAGTCACTAAGTCAATCAAACCAAAACACATGTAAAGAAGCAAAGGGAAGAATATCTGTGGAAAACACCATCAAACATTTAAATGGTTAAGCAATGTGGAAAATCACTGGTATACTCCTATCATTCATTAGACATTATGGAAATATTGATCATAGCAAGACTTTTAGAGTTTGATATTTTTAGGCAGAAAGAGTTGACAAATCTTTGGAAAATAGCAGCTTAAGGACCATGAATTAGATGCACTGAAAGCAAATTACTTTAACTCTGTCAAATGCTTAAGGCCAGAGCTGAGGCAAATGCTGTTGAATGGCCAGAGATTTTAGACTACTGAATTCACACAAAAAATTGAAAGTGAGCATACCAAAGTTGCTACTGACTTTCAAATGCTCCAATCTGGACATTTCTGCACTACTACAAAATCACTTGGAAAGGTATTAACTGATATTCCTGATGTTCCAAGATACAAGATCTTTCAGAATTCTTCTCATTTCAACATGAGATAAATGGGAATATAGAGGATAGATTTACCTTACAACTCATGTTAATGTAAACAGCCACCAAATTAATTTCTTAGTCAAGGTGGTGGGAAGGATGCTTCAAAGTCGCAAGGGCCAATACAATTTGAGAAATAAGAAGCAAATACCTCAAGTGGAAGAGAACAGTTAAAATAAAAATAATCCCAACATTTGAGGTTTGACATGAGTTCCAACGTTCGCATTTCTGATTTATTCCACTTGCAAGCTCTTTTGGTCTTCCTATGTGTTTTCAGCTTCTATAACAAAAATGGTCCATATCCAGTCCAAAGTAAAACTAAAAAACAGAAGGAGCAAAATCCTTCTTAACTCCATTTAATTTTGGGAGCATGATAAATGCCCAACTTTCATGTGTTTTTTTCCTAAAATAAGCTAAGTCTAAGGCAAGGAATACATTGTAAATGGGCTGAAACACAATGATCCTTTTAGTAGCTGAATGGAGAATTATACCCATATGCTTCCTGTGGACTCAAAATCCATTGGAAATGTCGCAGAAAAATAAATAATTGCATGGAAAGGCTGAAATGCAACAATAGTATCTAAGAATATAGATGGTCTGTGCTTTCAAAGAATGTTGCTGTTTACAGATTCTTCCAAGTTATGTCTGCTGTCTTGCATTTGTGACTTTCTCATATTCTTAATGTGTATAAGCATGAAAACAAAGGAAATATATAGCACTGGAAACATCAGTTTTATGATTGCATGTACAGTTGAGTTAAAAGAAAAAAATAAAACCTTGACAAAGACAAGCAATTTCCCATTAAAATCTTCAGTTTATTTGAAAGCCATTTTTATCATCAATAAAAACAAATTTTCAAGATGTTGTGAACAGCAAGTTTTGTCTTAGCTAATCATCACCTCTTCCCACACCCAGGAACAGCCACAGCAATGGATGGCAATGCAATCTGAAGTTATGATGTTACCATCTGTGCCAGAAAAAATTGTTTAGGAATGTATAAGCCAGAAATGAGATGGCTGTAAATTTCTTGCAGGCTTATGATTTCTCTGTAATATTTTACAATTTTGAGAATAAAATCATGTAGTTAGAAAAAATTATGCACATTCTGGCTGAATGGCACATACACAGACACGTGTAGATAGTTCTTGTTTCTCCCATGTCATCCTGTTAAAACATTTGAAGTCAGAAAATACACAGAGTCACAACATTATAAAAATAAGCATTAAGAACTGCCTTGTATTTTAAAAATAATAGCATGTCCACGGTTTTTGTGAATCAATTTTTTTATAAGGAAAAGCATCTTTTTCCTATATACTGCATTCTTTTAACTTAAAATAGATACTCTTTACTTTTATGGCATAAATGACTGGAAAACAAAATTAGATCTCTGTACTACAATTTTAAGGTCACTGGCATAAAATGTTTCTTCCATATTCCTAACAGTAATTTCCTGAAAGCTGTTACTAAAATGAGAACAATTACATACAGTTTTATAGCATGTGGATGCAAGAGAGCTGTTTATTGGTATCTAGACACTGTCTTCCATAAAATTCATGAGCCTACATGTTGCCTCTGAATGCTGCATTTAGCCTTGGGATCTTTGATTTAACTGACAGATGGGCATAATCTCAACCATTGGTTAGCTTCCTCATAGCTAAACAGGTCTTCAGATACATGTGCCAAAACTATTCCAGCTGAGGAAGTAAATTCAGTTCATTACATTTCCTCCAGATCTGGATGTTTTAAGTGGCATCTTAGTAAGGATAGAAACTCTAAGGATAGAAGCCCAACTTTACCCCTCTTGCTGGATCCAGAATCCATTTCTGTTTTGCTTCAGAGGCCACTGATGTCACAAATGTTTGAGTTCAGGCTTACATTTCTGAGAGCTATGTTTATAAGAATCTAAAATGGAGTTTAGCCCATAATATTTACCTTTTCTTCTTGGAACAAATGTTAGGCTGGATAAATAACACTTTGTAGTAATGTACTCAATCAAGCATAACAAAGTAAATGCTGAAAAGGTAGAGCTATATGGAAGAGCCATGTAGTGGGAAATGACAAGGTACTTTGTTCTATGACAATCAGATTATAACTCTGAAGATTGTAAAGGTTTATTTTCTTCCTTGCTTAGGTTCATATTTCAAAAACATAAATTCACATAGGAGACTGTGCATAAAACCAAATTTTACATGATTATGCACTCATCAAACTATAATTAACATCAAACACTCCCCCTGTCAGATATTGAAGTGCTGCTGAAGATTAGTAGTTAAGTAGAAACCCTGAAAAGTCTTCTTTACTGAAACAGTGATTTTTATATTAACTTTAAGAAAACTAGTGATTGAGTAAATAAAATTTCAGTTGTAACACAAAGGCTTGATCTTCACTATTGAAGCCTGAAATAATATTAACAGCAGATGAAGTTTCTCACTAGGTGACTAGGCTGACAGTTAAAATTCTTTAGGGTTTTGGGAATTGGCTCTGTCATGGAACCCTACCACATCAAAAGAGATGTAGGGAGAGGCCATCCAGCTGCAGCTCCTGCTCCTGCTGCAGGGCCTGAGGCAAGAGAGGTGACTATTCTGATGCACTCACCTCATACTAGGAGCCCTGTTCCCTGCCATGCTCCAGGGCGCCCAAAAGAATCTGAAGGGGAATGAAGAGAGAATGAGAATCTGAACCGCAGTGCCCAAGACTGATCACATATGGGATCTGAACAAAAAGCTTTTCATATAAGCATTCTAACATCAACTTAACAGACAGGTACCACTTCTTCACAAGTTTGATCGGGATCTGATTATTGTTGATAACCCCATCTCTGGGACATCAGAAAGCACTCTTCTGGACACCCCTGCAAATTACCACTTGTAGACCTTGGGGATCCTTGGGGATCATTTTTTCTCCATCCCACAAGGAGGGCATTTAGAATTTGTGACTGCTGAATTCAGGAATTCTTATTCCACCAATTACAGATTACAAATTATTATTATTATTATTAAATATTATTGTAATAATTGTAACAAAAATCATTTTTCCTGCTGTGACATAGTTCTGATTTCCTTCCAAAACCTTTCCCTACTTCCATGAGTTTTCTATAATGCACGTGCACTCATAAAAAAAAAAAAAAAGAACATTCAAAAATTAGAATTTTATAAATGTGTGAAATTAATTCAGCTCTACCAAGTCTCCTGTACTCTGTTGCCAGCTCAACAACTAACTAACAGTCAGTCTCCTCATCAGTGGTAGACCCAAGGTAGTACAGGCCTCCTACTATTGGCAGAGCCCTGAAATAAATATTTATCATGCAAAGAGAGAAAATAAACTTTAAAATGTTTTTTCACTAGTCAGGCTCAGTGTGTCATCAAACTCTCATAAAAATGGATGTTTCTACACAATTACTTGTACTCTGAACTCAACTGCTTCATCTAATAATTGATGCCTCCTACTCGCACATGTTTGCTTAAGTTCTTTAGCCTCTTCTGCTAGGAAGATTGTAAAAACTACATGTGTGGATATGAAGGAGTAGGCATATACATATACATTCAGGACAAGAATGATTATTCAGAATAAATTATTTGGCTCTAAAGGAAATGAATTAGGATGGATAATTCATAATTCAAATACCTCTAGAACCCCTGAGGAAAACAACATCAGAGGTAATACATGTGAGTGCAATGCCTTTTTTCAAACATTGTTTCTCAAAACTCATACAGACTGCTTAGCCAGAAAAGAACAAAATTTCTCATCCAGATTTCACTTTACTGTTTTCACTGAAAAGGCTCATATGATAAAAAATGATGGGTTTATTTTCCAAGCAGCTCCACAGACAACCATCTTAATCTCTTAATTTTCAAAAGACACATCTTCTAAAAAATCCTGAATCTGGACATATGAGGGAAGAGAAGGGGATTTCATAATAAAAATTGGGTTTCTCTACATTCATCCTTGACATAACTTTCATCTACACCAGTACATTGACCTTCATTGAGACATTTCTCCCTCTGAACTCAAGTACTGAAACATTATATAAGCACTCACCACATTTCCAGAGGATGGGTAAACAGCTTGGTTGTATACACAGTCCTTTTTAAAAAGAGCTGGAATTGCCAAATAAAATTACTAAATTAGTTTTCCATAAGTTTCACTTTCAAGGAATACAAATAGTCAACAGCCACCGTTAAGGCAAATGCACAGACCTGATTATTTCAATTTAGTTTTGTCCATTGGTCTTATCTGTATTACTCAATATTTTAACAATATGAAAGCAGCAAGTGTGCCCGGTGTTGTGTAAATACAACCAACGGCAGCCAGGCTATGCCCTGAACGGTGTGATCTGCGACAGACACGGCAGACAAAAGGCAGAATCAATCCAAGCGCACGAGGTGACCAAGTGGTGCTTGAAGGTTAAATTTCCCAATACAGGGAAATTTAGGGAAATCCGATACAGGGAAATTCAGTGCTTTAGGCACTGAATTCGGCACCTTCGTCCCCATGGATGACTACCCAGCTGTTTTCACTGGGGATGTATCTGGTGGGTTGGCGGACCGCGGTGTAGCAGAGCGCTCACTCAAAGGCAATGGCAAGGTTGGTGCTGCACGGGGTGAATGCCCAGGCCCGGGCAGGAGGCTGACGAGGACTCGGTGGCCCCGCAGCCGGGCTCAGGCAATCCCGCACTCCCCGCCCGGCGCCGGTTACGGGCACTGAGGTGTCGGCACGGTTCGAGCGGTGCCTGTGGGGGCAACGCTGTCAGGGTTCGCCGTTTTCCCGGCAGCCGCCACAAAGCGTGGGAAGCACTGTGGAGGACCGCTTTCCCTCTGGTGCTCCGGGACGAGAGCTGCGCTGCGGCTCCTACCCCGCCGCGCCGGGGGTCCCGGGCCCAAACCGGCGTGGTCGTGCGCCCCCTCCTCCACCGAGCGCCTGGGCACGGCCCGTACCGCGCCTCAACTCAGCAGGGGCCAAATCCCATTCATCCCGGCAAATGAAACTATGCACATTTTTCAGTCGTGTTTCCTCTCCTCAGTGCCTGATTTTCGGCGTGGCGCGGGAAGGGCTCGCAGAGCCGGGGCCGGGCCGGGCCGGGCCCTGCCGGCGGCACGGGGCCGAGGCGCCGTGCGAGGGCTCGCACCGCCATCTCGTGGCCGCCGCTGAAATTGCAGCGTGCGCCCTGCGGGCCGGGCAGCGAGCGCGGTTCGAGAGGGGCCTCTCCTAACCCCTGTTTTACCCCGCGAAATCTCTTCCGAAACTTTAAATGCTAAGGCTATACTTAGGAAGCTCCACGTTCCTCTGTTTGTGATGAAACCTATTCCTTTTTCCTGTGTTTTTTTATTTATTTTTAACCATGTTGTAATTTTATGAATGAGTTTTGCTTTTCCACTCTAATGAAGTGCAAGATCTTTAGTTTCATGTAAGTGCAGCCAACATATACTTAGTTATAATACATAGACATATGAAAACCACCAGTTTGCGTCGTTAAAAAGTTTCCTTTGCCTGTTCTTCCTCAAGAACAGATCTTTGTGTATATATTTTCTATATTAGAGAAAAGGGGATGCACATTACAGTCAATTAGAAAAGATGATTGTAACTTTGATCAAGCAACATCTGTCTTAGTTTTCAAACTAAATTTTATTTAATACTAAAAAAAAATCTTAGGGAAAAAAGCTTTGCTTTTTTATTTTAAAGCACAAAAATAAGTAGCTAAGATTAGAAATAACTATTAGTAACAATTAATCACTTTGTGGCTATGATTTTGCAAATGTATCAGCAAGACCTGGAACAAGTAGAGTCACAACCTGAATGTTAGGTAGCTGCTTTGGGATAAGGGTAACACAATAATGCCACTTCCATTGGGCTGAAGCATGTTTTGATGCACCACATGATATAACTTCAAGGTGCAGTCTTTGCTGATTTTGTCACCTCAGGTTTCTTCGTAGTTTGTGAGTTCAGAAGTTGCAGGTTCCTGACAGTGGACGCAACTGTGTCATGACAAAGCAGAGGCTTGTAGTAATTACACTACTCCCCCTTACGGCCCTTCTGCTACAGAGGGTGGCCTAAACCCAGGTTTACTTCAGGGAATATAGTTTCTGATAGAAGAGGGGGTGCAGAACCAATTTTGTTAAAACACCAGTGATGCAGACAAGGTCGGTTAGGTGAGGGCACATGATTCTAAGTTTGTCCTCAGCACCATAAGTGGCACTGTTAGTTGGTGGAAAAGAATTAAAGCTTTTAGTATTCTCAAAGCTTTGGTTTCTTCAATAAAAATTGTTAAACCTCCACCTGATGGAAAGTGGGAAAAATTGGCAGCTGTTTATCTGAACTGACAGCGCCATTGGTAAGCTGATAGGTTTCCACTCCTCATGAGGTACCAGCCTACTACTGACCTGCACAAGGACCTACTCAGTGACTTGCCAGAGCAGTTCTTTTTCTGCACAATAGCTACAGATATTGAACATCAGTCAGTAGAAAAAAAGGTTGTCTGTCTTTGAAGAAATTCTAAAACACAAGGATCTGGATGTTTTGGTAAAGCATTGAAGAGTTTGCCTGGAGGAAAAAAAATTTACTCAGAATTTCCCACCATATTTTCTTGGCAATGAACCCAGCCGTATTTGAAATTGCTAACTCCTGAGCACCAGGAGCACCTACTGTCTCAGAAACAGCTTTGTTAAATTCCCCAGAGAACAAGTATCGTGTTGTACATACACCAAGATGTCAGAAGATGGACAAACTGGACTCAGCATGGGAAGGCAGACAGCCTGGAGTTTACCAGCTGTAAAATCAGAGAACTGCAAAAAAGAATACATGGCCTGCAACGTACATACTGCATCAGCTGGTATTAAGGCATTAATGAGGTAAAAACCCATTTGACCCCTCTTCCCCAGGAAACACTGCTTACTCCAACCAAAACTTTTGTTATCAGATTAATCAGCTAAAAAAAAACAGGATTTCTCAAGTCAATTTCTACTTTCAAAATTCCCTCTTTTTCACTGAATAGTTTTGACAGACAGGCATACCATGCAACATACCATTAGTATTTATGCATTAGATTCATTGAAGGAAAGCACTATTAAACTGGTAACATGAAACTATTTTCATGGATAAATCTACAAATGTATCTATATATAAAATATAGATACATGCACAGCAGACAGACATGCCTATATGCAATTCATTTATATTTATGTAGCTCAGACATTGTAGTTGTATAAGTCTATCACTGGCATTGCTGATTCACATTGACACCAAAGACTGCAAGAGCAGTACAGTATGGTTAGTGTGCTCGTGGAGCTGCAAGGAGTCTCAAGTTCCCAATCTTTCTCCATATGTGTTGCTGTATACTAAGCAGTGTGAAGTATATGATATTGTATGAAATTTAATGTCACACTCTCACTCAGATGCAGAATAAAAATTCTTACAGTTCTAAGAGTTTTACACAGTGTCCTCAGTGCTAAATAATTTCAAGAGTTGAGAGCATAAACTGCTACAGACTAAGCTAAAGAACTAGCCTTGCTAGTTTAAAGTCTAGAACTAACTCTCATTCTCAGTGGATTGATAAAGAGGTGATCATGTAAGTAACCCTGTCAAATGAGTTTCACAGAGAAGTTATTTTGAGAGGATTTTCAAAGATAAATTTGAGGATATAGCAATCTACTCCCTGGCAGTTCAGGAATGAAAGACACAAAAATAGCAAGTTAAATTTGTTAACTATGCTATTTGTGGGTCTCATTATCCCCATGGTAATGCCATTCAGTTACAGAGATGTAATATACATATGTGTGTATATATATGTGTGTGTGTGTGATTGTGTGTAAAGATCATATATATGTGCATTATATATTCTTGCTCATACTTTTGTATCACAAAATACTTTGAGATCACTGCACCTATCTTTTTTATACCGATATGACGTCCTTATAGAAAACATAGGCATCTCTCTATAGTTCTTTATCTCACTGAATGCATACATGTCTGAAAGCTTTTCAGGATTAGGGCCAATATGCCATTTTAGCAGCAATGTGCTATCACACATGGCAAGCAGATCAGCAACTGAATGCTATAATGGCCTTTTGAGCAAGGGGCTGACTCAGCCTCTTCCGCAGCCTGTTGTAGAGGGTTTGCGGTCCAACTCCATATTCTCCATTCTGGTGCACCATTCCAGTGGTGACAGGTTTCTGGGTGACTGTTCTGTGGCTCATGATCATCTGGAAGCTGGCAGAAAGAAGTGTAAAGAAGCTCTGCTCTGCAAATAACATGCTGCAAAAAGAAGCCGACGTGAACAGGGAGTGTAAATAAGATGGGGAGGAGAAGAATGTCTGCCAAAAACAACATGAGGCTTTAAAGGTCTGGTTTCACTGCTAAAAAGTCCAAGCCCTAGCTTCTCCACCTCTAACTGTACCAAATTCAGTCACAGCTGATCCCTCTTACTCTGTTCTTTCTCACACATCAATCTCTAAAAAAAGTTATCTCACATCTTTTTGAAGCTTTTAACAAAAGGGTAGTCAATATGATTTGAAATAAGCTGAGAAACGCCATCTTCTTAATACCAGTGCCACTGTCATTCCCAGCACACAGGACAGTACCCCATGATTAGTAACATCTTCCTAGAAGAAACTATGGACAAGTCAAAAATGTTATCTTCACTAATTCAGATGTTCAGTTTTTAGGCCTTGTTCTCTCTTGAAATGCTCTGAAAGCTCTGTTCTTTTTTGAAGTGGATATGAATAGTTTATGCAATCAAACAACAACTGGACCCTGGAAACAAACACAAGAAGAATTATATTCTGTCATATATGTGACAGAATCAGATCCAGTACCCTACCAGGCTCTGGAGCATCAGTATGAATTGTGACATACCATTTATCCCCTTCTGTATCCTTTCCATTTTCAAGGAACCTAATTGTTCAGATTAGCTCTAGGTAAGATTTCGGCGTATCATCTGCATAATTTAGAACGTCCTCTGGTTTGTTTGGATAATTGCCAGGCTCCTCAAAACCTCGTGCACATACATTTATGAAACACCAAGAAATAGAAATATCATATGGACTGTGTATACTTCCCATTACAGACATCTAAATGAGACCAGCTGTCCAGCAAATAAGGGCTGAAAAGAGAGTACTACAACTTAAGCCTGAAATGCTGAAGAGAAGTGTGGGAGACCCAGTGTCACTGTGACTCTGGGGGGAACTGCTGCAGAGAAGCCTTCTGGCATGGCAGGAAGCAAGGGGGAACAGCAAAAACTAGACTGTTTCAGTAGAAGATGACATATAATTAAGTACTGAAATTTTTTTATAATGTCAACAAGCAAGTTTGAAGTTCAAAGGCCTAATTTTTGTAGAAACAAATGCATCTGCTGCTTTCAATGGGGGACCTAGCAGGAACCACTGTGCTGATCCTCTGGGGATAAAGTTCACATGCCTCTTGTCTTGTTGAATCTTCCCTGGCTACCAAAATAAGTATTAAGACTTCTGCATAACAATTTTCCCTCAAACATTCCTGTTACAGCCTGCAGATATTATAGGCATTGGAACTAGAAATTCAACAGCTAAAAAATCTTACAGATCTAGGCAGTCACCCTTCATTTCATGCCTGGATTGCTCTGCACCTACGTGGAGACTTAGAGAGAGAACGGAGACCCAGAGGGAAGATGAAACTTTGGATACTGTAACCATTGAGATGTCTGCCATTTTTACGGCTGCTTTAGTAATTTTGTATTTTTGCCTGTGTTACTGTTCTTCTGCACCTTTGGCTCTAACTGCTAGAAAACTGCTAAATAAAACACTTTTTTCTGGCATCCTACTTACACTGGTTTTCTCTAACTATTTTTATGTGACAATAAATATCTTTCCTAATTTTCATAATTTTCTTGGACTGTAAGGGTCATATCACCGACAGGGATGCTTTCTGATTTTGTAGATTGGTAAAACGGTTCATCAATATCTCAGTTCTACTTCAAGAGCCTTCTGAGAACACAGCAGGCACCAGACCCCACTACAATGTTTTGCAAGAATGATAGCTAAATAATTTGCAATGTCATCTGGTCTCCAGTCTTTCCTACAAGCTATTAATTCTCAACCCTCAATTGCCTCAAATATAAATGAGTGCTCTGGGTAACCATATATCTGTCCAGACAGGATTTCTTCACCCACAGAGAAGAGAGCTCAGTCCTTCAAAATAAACTATGGCTGCCCATGCCTGGTGCTTAGGTCATTAGGAGGAAATGAGTTTGTAACCTATGCAGAAGGTAACTGGTTCATCTCAGAGATACAGCATAAGACAAAACATGCCGCTGTTTGGATCAAAATTCATTTTGCAGAGCTACAAGCACCAACAAAAAAAGTACAGAAAGTGCATGATGAAGGATGAGAAGCAGGGTTTGACACACATGATGAATATGAATATGGATCAAGCTGACTTGTGTGGCCCGAGTTCACAGGGTAAGTCACAGAATACAGCCAACCTTGTTACTATAGATAGGCAGAGGAATCTTCTGAAATATTTGGCAAAAGACTGCCAGGTCACTTAAAAGAGAAACTAAATTTCTGAAAGCTTCCAGAGTCATAGTGCCTATTTAATAGACCTTTTTTTCAACCAGGACATACCTTCTTTTGGGCATTTTGATGGTTTTCCTCTTTTGTAAAGGTAATGCTACTGTAAAACCCACTGTGATTCTCTCACTTTTGCATAATTTGCCTGCTGAATCTCCATGAAATACAGGAGGCTATAATGAAACCTATTACCCTTTAGAGACAACATTGAACAGATGAGCAAAAGGTGACAAGTTATCTTTATTGCACTGCTGTGTTACTCACCCATGCCAATTACTCTTTACTGGATTCATTTGGTGCAATAATATAAAGTGCATGGCATGGAACACATGAAGTCTATCTCTTAGACACAGTTCAGGAAGTTCTTATTATTTTCCTAATAAAATTTCAGATAATGTCATGAACATCATTATTAGTAGCATCTCAGGGATGGAGCATATAAATGACTTTGCTTTTAATCCTGTGCAGTTATTCCTAAATTCCTTTTATTTTAAAGAAAAGGGGATTCAAAAAATAAGGAGGAATGTTATACCGAGTTGATTGCAAGGTGATAGTGTTCATGAATACCACCCATTGTGTCAAATGACTCACACATCTGTCAGGTGTGCCTCATTAGCCCACAGAAAGCCTTTTGTACATGTTGTGTCCTATTAAAAAAAAATGCATTGTCTCTTGATGTCAATCATTCTGATGGATGGGTCCAAGGTGTTAATGAGTAAGTTTTAAAAAATATTTATTCTCTGCCAAGTCTCTGTATCACGTCAGTAGGCACTAGGCTAGGCAGTTGGAAGTAAAAGAATATTTAGAAAGGACAGCTCTTCTGGTGACTCATTAAAAAAAAAAAAACACAGTGTATGTTTTTAAGTTCTCTTTACCAATTCTCTTAAGCCCTTTGTGGGCTTTTATAAACACGATTTAACAACATTGTATCAGTTTACTAAAACAGATTAACTCCAAGTGACTTTGATACTTCTTTTGTTACACTTGCCTTACATTTTGGTAAGTGTAAAGTCTTGAATCAATGAGCCAAAATTCTCGAGTTACTCCAGATTTTTTTTCTGGGTAA
This sequence comes from Vidua macroura, assembly GCF_024509145.1. NCBI lineage: Eukaryota > Metazoa > Chordata > Aves > Passeriformes > Viduidae > Vidua > Vidua macroura. Next base: position 28,031,325 of record NC_071576.1, on the reverse strand, counting down.
CTAAGACAGACATCTTAACACATTCTGTTTAGTACGTGTCATGCAACACTTTCAATTTTATTCTGCCATGGAAATAGTACAACACAAAAGTCTCTAACTGTGAGATACAAGAATTGTCGACTGGGGGGAATAAAGTGTGACTCGCAGTTTCTCAGAATTAAACTCAGAAGAAACTGCTTTGACTGTCCTGTTGGATTTCCTGCAGAGCTGATCCCAGCATGCTTCTCATATTTCTCTCTACCTACAGCGTATCTTCCAAAGAAGTACACTGTCTTGCTTGTAAGATTGTAGATTGTGGTGCACTTTCTCAATAATTTGTTCTGATGATTACCGGCTCCAAGTAAAAATAGTTTTCCCAGCCACAATCAGCTAAATTTCTAGAGATTGGATTATTTATGTCTTTCTTTGTTCCTCTAAGGATCTACTTACAATTACCTAAAAACTAAAGATGGGTAAAGTGATGGCAACTTTTGAGCTTGTGTAAAATGTTTGTTTTTCAGCATAGAATTTCAAATTATTTCATTCTGATCAGTTCTATAGTCATAGGATTTTTTTTCTTTTAAGTTTTCAGAAGAAAAAGTACACTCAAAGTATAATCTATCTCAATTTTCATCCAAGTGTGAAACTACTGAAAGTGATAATGAAACAGTCACTCTTTTTATTAACTGTCTTCTGCACTTTTTTTTTTTATATTCATGTTCTATAAAGAAAATAAACACATGCATTTCAAAATATATACTGAATAATGATTCTGATTAGCTTCCTTTCTTTTTTCATGGTGCGAGGTTTCTAGAGAATCTCTGACTAAAAGAGAAACTCAGTTAAACTCAGAACAGTCTTTCTTGCCATTTTCTTATTAGTGAAGCAATTGAATATGCTTGTTTTATATGGTTGAGCTGAGTCATCTATGTCATAACACACACCATTGTTCAGTGCATGTGTGATCTGAAAGAAATAATGTTTTAAGAATGTTTAAAATGCAGATAAATCAGTGTCTGAACTGAAGATATATACATATATAATCAGATAAAAAATTATAAAATTAATTATTTTTCATGTCTACAATTTCTGGGTTTTAGGCAATTTGAAAATAGAGATTGTTTTTCAGTATTAAAAATTATAAAGGGACTACTTAGAACTAGATACCAAATATTTTTTTTCCATTTATGGAAGAAAATTGAGATTTAGAGAAATTTTCTCAGTCTGACTCTGAATGAATGGAGTCAAAACATGAAAATGTGTTGAAACGGTGAACTGAAAACTAAAGTATATTTGATTGTTTTATTTTTATTTCAGTTTCTTTTCTCTTACTACATTAGCATAAAATTTAAAATAAAACAGCTCTAAAAACTGGAAATCTAATCTGGAAATCTTTATATAAAGTAACATAGACCATTTCACTAACATTAGTGTTACTCCTGGAAGCTGAAAATGAAAACTGCATTTTAAAAATATTTTCCTATCATTCTACAGGCTTCCAACAAAAAAAAAGTTCAGGTTTTCAGTCTCGTTTCTGTCATATTAATGTTTCTAATTGTTACCAAATGGAGTAGATTAGTTTTTTCTCTGAAGAGCATATGTTAATGCCAAGCCCTGGGTTGATTGACAGCAATGATGATCAAAGATGCCACCTAAATTGCTTTTCTATTCTTATTGCTAGTGTATTTCCCAAAGGACTCAAACCAAAGACTCAAGCTACATACCAGCATCAGCAAGACTGAAAGAAGTACTGAAAATGTTTCAGAGCAGATCCTCAACTAGTGAAACTTGGCAGTGCTCCACTGACTTCTTGTTTTCACTCCTTCTCCTTCTGTCTCGCTTGTGCTTATGTGTGGGCTGCTGCCCTGCCTTAGACATTTTTTGAGGAACAGACTCACAGCAAGCAAAGCAGATAGATTAAATAGGTAGAAACTTCTGAGCAACCTACAAGAGATTCAACAACAACCTAAAAATAAAAGTGGTACAAAATAATAGCGTTTGTTTGTGCCAGAACAGTAAGCTAGATTCTCAACTGCTATAAACAAGGATAAGTCTATTGCTGGAAATGGAGCTAGACCAGTTGACATCAAATTACAATTTACTTTTATTTACTCCAGAGGACCTGCACCAGCTAATGAAGACCTTGCATATTTTATTGAATTAATCAAAATTATGGCTAATGTGTGATAGTTCTGTTCTAAGAAGATATGAGAAATCTCTCTGAAATCTAATTCTTGACTTTGTAATGGTGCAATACATAATCAGTAGAACAGCTTTAAACAATGTCAGCATAAAATTAATAGGGATGAGAGAAATTCCAGCACAGGAAAAATGGGTTCTCACAGACTTAAGCAAAAGTATCAGGACTTAATGGATCTTAAAAAGCTATGGCATGGGAGTCTGTAACACCAACTGACTAGATAGCTCTACTTTTAAGCTGTAATGAAAAGGTACTATTTTTTCTGTTAAGAGAGGGAAAGGGAGATATCTAAGAACCAGCAACAATGTCATTGTGGCTCCATTACCCAGTGTTTTCTTGAAACCACAATAAGCGTTTTTTAACTTGGCTCCCAAAACTGATACTGTCTGTGTGAGCAGTAGCAGTGGTGAACAAATGAGTGTGGATATTTGTTCTCTTTTCTGCAGTCTGAATTCTAATCATTGGCACAAGTGATTTTGTGTATTACGTGCCCACAAGACAACAAAAGGAATAAGAAATCTTGTAAAACGCAAAAAGCAGAAGATTTTAGACTAAAAGCTCTCTGTCACCATATCTTCTTCCTTTTGCTGTCTCTTCAATCTGATTTTAAAACTAATTCTTGCACAAGAGTATCTTACAGTTTTGGTCTTTGCTATTTTTAAATTAAAAATAAAATTAAGTTGAAAGCAAGGAGCTATCTCTGAGAAAGAAGAAAGGTATATACTCAAAAGGTTAAGGTAAGGTATAATTTCAAAACAAGTAAAATCTTAAAAAAAAAAAAAAAAAAAAAAAAAAAAAAAAAAAAAAAAAAAAAAAAAAAGAAAAATTAAGCACATGCTACTTGACTTGTGGCCCTGCAGTTTGACCCTTCTTCAGAATACCAGGTGAGGTTCAAATTGAACAAGTCTCAGCTAGAGTTTCAGTAAGACCAGACTCACCATGAGCTGATGAGCTCATTAGTCCAGTCTGAGAGAAAAAGCAAACGGTGGACCATGATCTGAAGAGTATCAGTTATGTTGTTCTAGATGCTGGAGTCAGTTAGTTGCAGTTCTAGGGAGGTATTTCTTTGTTTCATGCAGAATTTCTTGGCACAGATAGTAAGATGGCAGGGATAAGCGTGTTAGTTTTTTCATCAGCATTTGTGATCTTGGAATCAAAGTATCGCCAGCCCTAACTGAGACTCAGTTTAAATAGTCCTAAAGCAAACCTTAGTCCCAGCTTTGCTCAAAATTTTCAAGAACTTGAGATTTATCCCAGATGACCAGAAATTCTTTAACAGGAAGCATATATGGAAGTTGCCTCTTACTCATGTACTGAAATGGAATTTGACTCCCCAGCTTGCTGGAGTTGAAATGAAGAGATTTCTATGTAATAGTGGTTTAAACCTACTAAATATAGGATGTAACCATTCTGTATAGCAGATGTTATATCAATAGGCAAGCTGCATGACAGAAGGTTTGAGTCACTTGGAGGGTAAAGATCTAATTGCAGTTGGTTGTGCTATAGATATTTTAAAAAAATAAGAAGAATGGTAAAACCAGAAAGGCAGATGAGCAGAAGGGAGGGAATATATCACAACATATATCAATGAAACTGGGCATTTTGCTGGGCTGCAGTGGAAACAATATTTTAATTTATTATTTAATTTATTATTCAAAAATATTTATTGTGGGACAGGGAACAGTTAGTTGCTTAGCTCCCTTGAAACTGATTCTGTAATAACAAGCTTAGAAAACTAAACTTTAACAATTGAAATAAATTAGTCAAAGGAATGCAGGGTATTTACTATGGTTCAGTGTTTTCTGAGAAACTTCAGTTTAACTTGGCACTTCTAAGTAGAAAAGTAAAATCAATTTTGAGATAACTGACAGTGGTAGGAGTAGACAGGATGTGAGGAAACAAAACTATCAAGTTAAAGCTAATATGAGATGATAGCCTTCAACTGTTGAACTAGTGTCCATTCTCTGATAGAGGAAAAATACTAAGCACGAGGTCAGATAAGAGTAAAGGAGACAGAAGATGCAAAGAAGAATGCCTACTAAAGATGTCTCACAACATCAGTGGCTACACCTGAGAGAATGAGAACATTAGTAGGAGAACAAGGGATCTAAGTGCTGAGAAAATCACCCAATTCAGAGGACAGTGGTAAGCATCCTGTGGAGATTCTAGCAAAAGTACAGAAAATAAGCCTCACTGTAACTTGTCTGTTGTTGTCTGCCTGTTTAATTTTTCCCCAGTGAATTCCATTTCTTAACCCATAAGAAGTTATGAAGTTTTTATTCCTGCTCTTGGCACATCTTATATAAAAAAAGTTGCAGTTACCTGTGGTTACAAATAAAGTTGCAGCCCTCAAGTTCAAATCAGGTTTCTAATCTGAAATGTGAGTCCAAATTAACAATATAAGAGTTAGAGAAAGTTAAAGCACTATTACCAGTGTTATTTAAATGTAAAAATATGCTTTATACAAACATCAATATATGTACACAGCAAAGAGAGAAAATTGAATACATTAATTTTTGCCACTCTAAAACACAGAGATGGCATCACTGGAAGATTAATGGTGCATAAATGAAAATAAAAAAAAGCCAGAGAATCTGATACAGAAAAATCATCTACAGTTAAACACCTTATATCATTCAACACTTTATATCATTCAAAGGAGATAAAAAGCCAAGTGTGAATTTAAAATCAATCAATCTTTTATAATAGAAACCAATGTTAAAAAAGTAAACCCCCAATATTTCACATTAAGCAAGTGTGGTGATAAAACTTAGGCATATAACTATCTGCAGAGATCTTTAGGTAGGAAATCTAATAATGGAAAAATATTTGGACTTTTTATAAGGCAATCAAGATGAATAAGTCAGCTGTTTATATAATGTTAAGAGAATCAGCATTTCTGGTAAAAACATAGGGGTCTTAGGTTAATTTTTTCCTGCATTATTAGTGAGAATCAGAACACAGAATCCTAGAATGGCTTAGGTTGGAAGGGACCTTAAAAATCATCTAATTTTGATGCCTATTACAGAGGCAGGGACAACTTCCCCCAGACCAAGTTGCTCAGAGCCCCATCCAACCTGGCCTTGAACACTTCCAGACATAAAGCAGCCACAGCTTCTCTAGACAACCTGTTCCAGTGCCTCACCACCAAGAACTTCCTCTTAATATCTAGTGTAAACCTACTCTCTTTCAGTTGAAGCCATTCCCCCTTGTCCTGTCACTCCAGACACATGTAAAAAGCCTCTTTCCATTTGTCATGGAGGCTCTCTTCAGGTACTGTGAGGCTACAAATAGCTCACTCCAAAGCCTTCTCTTCTGCAGGCTGAACAATCCCATTCTCTCTGCCTTTCCTTGTAGGAGAGTTCTCTATCCCTCTGATCATCTTGGTGACTTCCTCTGGAGTCACTCCAGCAGCTCCGTGTCCTTCCTGTGCTGGCAGCCCAGAGCTGATGCAGCCCTGCAGGTGGGCTCTCACCAGAGCAGAGCAGAGGAGCAGAATCCCCTCCCTGGCCCTGCTGCCCACACTGCTTTGGATGCAGCCCAGGACACGTTTGGCTCTCTGGGCTGGGAGTGCCCATGGCTGGGTCATGTCAGCCTCTCAGCCAGCAGCACCCCCAAGTCCTTCTGGGCAGGGCTGCTCTGGGTCTGTTCATCCCCAGCCTGTGCTGGTACTGGGGGTTGCCCTGACCCAGGTACAGCACCAGCACCTGGTCTTGTTAAAACCCATAAGATTCCCATATTCTTTTATTTATCCTTGCTTTTTAAAAACTGACAATTTTGCTTTTCCACCTATTTTACTTCCACCTAATGGTAGACATGCATGACAGATTTTTATTTTTTCATTGACATGTTTATTCAAAATTCTGATTACATGTCCAGGCACTCACACCTTCTCTGGTGATTCAGCCTCTCTATACTGATGACTTTCTTTTACTGATGCTGTTGTAAAATAACCCAAAAAACCCAGGCTCAAATCAACTCAAAAATGTACACTTGTCCAATAAATGTTAAAAACAGTAGAAAATGTTAAAACCTATTCCAAAAGACAATTCCCTTGATGTTTTGTCGTTGTTTTCGTTCTGCATTCCTGACTAATTTGTAAAAGGTAATTATCTAAACAGCACCCCTTAATCTAATGCTACGTTCAGGATATTCTAATGTGTTATATTTAATAGAATTCAAGACAGTTCATAGAAGTCGTGGAAAGGAAAGTAGTGATTGGTGAAGGCAAGAAGTCATCAATGAAAACCTCAGGCTACCAAAGGGCAAAGATTACTTCCCACTGAAAACCTCTCTTCCTGAGCTGGCATGTACCTGAGAAAATAAAAGTGATAAATAAATAAATAAATATTCATATGAGGCCTCCATGAGAGAATGAGACTTGCAGGCATTAAGAAATTAACTGGCATAGGAGAAGAGCTTGAAGTGATTTCAACAAATGAAGTCGCAGCTCTATTCATCTGCATTATCTCTTCCCGAGGAGAAAGGCAGTCTTGGAGCAAACAGAACATTTGTCAGTCATTAGGACTTTAATGGAAGGATGCGACTGTAAGATTTTTATTGCAATAACGAACTACGTTTAGACCTGCCTGGTGACTAGGCTTGATCCAGACTCTGAAGGTTGCAGGGTGTTTATCATGAGGGATTTCAATGCAGCCTAAACCAGGTAAGCATGAGTAACAACAGATGTTGCACATTTTTGTTCTACTATATGTGAAACTTCATAACAAGGTAACACAAAGCTTCTATGTCACTTTTGGATCATGTAATTAGCCAGAACCTATAATGAGGGCACTCAGTAGTGCACTATATGTGCTTTTGGTATGGATATTGTGAGCTGTGGGATAAGGTCAGACCAGCAAATTTGGAAAAATCTTAGCACATTTTGCAGCATACCAGGAAGAGCTCCAGAAGTTCCTGGATTCGCACTCATATCACAGTACCATGGTTCCTTCTTGATTCTTTCTTGCCCTGTGTTATACTCAGTGAATAAAGGAATGAATGACAGCTCTTCCCCTTCCCTCCTCTCTCCCACCCACTTTGCCTTCACTTGCTGATGGCAAGATGCATTCTCTCTTGAATCATAGCTACCCTATAAAAACACCGTCAGGTTCTGTGGACAAAAATAGAACTTTGTAAATTGTTTTTGTGTAAGAGGGTAACTGAATCATCACTGATATCAGTAGATATGGGAATTCATGCTCTATAAAAAACGTTAATAGCTTCTCCTCAATCTAGTTATCTTGGCATTATTCAAACGCAAACAGTTTTTTATTAAAAAGATCTACTGATTTCAAGATATTTTTGGCATCTGAAATGACCTCCCAGTAGATATACTATTGTCATAAATGCAGGTTAATCTTTAGAATAACTTGAGGAACTTATATTTCTGAGGAAGCTTTTTTCCACCAGACTTCCATATCCTTCTCCAACTCTTCGTATCTATCCAATCCTTATCTAGCCTACAGCTTTTATGAGATCCTTAGATTTGTCTCATTGCCATCATTTTAACTCTTTTCCAATTTATCCCTAGTCTTTCTTTCTTACAAAACCACTGTGAGCACAAACAATCTAACATTCTTCTGCTACTGCTGTACAGCATCAGGCAATATCAGTGCTTCATAGAATTGATTGCTTGGCTAGTAGCTGCCTGACCAAAAGATTTAACCAAAATTTCTTCCAAATACTTTTATTCATTCTCATTCACATTTCATAGCTTCAAATTCATTAGCTTCACATTTCATAACATAGCTTTGAGCAAGCTTGAGCAGAAAATATAAAGACAGAAGAATTACTTGCCTGATCTGCTATGTTCTCTAAAAGAGAAGCTTTACTGTAAAGCAAAAAAGGTTTTTTGTTATTAATCTCTGTTTTTACAAGCTTGGTTTGAATTAAGAATATTCATTTCAGAAGAATAAACTTCTGAGAGCTCATTTTTGTATTTTTCTCTGTGTGTCCTTCCCATGTCTTTGATTCTCCTCTATGGCAGAATCACAAGGTAAACATTCATAATCAGATTACACAGCCCAGTGATTCTGAATATTACCTGATTACTTCATTTCCCAGGCTAAGGGTGCACAATGACATCCTTCAAAGCTAATTGAGAAGTACAGATAAAAAGACAGTCAGAAATACTTGGAAGTAGGGATACTTTTACTGGAAAAAAATGCTGGAAAACAATTTTCTAATATGTATACCAGAATTATATGGTTGCTCTTCAGACACCAAGGAATAAACAAATTCACCAAACTCGATGTTTTAATATAGCAGCAAAATATGCAGTTACTGCACACTGGAGCAACACTACTCAGGAGCAACACTATGAACCAGAACGAATCCTTGGTTTCTGAACTGATTCATGAGCATTTTCCTTCCCCTGCTTATTAAAAAGTTACACTGAAGAAAATGTCCAGGCATTTAAGATGCTGCTATGAAATCCTTATAAAGTTGTAAGGTTCCATTCTCACCTTTGCCTCAGGTCTGTGGCACTGCCTTGGGCAGGTCACTGATGCACAGTGTGCTGTATTGCAATGAATTTTATGGGACAGGGCAGTTAATTTTATAAGGAAATTATGTTTCCCTAAGGAAAGCTAATTGAAAAAATATGTGTAATTGACTGGAAGGAGCAATAGCCTTTAAGAAGCACCAAGACAAAATGATACTCTAGAGTTGGAATGCTAATTAAAAGTTCAATTAAAGTCTAAAAAATTATAAATCACCAGTCTTAGGAGTTTTCCTCATTTGCACCTAGGAAATGCCACACAGCAAGCTTTGATAGCCTACTATACAGGAATATAAAGTAGATGTAAAAGCAGCTCTTAAATTTTGATTTAAAAACATAACACTTTCACATTTCGAGAGAAACTACTGAATAACTTCTGCCTCTGTGATTTTGAATTCTACATTTTTAAGAAATAGAATACCCAACATCAAATTCAACTAATATAAAAGGAAAATGTTAAATTCAGGCCTGTGACACATAACTGAGGTTCCACTTCTGCCAATAGACTGTTTTAACATTGGTGTACCATTATTTCTATAGACTATCAAGATGATTTTTAAGCACGCTAAATTAAGTGGTGAATAAAGTCCTAACAAAATGTTCTCTTTGAAAAGCTTCATTGAAATACAAGGAGTGGGCAGCTCATACTGCTAGGTGAATGCGATATGAATTACTTTAAGAAGCTACAGTGACTCTGAAATTATCGTCAATTAGAGTTGCCAAATTAAGTAGGAAAAAAAATAATGGACAAGATATGAAGGTGGGAGTTATGGAGATACAGTTACTACTAAAAATACAGGTAAAGCTGTAAAGCTATCATGACACAATACCAAATGATTTGATTATTATTCAGCACCTATTAAAATATATGGGTGGTTTTTTTTCCTATATCTAATGGTTGGTAAATCATTTCTCTACTGATGCCAGAGTGCCTTCATTAATGGTATATTTTTAATGTAATCGTGCTAAAAAAATGTTTGTTAAGAAAGAGAGACAGATTAGATGGATGAACTGTTAGATGGATAAGAAATTGGTTGAATGGTCACATCCAGAGGATAGGGGCCAAGGATTCAGAGTACCAATGAACATCAGTAACAAGTAGTGTGCCTTAGGGATCTCTACTGGGACCTGTGTTATCTAATATCTTCATAAATGACATAAATAAATGAGGGATTGAGTGCACCCTCAGCAAGTTTGCAGAAGACACCAAGCTGAGTAGCATGGTTGACAAACCTGAAGGATGGGATGCCATCCAGAGGGACCTGGACAAGCTCCTGGAGGGGGTCCATGGGAATCTCCAGAGTTTTAACAAGACCAGGTGCTGGTGCTGCACCTGGGTCAGGGCAACCCCCAGTACCAGCACAGGCTGGGGATGAACAGACCCAGAGCAGCCCTGCCCAGAAGGACTTGGGGGTGCTGCTGGCTGAGAGGCTGACATGACCCAGCCATGGGCACTCCCAGCCCAGAGAGCCAAACGTGTCCTGGGCTGCATCCAAAGCAGTGTGGGCAGCAGGGCCAGGGAGGGGATTCTGCCCCTCTGCTCTGCTCTGGTGAGAGCCCACCTGCAGGGCTGCATCAGCTCTGGGCTGCCAGCACAGGAAGGACACGGAGCTGCTGGAGTGACTCCAGAGGAAGTCACCAAGATGATCAGAGGGATAGAGAACTCTCCTACAAGGAAAGGCAGAGAGAATGGGATTGTTCAGCCTGCAGAAGAGAAGGCTTTGGAGTGAGCTATTTGTAGCCTCACAGTACCTGAAGAGAGCCTCCATGACAAATGGAAAGAGGCTTTTTACATGTGTCTGGAGTGACAGGACAAGGGGGAATGGCTTCAACTGAAAGAGAGTAGGTTTACACTAGATATTAAGAGGAAGTTCTTGGTGGTGAGGCACTGGAACAGGTTGTCTAGAGAAGCTGTGGCTGCTTTATGTCTGGAAGTGTTCAAGGCCAGGTTGGATGGGGCTCTGAGCAACTTGGTCTGGGGGAAGTTGTCCCTGCCTCTGTAATAGGCATCAAAATTAGATGATTTTTAAGGTCCCTTCCAACCTAAGCCATTCTAGGATTCTATGAACTTCTTATTTCCCAAATGTATCTTATATATATGTGTGTGTGTGTGTGTGTGTGTGTGGGTGGGTGGGTGCGTTGGGTGTATGTGTGTGTCTATATTTATTTATTTATTTATTTATTTATTTATTTATTTATTTATTTATTTCATAGTGACCATGTGTGTTTTGACAATCTAAATTAATTGTTTTAGAACCTATCCATTTCTGTATCTCTTGAAGATTTGGAACTAATTAATTCGATGTCAGAACTTTTACTAGTTGTGCAGATTTCTTAATCAAGAGTTCATAATGCTCTTTAATATGAAATTATCTGCTAAGGACAAAGAAGAATTCAGATCCTCTTTATTGGTTTTATATTTTCCAGATATTTCCTCTGCTTTAAAAGAAAAGAATCCTTCAGGGAAAAAAATTGTCAACAGTTTATTTGCTAAAATACACACCCAGAGACTTGAAATAAAAAATATGCTCAAAATTTTGCGATTTGGGGATTCAAAATAGTAAGCTTCCTAGGGCATGGACCATCAGAGATTTTATTTGTACGTGGTGGTTAGCACAATGGAACCCCAGTTTTTTTACTGCAGCCCCTGAGTGTTACTGTAATAGAAAAAATAAATTATGATAATAATAATAAAGTCCACTTATTAAGTTGACAGGCAATTTTTTAAATAATGAGTCATCAAGGAAACTAATTTTTTTGCAATAAGCAATTCAGCCATTTCCTCTTATCACAGATAATATACATCTGTCCCCTATGCTGTTTGCAGAAATTCTGTGGATATGCTGTGTCTTCTTATAAGAAAATTGGTTCATGAAATGGAACAATTTTTCTCAGACTCATGATTTCTTCTTTATTGAGGGCCAAATTGAGCCTGTGTTCAATTGCCCATGTCTGGGACAGCAAGTAGTTATAGCACCTCCAGAGCAAGCTGGGGAAGAAATTGTGACTCAGAGAGTTCCAACCCCTTTCTCAGCCTCCACTGCCTACTTGCTCCAGAAAGAAAGTAACCTGCAAATGCTCTATAGTATAGATTATTTGCCACCCCTGCCAGCTCAGCTCAGCTCACTGCCATGTTGAGGAGCGAGAGCCAAGATTACTTTCACACCCTTATCATGTGTGCAGAGGACATGAAAAAGAAAGGAATTCTAAGTGAAAAGCCTTTATTCTCCATCCTGTGGCAAACTCAAAATCTATGGAGATGATGTAGAGACATAGCACTTCAGTAAGGAGAGATAAACCTAGGCATAAATCTGACCCTTCATTATCAGCTAACAACATGTGGCTAAGAAAAAGAAGTCTCAAAAGGGGGAAATTTAAATCCTTCTTCTACCTAATCAAGATAATCCTAAAATGGGGAATTAATTTTACTTGTGTCTTTATTTGTTAAATTTCCCTTTGACTGGAGAAATCAAGTGTAAAATCTAAGACCCATATATAGATCTTAAGCACACAACCTTATGTTGGCATGCAGACATGTTTCACTGGCAATATTCTAAGGCAAAGCAATAATGTTTCTAGACTCTTTTTTCAGAGATTTTAAAGTTGTCAGTGGAAAATGAAGTGACTTTGTCTTTATTTGATATGTGGATCCATATTAATGACTAAAAAAATAGCCAGATGATTTGATCTCTCTCAAAAGGTCACCTCTGATTTTGGATCAAAGACATGTTTAGCAATATGCACAGTCCTCATGTGTCCACACCACAAAATTTGATGTACTCATCATCAATCATATGTCGTATGATTAATTTGAGTCGTTATGAGTAATGTCTATCACCGCAGTCCTGGCATGAATAATTATTGTTCTGCACCCTGCTGAGATAACTCATTTCTGACAAAGATCTGCAATTTTATTTCTGCATAAAGTGAAAAATGAAGAAGGAATAGTTTATTAGAATGGTATAGTTAGTTCAAATTTTTAATAATAAAATTTTTTAATATCCTGGGAATTAGTAACTACTTAAAAAAAAAACATGTGAAACAAACCTCAGTAGATTAGAGATATTGTTTTTGCAATTAGAGATATTGTTTTTACATCTTTCCATCAGTATGGGAGGTCTGTATATCAAAAATAGCAATGATAATGTTAGAGCCTGCTGGTTTTCTGCAGACATGTACTACAAATAGTAATCACAGAAACAAAGTCAGGTCATTTTGAGGAAGACATAGTAATACCAACAGGATTAAAGGAGATGGAATTTAACACCAAAAAATAATTGCTGACCAAGTATCGAGATTAGGAGTCAGACTGGAGAAAAAATGAACAGGCAAGAACATGCAAGAGCAAGGAAGCTATTAAATATAGCTGGCACTTTCAAATCAGAGTCCAAACTATGTTCCGCATGTGCAAAACAAAGTTTACAGCAATTTTCTTTGGCCAGAGATGCAGTTTGAATGCCATCAAGTGGTTTCACCCTTGTGTGTCATCAACAAGTTCCTCGTTTAGGAACATCAGTGGTGCAGCCATGAACAGCAGCCCTGCTGAGAGGAGCACCAAGGTTCACACATGCAAGAGCAAGAGCAGGTTAACACAGACCCTGTTTGTGTCTATCATTAAGTCAAACAGCACCAAAAGCCTCAGGTTCTCCATCTTCCAGGCAGGTGCTCAAGGAACTAGATAGCTATTTTTGTTCTAACTCGAAGAACATTTAAGTAAGACATGTGAAGTGAAAAAGAACTAACAGAAGAGACTGAGAAGTTCTCCATTTCAAAATACCCTGCAGTCTGGCAATTGAGTTTCTTCTTTCCATAGAAATGAAAAAGACTTACATTTCTTCCAACAGCAGAAGAGGAATTTGAGCCCAGGTTTCCCACAGGCTGTATAAGAGCCCTTACTAGTGTGTAAGTGAATAAAGCAGACAGTGCCTTCTGCTGTGTGAATCCAGTCTTTGAAGCCATAACAAGACATTCTGGCAGTTGGGGCAGGATGTCAGTTTAATACCATTCTTCCTTCTTTCCACATGCACATGTAATAAAAGAGTAGCAAAAAATAAGTGGCAAAAGCTTCTTACCTTTACTATCATATAAAGGGCTACTCAGAAAATCAGCATATGGCCCTCTTGCCCCAGCCCTGCTATAGTTTGGCTTTTCTTCTTCTTTTTATCCTTTTTTTTCCTCCCTACTGAAACTACAGTTCATCAGCTCTTCTAAACTTGAATAGACCAAGCTGTTTTAAACACATCCTCTAGTGATTCAGCCTTAGTATCATGGCTCTGGTACAAATTCTGCCTACAACTGTTAAGGAAAGACAGTTTCCTTCTTTCTTGGCGTGCCTCTACAACAGCATCCCTTCCCCCAAAAAACACTGCCTGCTTCATCCTTCTTCTTCTATAAGATATGAAATCTTGTATAGGCTTAATCCCTTATTTCAGATCTTCTAAAAATAAACTTGTTTTTCTAACAATAAGCAGGTATTCTTTTTGCAATTACAACCTTATCCAAGGTAATTCTAAAAAATCTTGTGTGTCTTCTATAGAGGCATATTTTCTGCCACACTTGCAGTTCTGACTGATTTCCATAATAGCTTCAGTTAGTTTAACTATATATATATATATATATATATTTGTATTATTAGTATTAAATTGTCACCTGTATTAATCTATCATACTTCATATATATTTATATGTATATATCTTTCCCTTATTCCTCACATAAAGGCAAGCAAAACTGCAGATGTCTTCCGGAGTTTACTGACTCTGAAACAGCAGCCACCAGTAATACCTGTGTTCTTTGATTGGCAGAGAACCGGTTATGAGGCCTGAATATGAACTATCATATTTATGGGTAGAAGTTTTTCATTCCTGAAACATTTAGAAAAATAACCAGAAGAAGAAGAAATTTAGTATTTTATCAGCCTTCCATGAACTCTGAGATAAGGGACTTGAAAATAACAGCAGAGATGTTTATTTAATTTTGTAGTATATTGGTAGATTTTACCTTCAAAGAAGACCAGTGGGTAGCTTGATGTTTCTTTCATACCTCAGAGACCAATAATGGTAAATTTGCATTAAGGTAATTACTTTTGTAATTAGACAACTCCCTGCAACAATTTGAATAATTCTTCCCATTAAATATTTCTTCTCCTTTCTGAATTGAATTTGACTTCAGCTTCTAATCACTGATTTTGCCATTCCTTGCTCATATTTCACTTCACTCTGTGAACTTATTTACACTAAAAGTCATTACCCAGTTTTCTTATTGATACACACTCTGCATTACATTATTTTATCCATTAGTGTCCTGCATTTACTCTATTTCTTTAATCCTGCTGGTGTCCCTTTCCTGTATTTAAGCACATCACTTCTTATAATTTACACAGTTACTTCTGTGCTGCCACTGATAATGTTTTGCTAAAACCACATTTGCCTTTTCACCACAGCCCAGGCCAGAGCTGTGCTGTGATTAGCTGGGTCTTTCTTACCATCACAATAATCCATCAAACATGATAATCCAATCCTCGTTTGCTATCTCCCACCCACTCACAGCTCAAAATAGCCTGAATTTGGTAAGCTTCCAGGTGCCCTGCAAAGATGAGAGAACTTTAAAGCGAGGTTCAAGAAACACTTGTCATAGTGGTTGAAGGGGTAAAAATGAGTAACTCAAGATGTTTAGCTCATTGGATTTCTCCTGGAACAAGTTACTGAAATGATGATTTTTGTAGAAACATTGTCATACTGCACAACAGTGGAGTGGTAAGTTAATTTCCTAAATAGCTTTACATCCAAGTGCAGTGAAAAGAACAAGATTCCAGAGTCACACTAGAGAATTAGCTTTAATGTAAGAAAAGTTCTGTTTCTTTTATAGTAGATAAATGGCTGATGAATTTTCTGTTATTTAAATGTCTTAATTTTTTTTCCCATATTTTACTTGTGCATACTTCCTTCAGCTATTGGACCTAAGATTGTCTATGTCATTTTTCTTTAATGTTTATTCACTGTTCAAAAAAGGGAATGACTATGGCAGATTTAATAAAATATTAAATTCAACTTTTAGGAGACTGAAAGAACAAATAGCTTTCAATTCCCAAATCGTGAATATCAACATGAGCAGTTTGCTTCACATTTTTTAAGGTTTGATTTCAAAATGCAGACGAAGATTCCCATTCCATGAATAAATTACTTATTGGAATGGAAAAAAGAGGACTAATCATTGGGTTACCAGTTCAGTAATCCCATATCTAACAAACATGCTTGAACTGATACAGTAGTAGTGATGTCTTTGAGATAGATATGCGCCTTTGTTGTGTAATCACTGATTATTACTGCAATTCCAAATATGTTTCATAGCTGTATAAAAAAAAAAATTAAAAAAAAGAGAGACAAAAAAATAGGAACAACTTCACCACACATTCTTTTACTTTTAAGTTCAAAGACTTTCGTTTGCGTGGTTGTTTTTGTATTCATGTAGCAGTTACACTTCAGTCACCTGGCTTGTATTCATTCAGTTTTTCATCATTAGCAAGTACAGGGGAAGTTCAGCTCAAAAGTCTGATCAAGCTGAGTGTTAGAGAAGTCTGAATCTCCTCACTATAGCCCAGATTTCTGCTTCTTCAGATCCTCCCCACATTGCAGGGATGCTACTTTGGCATCAAAATTAAATTTGTTCATTTGTTTCAGTTTTCTTCATTCCAGCATGGAAATGAAGGAAAAAAAGGAATCAGATGTACCAGCAGATTTTGCCACAGGGAAGGATTTTCTAGTGCTAATTCCACATTGATGCAGAAGTTTAAGTTCCAAAACCTCAGTAAAATGTTTCTTTAAATTTCTTGCCAGTCCACGGTTACTGACTTACTGCTCATTTTCCACCCTTCTCAGCATTGGCAATGGCACACTGGGTGATCTGAAGGAGCAATATTGTGAGTTTGAACCACATGCAGGCAGAGGAGAGTTATATCTCTCATCTTAGGATGGGTATCTTGCATAAGGAAAATCATCTTGAGGTGCATACAGGAAAGAACTCAAAGAACCCCATATAAACTCAGCATAAGAGCAAATATTACTTTAATTTCTGTATTAAAAGACTAAAGATTAAAGACTATAGATGGGTTGATTCCATCTAATTTCCGTCTCTGCGTGGAGATCCTCAGAGGAATTTGGGAAACGTCTAGACAGTCAGGCATGGTTGCACCGACATTGTGTGTTGCAGGGAGCCCCCCAAGGTTTCACCAACATTTGCCTTGTTCCTGGATTTGCCTGGTAAGGAAAAGTGAGCATGCAGCAGGGAAACACAGGGACATCCAGCCCAGCCACTAGTCTGTATAAAACCAAGACCTTGGGGCATCTCACAGTGTCCACCTACAATTTAGACATAGCTGCTACACTTCCTCTAGTCTTCCTCCATGGTCGAGAAAGACAGAGAGGAGTATCTGGAAGACAGATTCTGATCTAACCTATCTCTGGTCCAGCTCTGAAAATTTGGAAGAGTGAAGGGAATTTGTCTTTTGCCTTTCAAAAGTGCTTGTTAACACTCATATTAGAACCAGAGCTTCTTTTGTCATAAAATAAATCTGGATAGCAACAATTTTTGTTTACTTATTTTAATTATTTTGTTTTAATGTACCCTGAAAAGTATGAATGCATATGTGTGTATGTATATCTGTACAGATAGATAGATTTATATGTAGATCTAAATGTATCTACCTGTGTAATATCTTGTTTCTATATATACAGTGTCTTAAATACAATATTGAAGACTGTTCAGATATAATTATCTTTTAGCTAAAAATATGAGGAAGAAATTGTAGTCATTTTAACGGAAAACAATGCCTTTGGAAAATATGGTAATATATTCTTTGACATTGAATATCTAGTTCATGTAGGCAAAACATTTATATTTTTAATATAAAATCAAGATTATGTTTTAAAATATTTTTAATCATTCTAAGTCCTGGTTTTGAATGGAACACAGATAATTTTCATCTCAGTGGCTGGTATGCTGTTTTTTGGATTTATGCTGAAAACAAGGTTGATAATATAGAGAAGTTTTTGCTACAGCTGAGGGGCACTTACGCAGACCCAAGGCCTTTTCTACATCTCATACCACCCTGCCAGTGAGCAGGCTGGGGGTGCTCAAGATATTGAGAGAAGACACAGCCAGACTGACTGGCCACAGCTGACTCCAACTGGCCACAGGGAGAGCCCATGCCAAACAGCATCATGCTGAGCATACAAAGCTGAGGGGAGAAGAAGAAAGGGGGAGACATTCAAAGTAATGGCATTTTTATTCCCAGATAAGAGTTACACATGATAAATCCCTGCTTTCCTGGGGATGGCTGAGCACCTGTCTGCATTTGAGAAGCAGTGACTTACTTCCTTGTTTTGTTTTGCTTGCATGTACAGCTTTTACTTTACCTATAAAACCATCTTTATCTCAACCCAAAAGTTTTCTCACTTTTCCTATTCCCTCTCCCATCCCACTGGTGGTGGGGTGAGCAAGAGTTCCCTAGGGCTTGGTTGACACCTGGAGTTAAACCACGACTTTTTAATAAGAATTTAGATATTCAACTTTGTGGGAAACTAACCAGCCTGAATATCCAAGGCTAGGTGCAACATAAACTGTGATTCTAAAGGTGCAGTGTCTGAAATGTAGCAATGGCAACTGGAGCTTAATTTCAGCAAAGTATTGATTTTTTTTTTCTCACTTCTTGCTACAAACTGGCAAAGTACCCTGTCTTGCCATGGACAGCAGTAAACATGGAAAAAATCTGAGATATTCCTAAAAACTGAAATTTAAGTGCAGTCAGATCAGAGGGGAAAAAATTTAACCCTAACTAATTTCATCTGAGTTTATTCCATGCCTGAATATTCAACTTAGTCCAGTCTCTATTGCTGTGATAGGGCTTTTATTGTAGCCACCTGTACACCCCTACAAGGTCAAACAGAGAATAATCTATTGGGAGCATCCTGCATTCTCGCTGCTCAAGACGGCATGTGCCAGAACAGAGATCTGCTCTGCAATAAAGGCTCTTAAAGACTGAGGTGAGGAAGAGCAAAAAAAGAAATAAAATCAACCCACAATCACTCATTATCTAATCTGTTTTGCTTTATTATTTTTAATTCGTATGTTTTTAACCTCTCTGTATTTTCCCCTTCCCCCTTATTTCTGAGAAGTGTTTTCTTCTAAAACATTGTGTAACACATGAGCATTGGAGAAATCTGGATTTGTTTTTCAGAGCTAGATCTTCTGAGGATTCAGAAATTGCTGCAAAACAAATCATTATTAATTGATCTGTATAATACTACAAGCTTTGGTACTTTCCTTTATAACAAGTTCTCTTGTTCTCTTTTTCTGCACCTACGGTTTAGTATTTTAAGGTCTCAACACCTACACCTTTTAATTCTGCCGTGAAATGTTCTGCAACTTCATTTTTCTGTTATCTCTTTGTGTTTTGCAGGCAGAGTATTGATTTAATTTGCAAGCATTCCAGCTTTCTATAGCTATAGTTCTTCATTTTGTAACCTTTTTATATGAATATGTCTAAATCTCTAGAAAATTGAAATGTCACTAATAATACCTGCTTCTACTTAATATGTCAAAAATGTAGCTTTACCACGAGGTATAAAAACGACATTCTGATTATTGATATTTAACTGTAAAGAATATGAGACTGCCATTATTTACAAGTGCTTTATTACATTCTTTTATGAATAGATTTAAAGAACTTTGTTAATTATATGCTGTACGAGTGCAAAAAAAAGCCTCTACTTATACATTTTAAATGCCCCTTTTTCTATATAATTACCTTTAAAGTAAGATGAGCATTGCTGTATTGCATTAAATTTATATTCTGATATGTCTTCTGAATGTGCTGTAAATGCAGAGGTTCTTTCTTTCTTAATAGAATTTCACTTTTCTCATCTAGAGTTTCAATATTTCAGAGGTCTTTTCATTTGATTATACATGCAAATCACTTGGGAAACCTAATATCCTTAGCTAAAAATTACTCATTTCTGTATAACAATCTCATCTACAGTGAAAAAGACTTTCAAAAGTGTTTCCAGTTCTCCACAGATTTGCTCTGTTTCCCTTGAATACAGACCCTGCCACCCAGCCAAACTGTAACCAGAGCACTCCAAGGCCACAGGCAGATTAATGTTTATGTGAAATACAAAGTTTAAACCACCTTTGAATATTTCACTCTTTCTGATTTGGGGGCAGTCATCTGTATGAGGCATGACTGACATAGATTATGCTGCAAAACGTACCACCAGGAGAATATTCCTATTGGGGTGTTGTGAGTTGATGCTGGCTGGATGCCAGGCACCCACGAAAGCCACTTGCTCACTCCTCTCTGCAGCTGGACAGAGGAGACAAAATTTAGCAAAGGGCTCATGACTTGAGGTAAGGACCATGAGAGATCGCTCAGTAAATGCCATCAAGGGCAAAACAGGCTTGACTGAGAGATACAAACTTATTACTAAAGAAATTATATCAGGATAATTAGAAACAAAATAAGCCCTTAAAAAAACACCTTCACCCCCCCACCCCTCCTTCCCAGCTCTACCTCTTGCCCCAGCAGAGCATGGAGGCGGGGATTAGGGTTTATGGTCAGTTCATCACTCGAGGCTTCTCCTGCTGCTCAGGGAGAGGAGTTGCTGCACTTGGTGTCCTTCCACAGGAGACAGTTTTCCATGAACTTCTCCAACATGTGTCCATCTCATGAGCAACAGCTCCCTGTGAACTGCTGCAGTGTGAGTCCATCCCATGGGGAATAATCCTCCCAAAACTGCCACAGCATGGGTCATTCTTCCATGGAGTGCAGCTCTCCAAGGACTGACTGCTCCAGCTTGGAAACAGGGCCCTTCTCTCCACAGATCTCTCATGGGGTAACATCCTCCTCTCAAGCATCCACCCACTCCAGCATGGAGCTCTTCTTCCACAGGCTTCAGGTTGATCTCTGCATCACCATGGACCTCCACAGGCTACAGGGGCACAGCTGCTTCATCATGGTCATCACCATGGCCTGCAGAGGAATCTCAGCTCTGGCACCTGGAGCACCTCTTGCCCCTCCTTCTGTACTGACCTTGGTGTCTGCATGTTGTTCTGCTCACATATTCTCACTCCTGCTCTTCCCTGTGCAATGTTTGTTATGATTTGATCTTAAATGTGTTATCACAGAGACGTTGCCACCATCTCTGACTGGCCAGCCTTGGCCAGCGGCATGTCCATCCTCAGAGCCATAAGGGATTGGCTCTGCCGGACATGGCAGAAGCTTCTGGCAGTTTCTCACAGAAGCCCCCACTGTGGCCCCCGCTGCTGCCAAAAAGCCAGGCCGTGCAAAACCAATACATGGGGTGTCTGTGGTGTCAGGTAGCCACAGCCATGCTCCTTTATTGCGCCTATGCTAAAGAGACTTTCTCTTGGATGAGATACACCAGTCTTGCTCTTGTAGCAAGATGCAAAGAATAGGCAGGCAATGAGCAATATGATACCCAGCAGGTACTGGGAACATCATAAATTTAGGCAACCTTCTAGTAGGATTGCAAAAAACTCCAGACAACTAAGGCACAAAGCAGTTTTATTAAAGTTCTGGAAAACTGATACTTCAGAGTAAAAGTAGGAAGTATAATCATTACACAGCTGTCTTAGGACCAGTTTTTAATTGGCCAGGTAGATGTAGACTCATTTTTTTCCATCCTTCTTTTTGAGAAATATTTCCTATCCTCAGCAGTAGTGAGCCTACATGCCAAGATACTCACATAGTAAGCAGAATTATGTCAAAAACCAATGAAAGTCAAACTGCGAGGGAACCATGGGTAGATATAGTTAAGGTTTGCAAATGCTGGAATAGAAAACTAAAAGCCAGGTGCTGAGGAATAAAAATACTCCTGAATAACAAACAAACTGAATCTTCCAATATTTCCCACTGGAAAATAATAAGAAATACAAAAGCTTTTCAAATTAGTCTAATCCAATAGAAATATAGTTTTAAGGAGGAGATACAGCTATTTTAATTGTATTTCATGATTCATAATTTTGGAAAAGGCTAGTTGATCATGCTGACATTTTAAAGTCAATAGGATATTTTTTTACATATTAACCCATTTGCCTCATACACAAATACCACTACAAAAGTATATAAATAAGAAAGTATCCATTCCTGACTTCAGGAACTATATGCATTAATAAAAAGATATAGCATGAGGAATATGTGTATTCCATATTTCCAAAATAGAAATCATCACTTAGAACATGACATTGTACAGAATGGGAAAACCAGCTTTGGACAGGGAGTTGGTTTCCTCACTGAGAAGCATCAGAGAGAACTGGAGGGAAAATGATCCATCTCTAAACCACACTTCAGCAAACTTCAACTGTAGCTCTTCTTTCACCTAAAGAACACCAAGACACACTACCCCCTTCCAATTTTTACAGGAGCTGATTTTTAATTATTTTCAAATTGAAAAAATATTTGTTCTATTTCCTTCCAGAATTTGGAAGTCTTCTTTATCTGGAGAGTTAATTTTCCTGTTCTGAAAAAATAAAGATCTTGCAAATGAATGAAGAGAGCAAAAATATGCCTCAAAATAAAGTATGTCAAAATTATTGGTCTATATTAGACACTCTTGGATAGAGCTATAACCTGAAAAAGCATATCGTTTTCCCAAGGAAGTGGCTGACAATCATCTGACAATTTTTTAATCGTTCCTTTCCTCCCTTTTTGAAAAATTCTGATATCAAAAATATGCAACATTTTACATTGAGAAATATTTAATTGCACTTGTTTATTTCACATTATTCTGAGAGTTTCAGGGAGTTTTCTAAGTAGAAAAAGTTCTTTCTTGGGTAGCTCTGGATAGGAAACAAGGGACTATTAACGGGTGAATTAATATAATTTTGTTGAGGACAAAACAAATGATCCAATCATTTCTAAATGGACTACTTTCTGTTCTGAGAAAATGCTAACATAACTGAATAGAGATGATCAGAAAAATGAAAGAAGAGTACATATTGGATACTTTCAACTTTCCCACTACAGCACAATGTACTTTTGAATTTATGACAATTTGTGATAAACTAACATCCCTTAACATAAAAAAAAAGTTAAAATTATCAGTATATTCTAGAAGATATACTGGAAATTTCAACAAATGAGCTGCAATCAGCAAGTAGTATAGTATATAAAAGCTGTTGATATTAGAGGAAATGGTTCTATAAAAGGTAGAGAAATAGATATACCAAAGGTGTTCAGAAAAGGAAAAAAGTTTGAAAGTACATGAGAACTTCTGAAATGAAAATGACAAATTCTAACAGAAAAGGGCTAAAATAATTGGAAAATAATTTTTAAAAGCCTAAAACACTGCAGTTGCATTTAAAGGACTTAAAATAAAAAATACAAGTACAAAGATCTGACATTTATTAATTCAATACACTATACATGCCTTATTTGTGCTTTGTTTATAACATAAAATTGCTCACCTCTGCCTATTTGTAAGTAAGAGCTCCAAAGACCTGGGTGATAGATTATATTCAGTTAACAAGCTTCCAGGACCTTCTGCAGCCAGCCATGATCCCTTTCACTCTCGAGCTCCATCCCACTGCATATGATTTACATGGGTAGTAGCCAAACTATTTCTGTCCAAGAAGGTGACCATGCCCAGGGCACAGTACCTGGACCATCTTTGTTTTCCAGTCTCAGTGGTTGCACAGCTGACATATGGAAGACTGTTGTTCAGATGCTCATACTGACCCTGCAGACCTTCCAAAGGTAGGCAATAGAAGTGTCTCTGGTGTTGAAGAATCTGTACTGTCTATCAAAAACAAGTTTATGCCTATACGATACCAAGCAGCTTTATGCCCTATTTTCTACAGAGTTGTCATGAAATGTACACTGAGTTAATAAATTAATTCAAAGTATCTATTTTAATAAGACAATCTGATGAACACCAAATTAGTAGCTGCATTCAGTAGTAAAACACTGTAAGAACTGAGGTGCATAAGCACCTCATCAGTTTTCCTTGTGGTCATTTTGATGCTATCATTAGTTAGAAAATCTATTTTTCATAGGATATTTGCTGGCCAATATACAGGACAGAAAAAACGGTAAGACATCACTGTCTATAAAAAACTTTTCCCTTGGCAACTGTAACTCAGCGGCTGAAAGAAGAGGAAGAAGAAAAGGAAGGATTTCTGAGCTGATGCCACCAAATATTGCCATAGGAAATTGCAAGCTCCCTTCCCTGCAGGCTCAGGAAACAGAAGAATCATGCCTTCTCATGCATCTTTATGGATGTACAGATAGTCTTTCACTATTAGTGGATTAATATATGCAAATATATCTGCACTGTGCAAGCAATGGTGTTTGGTGCACGGGTACACCTTGGTTTTGGAAAGCTCCACACTGTCACAGACTGTGGTAACACCCAGCATATGCTTGCTGTTGCTTCCCTAAGCTCGTAAATCCCTACAGGCCTGAATGCGTTCTTGTGCTGAAGAGCTTTGTTGTGCACAAAAGGAATTGAAGGCTCACCCTCCCTGTGGCTACAGCACAACAAGAAGAAGCAATGGTGTCTCTAAGGCTTCAGTGTTTTTGTGTACTTCTGCCAAGGTTTCTGAAGGAAAAGCAAGCCCCTCTTTAGTGATAATTTGGTGTTCTGGTTTCTACTGTTGTTGTTGTTGTTGTTGTTGTTGTTGTTGTTGCTGTTGTTGTAGTAGTATTATTATTAATTATTAAAAAGCACTGTTTGGATCCTATTAAGGATTAAACACTCCAGGGAAAGCATACTTGATGTTAAGAAATTGTAGGATTTTTTCATTGTAGGATCATTTCAATTGTAGGATCTTTTCTCATTTTAAGTATTGCTGTACTTCAGTGATATATTTTAATCTAAATCACTTGAAAAACTGTCAACAGTACCACTAATGGATTTAATTACAAATAATACTGTTCTGACCTTTCTCCATCTAGATGTAGACATTTCACCCTCCAAAAATGCATTTTTAAAATTCACTGATAACATATTGTTATTAATAGTCAAAAGACCATTGATGATCTCCACAGATCTCTAGCTTTTGATTTAATCATCATGTTCGCTTGATTAAAGAAACTGCTATTCTTTGGTCAATTATTTCTGCTATTATCTTGATTTCATTTTCATGGGCCATTGTAAAAATGTGAGAGAGACAAATTCTAATAAAATTGGCACATACATGTGTTATTTGAAAATGTTGATTTACCATTATTTGAGCTGGAAAAATAAAACATTCAATAAGGAACAGCTCTCCAAATCAAATACAGAGACCTGGGAATCTCTGTTTTTCCAGTTTGGCAGAATCCTGTGTTTCAGCAGAGGTTAATGGTACCTTGGGGTTGCTGTAAATCATGCCAAGTGTCTTCTGGAAGAGCTATACATTAGATGAACACCATTGAGCACTGTTTATACTAAGAGTCTGTGCTGTGACTGATGGCAGGGGTCTGTCAGAAAACAGCTGGAGCTTTATCTCTGTAAAAGGTCTTTCCACTTGAACTAGGCACTATGTAGGAAGTCCTGGGTGTGTCTCCCAAAACTCTCAGTGCAGCAGCCTAGCACACTTGAAAGGAAAAGATTTTACCCTCCCTTCACAGCAGCTCATCTGGGTCTTTCAGGACCAAGAGACCCTATGCACAACACAGAAAGTGGCCTGTGCTTGATCAAACCTACTAGTTTTCCTTAATGCCTTAAATGCCATAGGCCAAAACACAGTAAAAAAAATCTTATTGGTGGATTTCAGAAAATTTCTAAAGAGCACCCATGAGACTTTGTGCCATCTAAGAGAGTGACAAATCCAAATGACAGAAATGAAACCAGAATATTTTCTGCAACGACTTATATGACATTATGCCAAGCAAACTTCAGGTCATAATCCCAGAGGAAAGCTACATTTGCATCCTATCTGTTTACATGAGCATATTTGCCAGTGAATTCTCTGACAATGCAAATATGTTATTTTGCTTTTACAAGCTCAGTAAGACCTTACAAGCTTACTCACTTACTGAGTTAAACTACATCTGATTCAAAAATCTTGTTCTTCCTGTTATGAGCTGACACTCTTTTTCATGTATCTTGAAAACATCTCTAAATCAAGTGACTTTAGTCATGTGGAAGTTTAGTCATGTGGATGTATTTAATATATTGCACATTTATAAATCTGCAGCTTTGTTCTTGCTGATTTTGTTCCTACATCCTGCAACTGACCCCATATCTTTCCAAAGAGAAATTATTTACTTTCAGTTATGCTAAAACATGATCTATAATTGCAATTCTTCATTAAAGGAGATATCTATCCATATACAAGGTGGGTGGGTGTGTAGGTGGGAGGGAGCATGTGTATGAACTTTGTTCTTGAGGAGAGATTCCTGAAGTAGTTGTGTTCTTGCAGTATTCCCTTGGAGATAATAACACCATTTCAGAACATAATAGTCACCAGCTGGAGTTCAACCTACTTTAAATAGAGAATTTGAAAGAAATTTACAGACCGTTGTCCTAACAGCAAAAATACTTTGTGGCCATGCTATGCAAAAGCTAACCTGACCGCTTATTTGCTATTATATACATGCTTATTTTATCTGCTAGCTAGCTCCAGGAGAGGAAAGGTACCTCAACAGGAGATTCAGTCATAGAATAATAGAAATTAAAACTGTGAGTGAACAATGAGGCAATCTAAGTTTCTCACTCCAAAGTTAGAATATTTCTCATTACATACATTTGATAATGCAGCCAAACTTTTCCACTTCTTCCAGATAATGAAATCTTTGCTGACATTTTTCAAGTTACTTCTCTGTCTAATAAATTTTAGCTTTTAGGAGTGTTTAAACACATGATTTATTTCTTTCCATTATTTATTTCTTTCTTCTCATGACTATGTACCCTAAAACTGGTGTTTTAAAACTGTTTCTCTTCTACATATGTGAAAACTGTTACCATGTTGCTCTTACTCACAATTTAATAAACTCTATGTTTTCAGCTTCTAAATTAGTCCAATATTATTTTTCCCATTGATAAAAGTGAATTATATCTTCTAGGGCTGGCTTAAAAACTTGAAAGTTTTACACACATTTTTCTTTGCTGAATTTGCCACTTGTTTCCCTATGAAAAACGCTTATCCAACTCAGTAGTGAGTGAAATTCATTATCATATAATGACAGCTGGTTTTATTACATATTTCTTTCCCCTGTGGCATATGTTTTCAATACTGCTATTTATGATACAGCTTGAATGCTCTAACAGATAGTCAAAATCACACAACAAAAGTGCAAGATTCTGAGCCAGGTGAAAATTCAAAATAAAAAAAGCATTTCAGTGTCAATGCCACAATTCAAATGTTCTTTTCTCAGCCTAGATGGACTCATAACTAGCATATTTTGTTATCATGCCTTTAAAAGATGTGTTTTTCTCTCACTCAAACTCTTATCAAATATCTTTCCTAGTGAAATATGCAAAGTCCTTGTATGAATTAGTAATACAAGCCACAATAATGTAACAGCTACTTTGTTTATGAGAGACAATTTGGTTTGGAAATTTAACTTTTTATTTTAAATTAGCCCTTATAAATACTGTATTATTGATCTACCTGAGATATATTGTCTGTCTGTGCTTGTACTCCTCATAACCTCCAAAACTCCTGGCCAAATTCAGAAAAAGATAAGAATGGGGTCAAAGCGTTAAAGAGAAGTCTCACAAGTTCCATTGAAATAGATGTCTAGATAGAGGACACAGAGCCAGATTGCTGTCCCACTAGGAATAAAACATCAGTGACAGCTCAGCAGTTACCTTTTTTGATTGACCTCTTGCTACCCAGTCAGCAAGTATTCTGCCAGCATGTCAGTGCAAAAGTAGCTCTGAGCTATGGAGAGCATATAATGTCCTCTGCACAGCTGATATCTGCAGACTTGAAAGGCAGCTGAGCAGACTGGAAAGGGGCAAGTCTAATAGAGTTGGGCATAAACCTCAGTTTAAATAGTCAAAGCTGCTGTAATGGGACAAAGGAAGGGATATAAGACTGTCAAATACAAATCCTCAAAACATGACTTCAATAGCTCTGCTGTTCTCAGAACCATTTGTTTCATTGTTTTTATTAAGACAACAGAAACCAAAACACAACCAAGGAGCCACAACAATAAAATTACTCCTCATTACATTTTCCTTTTAAATTGTTTAGCTTGTACACAGCCAATAAAGTGATCTCATTATAGAATTTGGCAGAGGAGCTTGATGGGACATAGAGCTACATGATACTGCAGTTACAGTGATAGCATCTGAGGAGTCTATCTCAGCACCCTGCTGCACTCAGCGCAATGCAAATATATGAAGGAAATAAATATTTTCTTCTTTCCATCTGATTTTGTTTTCACCCATCTTCTTTTATGTCTCCATCTGTATATAGGATAATCCCAAGGGCTGAAAAGGAAAACCTCATTCATAACAAACACCTAAAAACACACACTACTGTTAAATCAGTTCCCTATGACAGCTACTCTGGTGGCATAGTTGTTGGATTTTTAGTGAGCTTGTTCAGTGGCATAGGGATAAAATGACTCTGAGATGGACCCCTGAGGAATAGTCCTAGTAGAATTCTGTCAGCTTGCCGTCAATTTTCACTCCTTCTCATGCCACCACTGTCAAGCCAGTGAAACTGGACACTCTGTTACCAATGCAGTGAGATCAAGTTGCACTGATCTTGCAGAGGTAGGTTTGTGAGTCGCTAGAGAACACTGGGCTACTGGGCTTCTGATTGGTACTATCTTGTGTAGTAAATTTATCTCAGAGCAGAACTAAAAAAAATAAAGTTTGTTAGGCTAGTTGTTTTGTTGGCTGGTTCAAAAGAAAAAGGGAAAAGGAATGAAGAGGGGGGAAAAAAGAAAAAAAAAAAACAAGGAAGGGAAAGAGAGAGGGAGAGGGAGAGGGAGAGGGAAAGAGAAAGGGAAAGGGAAAGGGAAAGGGAAAGGGAAAGGGAAAGGGAAAGGGGAAGATTGTGTCAGTCCAGAAAATAAAACTGAAAAATAATTCAGGGACAAGACCCCTTAAAACCCCTAGCTAATTCTTACTAGACATTATTGATTTTTTTAAACAGAGTAAGACCTAACAAAATCACTCAGTAATGGAAATATTTCAAGAGATGCTTTTCAATTTTTTTTTTTTTTTGTTATTCAGGATAAGTATGGGGGAAAATTATACAAACACCAAAAAATAATAAGCCAAATATTTTCCCTCTCCTCCCTAAATATCAAGAGATTGCTTAGAAAAAAGTGATTTTCAGAAAACAGCCTAATCTGAATTTTAATTTATGTTTTCTGAGAGTTTGGGTAAGCTTTTTACTAGCAACCTAGAAATTTTCTTTTATAATGCCACTTCATAAAAGGCATGGAGCTGAGTTTTTATGACAATGGGGACCAGAATTGCATCCAGCACCAAATATCCCTCCAGCTTGTGGTGAGGTGGTGAGAGCTCCATTCTTAGGAATTTTTCGCTGCTGTATTGGTTCACAAATATCTCGTTCGCTTCTCTTTGTCCTCTCTGTTTCAAGGGTATCAATAATTCACTAGGAACCCATACCAGCAAGACAGTATTCCTGACCCAAAAGGCTACAAAAGTCAACTGTAAGGGACCAGCCTCCATCTAACCTCCTCCAGCTGCTTTTGTAAGGTACACTGTGAGCACCAAACAGGATCTTTTCCCCAGAACTGGGGATATAGGCAGACCTCCTTCCCTTCAGTCACGGGATAACAGCATGGACAGTACAGGTGTGGGGTGGTACAAAGCCTTGTCCTTACCTGACAGAGAGGAAAATTTTTATCCATTTTGTGTCACTTCACTGTTACATGGAAAGAAAAGAAATGGCAGACTACTGTCAGAGAGCATTGAAAAATCAGCACTGTAGAATCTTATTCAAAGTATTTCCCTTTAAAATTTTCCAGGAATAAGAATGCTCCACACTCAATAGAAAATAGCCACAGCTTGGTCATAACTGAGGAAATACAGCAGAGAACTGTTTGCAATAAAGCTAAAGATATCCTTTTTTCACCTTTTAATGACCCCTTCCTTTTGTGCTCTAGAGGTTCTTAATGAAAAATGTGCACTCAGAAGATATATATCTACTTTTCACAATCTAGCATGTGCAAAGAAGAAGCTATTCATAGAGGCAAATGCCCAGCATCTTATTTGAAATACTGTTCCTGCTGATAGCAGAGTGGCACTCAGAACAGGGAGCTTGTATTTGGACAAAACATTTTTTACAGTTACTATGTGATATGGCAAGAAGAGAGTACAAAGAAAAGCAATGAGAGGAAGGCAAGGACAAAGCTGATGTGGTTTCATTAAAATTACTGTAATTACAAAAGTTTTCAGCAGTAGCGTGTACGTGGGTGCACAGTTCTTATTGAATACTTGAAATATATCACCTGCTTCCCCGAGAATGATGACTCCAAGTTCAGTACTGGCAGGAAGATATGGGGGATCTGATGCCATTTCTAGTCAGGCAGTTATATTCCCCAATCATCATGGTTTCTTCCCCTGCTCTTGTGCATCAAGTTCCAACTCTCTAAGTGGAGTTAAACCACTCAAAGTCACTTTCAGAAATGGTCCAGAGCACAGCATTTAGATCTCAGGAACAGTTTTGTTGGCTCCAGAAGACTTTAAGCTGGGTAGGTGTTTTACTGCTCTCTGGAGCCAGACACAGTTCTCATACTCAGGCTTAAAGATGCCACAAAACATTTCCAGAGAATACTTCTTTGTTTTTTAAGAAATGTGTTTCGCCAAAGAAACACAATTAAGACAGCATGTTTGGACTTCATTTATTTTTTTTTTTTTATCAGATTTCAAGGAAAAGCAAGCAAAAGAATTTTTCCATCACACAAAGTGATAGAGCCAGGAGAGACCATGTCATGACATTCTCACATTTTGATACTGTCCATAAACACTAAGGGGCAACTCCATTTGCTAAAATGTTCTTTCTGACTTAAAGAAGAATTTTTTTAAGGGTAATGAAAAGTATTTTGCTGGTGTGGCTTTATTTGCTTTCTCTTTTTTGCAATGGAGCCACTTTCATGTCACAGCAGCTAACAGAGGAATCATCCTTACCATCAACTCACTTGATTCTGTCTTTGTCATAAAATATGCTAGTAACATGATAAGTCATAGAATAAGCTAGTAACATGTCAACTGACTGATGTGCTATGGAATATTTTTTTTAAATAATTATAATTTGGGGAATTTTTTTCTCTGTCCAAGCCCAAAGGGTCTTGTATGCTGCTTCCACTAATGTAGCTACTTATGTCATAAAATACTGCTGAAATCAATGGGACTATTTATGGAGTCATTTTCATTCAAAGGGCTTCATTCTCTGATTATTTATTCTGTTTTTTCACAAGTGTTACTCTGCTTACTTGAACAGAGTTACTTCTATTTTAGCTGATGCAAAAGAAACTACAGTCAAAGGTGACAGAGTCTGGCACTAAATGTCTTTGAAAATAGTTGCTTCAAAATAAAGAAAATAATATCTTTGGATAAGAGCAAATCACAATTTAACAAAAAACCCAACCTGGACTTTGTATGTTCAGTTGGATATTCCAAACAAAAATGAATGCTCAAAGGTAGCATTATTTTTGCAGTTCAAATGCTCCCTATATGCGTGATAAATAGCATCTGTCTAGAATTAAATCTTGCCTTGCTGATGTCATTAAGAGACCTTAAACAGAGATTAGATTTCATCCTGCAGAAACAGGCATACAAAGGCTTTTGTTAAGAAAGTTCTTCATTTCATAATGCTTAGATGCCCAATTTATGGGCCACATTTCAATTATTTAATTGAGTCCACAATCTGCTTCCCACTACCTCCTTTCCCAAGCACCTCAAAGATGTGGATGGAGACCAAGCCCTTGGTGAGATGGATAATCCTGATAGCTGCAACTTCCTATTTCACAGCTGTCTTCATGGTATGGTCCCAACACAGGTATCCTGAATGCCTGACATGTACAAAGCTTATCCTCTTGTAGGGTAACATTCAAAAGCTCCCTTTTTTCACATTTCCAAGGCAGGCAGGGAGAAAGAAATTTTCTACAACTGCTTGTGTATGAGCTATTGCGGGAAATAAAAAGGCTTCTAAGAAGCAGCAGACTTATTGTGCCTGCTTTGCATGGCTTCTGAGTAAATGTGTGCATACTTTCAGATTTTATGCACATGTGAAGATCAGCTGTCCCAGTTATGCATGGTGGGTGGCATGCTGTGGCAAGAAGAATGGGCTCCACAGTCATAATTGGTAAGCTTCTGATTGAGCTGAGCTGACTGAGCACAGTACACATCATGTAGCACTTTTCACATTGCCAAGTTAACAGCTATCACCAGAGGTAGAATTTAAACTGCTGGAATAAACAAAGTCAAGGGGAAGTATCTTGCTGAAATGTCACCTCCCACAGAGCTTGTGGAAAGGCATTACTATTGTAAAGGTGCATATATAAGATTTCAAAATTGATATTATGTCTCAAAATATATACTTCAAGAAAGCAAAGCATACATCAAGGGCAAACAATTATCTTTCCCAGAGATTAAATAAGATTGGCATTTTTTTATATGTTGAAAACTTCCTGGTAGGTTCCAGATGATATTTTATTATCCAGTGTGATCTATCTAAATCAACTAAAATAGTTCACTTGAGGAAAAAATGTAAGCAATTTGTGGTTATATAGTTTTAACTTACCTGCCTTGCTTTGTCTGAAATACAGGGCTATAATCTTGGACAGCTACCAGGAGAATTAACTGGCTCACAAACTGGAAGAACCTTATTTAAGTGGGAAGTGTACTGTAGTTGGAGGTAGAGCTGCTCAAGCAGTAACACTGTGCCAAAGTAGCACCAGAACTGTGGGTCTAAAGACCAAATGTCTTCCTCTTTTATTCTGTCCCATCTATCAGGACTATAAACATAAAGGTACCTGAGAGAACAGAGGAACTCTCCAGCTGGAGCTGCTGCAGAGCAGGGCTTTGAAAATGTGGACTGAAGAGCAGGGTCAGAAACAAAGCAATCTTTGTAATGTCAGCCCTATAGGTTTTCTTGGGAATGTCTGATGCTGGAGTCCTGAGAAGACTGTGCTGCAAAAGGGAGGGCTGTGCTGCATGGAGGGATCTGCAGGGCTGAGACAATGGTCCAGCTGACTGCTGAGTTTCATCTTTGGCCCTATTCTTTGTACTTCAGGATCAGGGCACAAGGCAAGGGTCCTGAAGTGCAGTGACAGTGGGTATCTCTCAGTGCTGGTGGGACTTTATCTAGGGGCAGCCCCACCAACAGAACAGGAAGATGTTGAAGGCTCTGATTTCAGCTAATACTGTCTGATATATTGTTTATGGACGCTGCATACAGACTAGGTATCTAGGGAAAAGGGCAGAATGTTGCTGCCCCCAAAGGAGACAACAGACTGGAGACTGCATATGTCACAGAGGCTGATATAAAAAACACATTTCCAAATTGATTTCTGTAAGTATTGGTGAGGTGCCCTGCCCTCTCCAGAATTTCTTGCTCTTGCCCCGGCAGATCCCACAGCAAGGTGCCATGGTCCATTAAAACTGTCAGTTTTGACCGTGGAGCAAATAGAAAGAGTGGGAATGAATGGAGGACGGGATGGTGTCATAAGCATGGGTTGTTGGTCAGAGAGCTCCTCAAGATCCGGAGCAGACCAGCAGGCGCTGTGGCCAGGTGGTGGGGAAGGTGGCAGTGACTGCTCCATGTGAGAGGGACCAACTGGGCTGTCACACAACTCACTGCAGAGCGTTTGCGGGAAACCAGGATAATTTTTTGTTTGCCAGTGGCTATACGTGTCACCCAGTCTGGGGCACTGCCACACACAATCGCTGGTGATAAAATAAATAGCTAAAATATGAGAATTGAAGCAATTCAAAGACCAAGAGCCCTCAACAAGGAAGTGTTGCTTGGAATAATTCACTATTCTACTTTAAATCCTTGACATACACAGTAGAACTGCATCTTTTTGAAATTCTTCCCTCCCCAGCCCTTCCCTGTCCCCCTCGCTGAGGTCACCCTGATGTCAGCGATGTATGAAACATGTGCATGTGCAAGCATTATTACTAAGACTGTGAAATCCCAGAGTGGTGTCTATTTCCCTGCCTCTGTCATCATTCCCCTCCTTGAGCTGGGGACAGTCGAAGTCCTGCTAACAAATTAGAGAATCTATAAAGCTTCAAAAGGGACAAAGCCTGGTGAGGAGGTGTTAAAGATGCCTGCGCCCAGGGGGGAAGGCGATCTCCGGCAATTCTTGAAGGGAGCGAGAATAAGGGAGTCCGCAGGACTAAGCAGAGAGCAGGAGTACCCTGGCCATACCCTCGAGAGACCCAAAAGGGCTCCTGCCCTCCTGGCTGCTTTGGTTTTTGATTGTTCTTCATCCGTAATTTGAAGAAAGGGGGAAAAATTAGTCTTTTATGAAGGGGGCAGACAAGTAAATTATTATTTTGCTTCTTGCTTGACTTGAGGGCTAGAGATTAATCTATGTAGCCCTTTCGCTGGTTTGAATTAATGTCAGGAGCGAGAAACGCACCCGGGAAAATTAGACAGGAGAAGGATCACCTTTAGCTAAAACCGTACTTTGCGTGTATTAGTTTATTTGTGCTTATTTTTCCCACGTCAGTTCTCCGATTGTAAGGAAATATACCAAGTGCGAAATAAACGTTTCGACAAAGTAAATAACTGTTATTACTACTACACGTCCATAAATATGGTCTAAAACTAATAATTGATCACAGTACTTTTCATTTCTCTGCTTCCACTCACTGAAGGACACCGTGCAACGAAAACCGCGGAGGGCACGGAGCGAAGGAGCTGGGGAGAGAGGGCAGCCCTGCTCGAGGGCGGTGGTCCCGCCGGGAGGAGATGACACGAGACTTCTTCCGCGCAAGAGAGCTCGGAAGGGCCGTCTGAGGAGTGTGGCAAAGAAGAAGCTGGTAAAAAAAAAAAAAAAAGGGGGGGGGGGGGGCTGGGGAGATGCTGTCTAGGTGGATGGCAAGGACGGAGCTTACACCTGCGGTCGCAAGGTCTGTCCCCCCGGCTTGCAGGATCCCATTTTTCCCCAGAGCCCGGGGGTCAGCCGCCGCTTGACGTGGCAGCGGCACCCGGGACGGCGGTGGCTCTTGCAGGACATGCCGAGGGGCGCGGGCGGAGGAGGGGGACCCGAGCGCAGGGCC
Organism: Vidua macroura; assembly: GCF_024509145.1. Classification (NCBI taxonomy): domain Eukaryota; kingdom Metazoa; phylum Chordata; class Aves; order Passeriformes; family Viduidae; genus Vidua; species Vidua macroura. The sequence goes on along the minus strand of NC_071576.1, from coordinate 27,996,425 downwards.
AGGGCTGCCGCCGAGGAGCCGGGGCTCCGTCCTGGCTTGGGCGAGCTCCGCCTCCGCTCCCCACACGTCGAGGGGCACTGCCTCAGGCGGCGGCGGGGCCGGGCGAGGCCCGAGGCTGCTCGCCGAGGCCAGCGGGCCAGTGCCGGGGCAGGCAGGCTTCCCGACAGCTCCGCAGCCCTCCCCGCTCGGCCCGGCCTGCTGGGGCGGCGGGGCCTGGGAAAGGGGCCTGCAGGGTTTGCTCATTCCCGTGGAAGCAGGGCATCTAAGGCGAGATACATGGGAATGCTCCCAGGTATGCCTTAGAGACCTCCTGTGGCGGCCTCGGAGTGTTTTAACCTCGTCTCCAAAGGAGTCGAGAGCAAGGACTCACTTCGTGATAGCCCTGCTAACACCAAGCATACTGGCGGGCACCTAAGAACCCCCGGAAAGGGAGGCTGGCATGACTGCTCGGACCTAGCATGACGCTAGCGGACACCTTTCCCTCTTAAGGGAACGGTGCTCTCGTTTTCTTTCACACCGCGGTTGCCGTGCGGGGCTGCCGAAGTGCGTTATCACCTGGGAAATTAGATAGTCAAACCTAACTTCTTCTTCCTGCTTCTGCGGGAATCGCAAAAACACAAGGAACCAAAAAGAGAAAAAAAAAAAAAAAAAAAAAAGAAAGAAGGGGGAAAAAAAAAGGGAGGGAAATTATAGGTTTCAAATATTCTTTCATTTATCTGCCCAGGCTTCCAAGCAGGAGGGAAAACGAGCTCTTATCTTTTTTTGCTAAAGTAATTTCTGTGCAATCCCGATCGGAGCCACATCTCTCCACTGCCAAGCAGCTCTCTTTCGAGTATGTTCACATTAGGTATGATGTTCATAATAATAACAACAACCCCGAAAATTATGAGACAAGAGCACGTTTGACAGTGTTTGAGAAATTCAAATACAGCTGCATCGGCTTTGTCTCTGGTTCAGTCACATTTATTTCCCTAAGCTAGGCAGACAGCCTGAGTGAAGCATGACAATGAGGTTTGTAAATAGCAAATGGAAGGGTTTGCAGGGTTGTTGGGTTTATGTTGGTTTTTTTTTTCTTCCTCCCCTCCCTGTTTGATTTTACTCTCAATCCAAATAACCTTCCTTAGTGAATGTTTCAGACAAGAGAATGTGAGCGGGAGGGGACGAGGGGGGCTTATAATTGCAGGTTCCCTTTGGAGCTGGAATTAAAACGCTGACGGCGTGTGTTGCAGAGGAAAGGTGCAGAGGCAGACTCCACTCTGACTGCAGGACGTCTGTGTTGTCATTGCTATAGCGTTTATTTACAGCTAAGCGCTTGAGAGCAAACGATGCTTCAAAAGCGCTAAAGCTGGGTGCCCTACTCTCTATGCCGAGATGCCAGGAGCACCCCAGGCGGGAAAGGGACCCAGGCCCAGAAACCCGCTCCCTCCGTTGGGACCTCGCAGCCGCCCAAGGAGAGCTCTGGGATCGGTGCTACCTCTGGGCAATTTCACATTCGCATCCTTCCTGGGCGTCCCGAAGTGGGGCTGGGGGTAGGGGGGAGATCAGCTGGAGATGGCTTTAAAATGTCTTAGTAGAGCGAATAGGTGGACATTAGGACAGCTAATTTCGATCAGTTACTCTTGCTAGGTTCAAGTGCCCTGTGCTTGGCACTGCGCACAGACCTGTACCTCAACGAAAGCACTGGGGATGGGGTGAAATTAATAATTTCTTTTCCTTATTCAAGTCAGGTCCTCACTTCAACAGACCTCTCCTGCTTTCTCTGGTTGAGAAATGTATTCCTGTCTTTTATCAAGCTCTTACTCTCCCCTTCCCGTGACCTTGTCTCAAGGAAAAAAAAAAAAAAAAAACCAACAAAACAAGCCAACAACCACCCAATTTACTTCAGCTACTTAGATCAGTTAAAATACATTTGCAAAAATGTCTGCAGCTCTTCAAAACTTTCTCTGCTTCCTTATCAAAGGCATCTTCCCAGTGGAAGATTAGGAGAGCTTGTTTATTTGTTTTGGGTTGTCTCAAAACTCTCTCAGTCTGTCGCTTGTTACTGCCTAGCGTGCCCATCTCCTCACGACCGGCTGAGAGATGCTGTGGTCCTGGCAGCTGGATCCGAGCGGAGAACTTCACTTGCTGCACACATAACCCCCAAAGATTCCCGCAGAGACTATTGTGCCTTGCTAAGTGTTACTGAACATACCAGTAACTATTTTTCTTGGGCTCTTTTTAGCCACCGCGGCTTCAGCGAAGGCCTTTTCTTATGACTGCCATTGCAGTCCCTATTCATGAGAAAGGGCAGGAGACGGACGTCGGAATCCTCATCTTTTCCTGGGAGGGCAGGAGGGAGGAACGAGTGGAAACCTTTGTCGCTTCGGGAAGCCTGTCACTAAGCGGACGAATCCTGTCCCTGCTCTCCGTAAGGCAAGGAACGAGACTGCAATAATAGAATACAAACATGTGTTTTGTTTTCCATTAAGTCGATAGACCGGACAAGGTCTACCCCGGGGAAAAGATGACTTGAACTGTTAATGAGAGCTGACACTAGGATTTAAATAGTGAAGCTCCTTTCGCCAGCAGTGTCCCCGCAGTATTGCTTTTTTTTTTTTTTTTTTCTCCTCTCTTCTTCACAGGTCTGGGAGGTGCCCCAGCAGTGCTCGCCGGGACGGTGCCTGCCAGTGGGGACATCTCTCAGGGTGAAAGTGGCAGGAGCTGACACTTCGGCGCGTCTGTTTTTTTTTTTTTTTTCATGGAAGTCCTTTGGAAGCGAGAGGGGGAGACGAAGGTGCGCATAATTCTCTTCTCGGTGCCCGGTGTAGGTAAACGTAAAACTGACCCGTTTTGTACTGGTACCAACACTGCACAGAAAACTTTAGGCCGTTTGAAGGGCAGCACAGCGGTGCCTAACGCTTAGAAAAGCGCCGGCGCGGCCCGTGCGGACGGGCCGGGGCTGCGGGACGAGTTCCCCGCTCTGGGGCCGGCCGGGCAGTGCCGCTGCCGCGGGCGCTGGCTGTTCCCCGGCCGGAGCGGCGCGGCGGGCGCTGGCGGCCCGTGGCCACTAGATGTCGCCGGCGCCGTTCGGATAGCGCTCGCTCCCCGCCGCAGCCGCCCGCTCCGGTCCGGGCGCGGCCAGCGGGCACCGCTCCGCTCCGCTCCACGCGGGCCTGCCCGGGAGGAATCGCACACGGCCCCCGCCTTCCCCGCGGGCACCGGGTCCCGCGGGGAAACCTCGGAGTCCCAGGGGCGGCAAGCCTTTCTGCGGCCCCGGCCGCGGCTGTCTCGGTTAGCCATACGGTGGCCTGCTGGGTGAGGGGCTTTATGGTGTGAAATTCGACGATGAAAGGGTCTCTGCGGAAGACACACAGGAGGTTCGAGCCGGGAACCTGGGTAGCGTGTTCCCGTGGAGATGTACGGAGTTTGTGCTTCGGCCGGTTTGCAGGGGCCAGAGCACTGCGGGTGCTTGGCTCCCACGGGAATACGGTCCCATCGGTAAAGGCTACTGCGCACACTGGGATCCCCCACATGAAGCTCCGGTGCCGCCAGAGGCAGATGCGAAGCACGAAGTCGGCGGCTGGCCCTGGGAAAAGCTCCCAAGCTGAGCATTTCTGTTGTGTGAAGTGCCCGCATTAGCAGCCCGAACACGTAGGGAAAGGCTGACATCTGCGATTTGGTACGAGGCACCCGAGAAATGACAGACCTCCCGGTGCAGAGGGGCGCCCCCGCCTCGGCTCCCGGCGGGGGAGGGACCCACCGAGCCCCGGTGGCGCCTGCGGGAGCGGCTTGCCCCAGGGAAGGAAACCTCCTCTCCTGAGATTTCCTCAAATCTGAAAACAGCTATACGACAGTATATAGTCCAAATCTAGAGATTCAGAACGTTCACGGTCAATGCGTCAATGCCCAGAAGTGAAAAGATAGAAGGGGACCTTAGGTATAAACTTTGAGCCTGATTCCAGTGGAAGTACAAATAACAATAGTTTCCAGGCTTTTGTCCCCGGTTTACAAAATAACACGTAAAATAGAGGTTGCACCGTGGGTCATTTTCCTCAGCCTTTATGCCAACGCACCTCTGCCTTTTGACTCCTCATTGTATAGTTTATACACCACTCCTCTACCACCCTCCCGAATTTTTCAAAGCCCATTCATATCACTGATCTGAAGTAGAAAGAAACCAGAGCTACTTTATTTCACAAGTGCTGGCGAAAGCCGCCTGGGCAGGAGAGACCCTTGGGAGCCGGCAGTGAAGGCGCAGTCGGACCGAGCTGCGCTCGCCTCACGGCAGGAGGGACCCGCTCGGATCGGTGTGGGGTCCACCCCGCTGTGAGCACGCACACACACACCAGGTGCAGAAATTTGGAGACTTGATGGGGCGGGGGAGTAAAGAAAAATTGAAAATAAGAAAAGAAAAAAACAAAAAGTCGTTCGGGGTTAAACCCGAAAATAGTAATTTTAAAAAGCCCCCTGGCAGAGGAGTCCTGAAAGTTTCTTCTAAGTCTCTTCGTATTTTCCGTAGTCTGTAGTTTGTACTGGGCTGTTGGAGTAGCGTCACGGAGGACATGTGCCATTCCCACTGATCTGTGTTTGTGTGGTCAAAACAGTAAAGGGCACTCTTGTTACTTCGATAGGTTTCCGAGCCCTTGCTGGGCTACGGCTACATGGCACCTCTAAGCACCAAGACACGGGGCATAGGATGTATTGTAAGAACGCATGGGAGTATGCTTGGCATAGCTGACATTTATTGAATTATCCAAAATTAAATAAATTAGTTACAGATAAAGAAATGCTAGGTATTCCATGACACAATTGTTGCACGAACTGCCTTCAACTAAGTTGTTTTGTTTTCAGGGCTGCTCTGCAAGCATCTTCCACACGGTTGGTGGAAATGAGAGATCCCATGGGCTGTTCTGCATTTTCAGAGACGATCAAATCAATCCTGAGAGGGGGAAAAAAAAGTCGCTTTAGAAGGAGAAAAACTGCTGCTTTGGAGAGTTCAATGAATTATTTTAAATGCCGTATATCAGAGAAAAGGCCTCCTATAACAGATTCCTAGATCGTGTCGAATTATAATGAATTGAAGCACAAGAAGCAATTACAAAGCAAATATTGTGATCGGTGTTGTGGGTAAAATCGGAGCCGGATTTATAGAGGAATATTAACTCAGATTTTTTTTTTTTTTTAATCAACATTGATTAGAACGGTGTTAAGCCTAGAGACCTCTTCCTGTAGATGGCGTCCTTTGGGTACTGAGTAATCAATAATAGTACAATCATACTCAGGAGACTTTATTAAGCTTTGGATAGTAAAATAATTAATATATTTTTAGTCATATTTTTTATTGAAAGTGAAAACCCCTGGATTTATCGTAAGCAAAAGTGTGTTTCTCCTTCACGCGGATGCAAATAAAAACTGTTTGAATAAATAAGTTCTTTCTGAACATTTTGTTGTCAAAGTGTTAAATGTCCCCGTCATTTTTATTCAAACACTAACATGATTACAGCCAATTATATATTCACCACTGTTCTTTATTTTAGAGTAATTGTACTTGTCACTAATAAAACAGAGACATAATGGATCGCTACTGTTCTGAATTTTAAAGCAATTTTCTGTAATTTGATTGAATTATACATCATCTCCACTACTTTTTTATTTCTATATTTTGAAATCCTATTTTCTTGAAAATTGCAGTTCTATTCCTGTTTTGTTGATCCTGAAGTAACGAAACCTTCTGTAACATTTATAAATAGAGCCTCGTCCCTTTTGAAATGTGGAAAATCATTATTTCAGTCCCAACATACTGAAAGCTTTAGATTGAAAATATGAAAGTCCAGAGAAGTGCCCAAACCAGATCGTTGGCTCAACACGCGGTCCTTGGAAATGAGAAGCAGAACAAGCAGTGAGGAAAAAATCTCCAGTGTGCATAGGAAGGATTGATGACTTTACTGCAATGATTTGAGGAGTTTCTTGGGGCTCAAACATAGAAAGACGTCAATACAAGCAGTTCAGTTGCTAGTATTTACCACGGAAGAAAAAAGACACGGGGAAAATACATGCCAATTACATTCCTCCAAGAATTTAGAGCCACTATACTGTCCATATGTTCTTTTAGTTAGGCGATTATAGGTGAGAAGCCTAGAATTGACTTGGCTATCTTTAGGAACAGACAATAGAGACGCAGAATGATACAGAAGTATATGGAGAGACCGTAAACACATACAAAATACTGCGGTGAGTTATTCTACTGCTCCTCATGTTGTTTCTCTGAGAATGAGCTCTCAGAGGGCTGGAGTTTTGTTGTTGTTTTCCGAAGCCGAAAGCATGCCTTTAATTTAGCAATTGTATCAACCATCAGCGCAGAGAGGTATGATCTGCCTTGTCGACAAACACAAATCAAAAAAATTATACAAAGGCTTTCACAAGTTAATTTCATATGACAAAACACGTGCCCACCACAGCAGATAAAGTTGAACTATCGTTTGCAAACCGTGGGATTGTGTAAAAAGATGTTTTTAAGTACAGTCAAACACGAATGTTTTCTCCATTATTCTGTAAGGTAAAATTAAGGGAAGGCGCAGGAACGAGCGAGTGGCTCGCTGTGAGATGCTTTCAGTGAAGCTTTAGCGGGACACGATACCGACCTTCAGTGAGAACCACGCTTGTTGTTTTGCAGATTCCCTCTCTAGTATAGCCACAGAAATTAGCTTGAAGTCGCCTTGGAAGGCAGGAAAAAAATAATAAAAAAGAATTATTTTTCGTTTAATTAATTCCAAAGTGTACAACGACTTGAGAGACTTTTCTTTGCCCTTTCATTGGTGTTTTGAAATGAATACGAAAATATAGTGTAATGTCATCCTCTGCAATATTCTGCTAGAAGACAAATGGAAATTACTTATTTGTTGGAGTTTCCGTAGCTACGGCATGATTTCATTACTTGGTAGCGTGCATAGCTCGTTTATAATAAACATTGTTTTCTAAAAACTCCTAGGAAACATAACCTCAGTGTGTGTGAGCGTCTATGTGAGTGCCTCATCTAAAAGACGGAGAGAAGAAACCACACCAGGGGGATGCATTCCGGGAGAAATCTTTCTACGTTTTTCCTCTCCGCATTGTCAATGCCGGGAGAGTCTGTCTGCAGCCACTTCATTTTCTTGGTCATATTATTAGCGAGGCAAAACTACAAGCCCCAGGCTTTAGCGAGTCATGGTCCGTGCTCGGTGGGAGGGACACAAATGGGATTTAACTTGTTGCCAGTCATTTTTGTGTGTTTGTTTGTTTGTGCTGGTGCTTTAAAAGCGAAACAAATTCCAGAAACAAAGCGGGGGGGAGGGGGAGGCCGGGGAGAGAGGGAGGGGGAAAACAAGCTCTATATAAAAGGCATATCATATTAAAATAATACATGGACACACCCACTGATATCAAGGGTACGATATCAGCCCTTCCCCAAGAAACTTATTTCTAAGTGGTAGCGGTTATAATCATCCAACAAGCCCCTTGCCATCACTCCCCCCTCCCTCCGCTAAAGAAAGGAAGAATGAAAGAAAGAAAACATGGAGACCACCCTGCCCGACATAAAAAGTATTCAGAACAAGCTACACAAAGAGGCAGATCCTGCGAGCCATACTTGTGCCAGGACACCAAGGAGCGGGCAGGGTCCACTTCCCGAGCAGCCTCTTGGCGCTAGCGCCAGCCCCATCATCCCGACACCCGCCAAGCTCGGGTGTCGGCCGCGAGCGAGGAACGAGGAACGGTACCTCGCTCCGGCACCTCCTCACGCCTGAGCCCTGACACGGGGAAAGTCAACAGCATCCTCACTCCGAGGCTGCCGAACGCCTTCTCCTAGAGTGGTGTACAGTCGATTGTGTCTTTCTTTGTACACCAGGCATTTTGCTGTGGTTACAAGGGGACCCCGGGGCGGGGGAAGATAGAAGGATAGGGGAGAATGATGCGCTTTTGTAGGCCCGCAGCTGACCCAGCCAAGTCCGAGACCCCGCCGAGCCGAGGGCTGCGGTGGAGGCGCGGTGCGGGGACTGGGCCGCGACGCACGGAGCAGCGGCGAGCGGGCAGCGGCGGGCGCGGCCCGGCCAGGTAGGACGGGCGGATGGGCACCCCCGGGCACCGGCGCCCCCCCGTGCCCGGATGCCTTTGGCGGAGCGACGAAATGGGAACAGCGCTAGGAGAAAGAGACAGACGCTATCTGTCCTTCTGCTGAGGAAGGGGTGGAAGCCGGGGAGGGGGGCGGGTGGAGCGGGGGAAAGGGCGTCTTTTCTCTCGAATCACCGAAAAACTGCAAAGCCAGACTCATGTGTCATTTGCCAAAGATTACGTTTATAGGAGGCTGAAGAGCTTTAGAACAACACCATGAAAATATTCCAGCAACAGTTTCTTAGGAGTCAAAGAGCAGCTAGAGGTCTTCTTCAAGCACTACTTGGGGTTTGTTTTGTTGTTTTTCTTTTTTCTCCCCAGGTTTTTCTTTCCCCCCCGTATTTTATTTCACATTCTTTGCTTCAATATCACAACGCCGACAAAGCACCGGCCTAGAACGTTTTAACAGTAAATTCAACAGAATATAAAACTATGTATTTAAATCTGGAGAACAGAACATGGTTTTTAACTTATTCATTTCTCCCTTGCATTTTATTATCGTCGTCTGCATAACGCTGTGGATAATTCTTAAAGGATATTTTATATTTTTGTTTCTGAATTAAGGAGAGCTTTTGTTACACAGATAGACCTATTGCCTATGCAGGTGCAATGGCTCTTTTCTGCACGCTGGCATATAAAAAAAAGCGATATATAGGATCTAAAAACCCGCAGGTCTTCAAGTTGGCAGTGAGTATAAAAAAAGTATTCTGTTCTGAAAAATTGCGGCAGTGGAAGCTGAACACAATAAATCTAGTGGATGCTCTACTAGCCTAGATAGGCTTTCTGTGGATGGCATTCTATAGCTACGGGAATAAATAAATAAAATCTTCAGCTTTTAATTAAGGCGATTTAATTCAGACCTCTCCACTCCGCGTAGTCGCCGTGGGAAATGTATACTCCAATGTTTACTCGGATCTCTTTCTGTCACTATTCTGTCTTGTTTTACGCTTACGACATCAGCAAAGCTTTCTGGCCCCTACAGCCATTGTTTCCCATTTCGACGTTCTCCGTTGAACCTCTGCTCGCCCAAGAAACTCCCTAAAGTTCAACAGGATGGAACTCAGTGCACTTAGTTTATTAATGTCATTGTTTTAAACGCTACCTCTCCCCTAGTTGCTCAGGCTTCTCTAAGGTATACAGTGCCCCGGTGGCGGTTCCTTATGGTACAGTGCAGCTTCTCAAAAGATCATCGGATGGAGAAATTTAGCTCTTTTTGAAACATTTAAGTAACTGAGCAATTAATTCTGAATGGGGTGGGGGGAGGGAAGACTAGAGACCTTAAATAAGGTGGGGGCAGCGGGGAGAGACACAATACAGCTAGCCCAAAAACAACAGGGATGTGTATGCATGGGAGGGAAACTTAAAAGGTTTGTATTTAAAGTGTGCTTGCAAGGTCTTCGGCACAATATGTGCTGCTCTCCTTAAAGGGGCACCGAGTGCCAATAACCATTAGTCATCCAGTAAGGACCTTTCATTACAGATTTATCTTTAGGGGGAGTTCCCCGAAGGGAACATAGCTGCGGATTTCAAACCCGGTCCAGTTCCAGTTACACAGTGCGTACACGCTGCAATAGAAGGTAGAGATACTTACCAGAGTTTCGGGAATGCGCGGATAGCACCAAGGTCTCTGCAGTGCTCCTTTCCTCTGCGGAATACTATCTTGCATCCGAGGCAGATCCCAGTCTATATTTGATATTAACAGCCTCAAATACGAGGCTCTCCCATAGACATTTTTTTCCAGGGTTTTCAAGCAAATTTCTCGGTGCCACAATGTTATGATGGAAGGATGCTGAAATGACAGGCCTTGTAGACGCTTGTCTTAATCATCGGCTTCTTAATTTAGTTTTAGTGCTGTGGTTTTGTGTGTGTGCGCGTGTGTGTCTGCGCTTGTGTGCGCGCAAGAGAAGCCTCTGACAACCTGCAGCTTCCTAATGACTGACGAGGCAGGGCTGCTGCAGCAAAGTAACACTTCCCTGGTGTGAAGACCTCTTACTGGGAAGTTTAGTTCACTACTGTTCTCGCAATCCTAATCGTATAACTTGTAACTAAAACCTATGGAAGAAGGATATAGCATGCTAAATAGACTAACTTCTAATCACTAGAAGCTGTTGAGGATTAACTGGAAGCTGGCTAGAGGCGGACACCTAAACTTAAATCTACAAATGCAGAGAGAAGTCTGGACCATTGAATGCTTCTTCCTCTCCCTCTTTGCCTCCATTCATCCATCCACCTTCAGTCCCATTCACCCCTCTTCAAAATGTTTGACTAACTCTCTCTCTTTGTTAGCGCACTGCTCTGTCCCCATTCGCCATGCCTTAGCAGCAGGGTATCAGTATCTGCTGAGCAGTCCTTACCTTAATTGCCCAGGTAACCTGGAATAAATAAGGCAAGCTTATAGTCAAGGGGGAATAGAATTATATAAGCGTATATGGAAGCATTTACTGTACCGAATGTGATATTACTGATTGTTAAACCGAAGTGTCCGGACTCGTTTCATGGAAGCATGATGCCATCGAAGCGTGGTTACTAAATACCCTTTCTTCATGGCTGAAAAAAAAATTCTCATTCATTTCTTAAGCTGTCAGTACATTTTAGCAGCTTAACCGCCATGAAAGAGCTCATGAGTACAGAGCCACTATACCCGTGTGAAGGGGGATTGAAGGCTGAAGCTGAGGCGGGGGGTGGTGCAAGGGAAGTACGTTATATCCATTAAGTGTACATTGGAGAGGGTCTTTTCTTCCTTTGGCCTTTAATTTAAACACGAAATAAAAATTAAAATTAAAAAAAAAAAAAAAAAAAGTACGGGGGAGGGCGTGGGCAGAAAAGTATGTGGTTGAAACACTATCCCTACGAGTTATACCCAAGAGCTGCACGGAGATCGCTGCTGAATGGCACTCCAGCCAGGACGTTTCAACTCAGCTATTCAGCCCCATCCTGACCCCGGAGTAGATACTCTCAGTCTATCCCCGCCGCTCGGTTCGGTGGATCCGCAGCGTCGAACGTGCAGGTGAGGCATCATTCACACTCTGCAAAGAGCCGGCTCCCCTCTGCAGACCCACCCGTATTTCACAGGGCTGGGGCTGTGTGCCTCCGTTCCACGCACAAGCTTCTATTCCAAACACTCCACAAAACCTGCCCTGTTAGAAAATGCTGCCATGAGGGACTTTCTTAAAAGAATTGGGGTTTAGACAGAGTTGAGCGGTCAAACCTGCTGCTCGTGCAGTGCCCCGATGCACAAAGGTACCACTGAAGTGGAGTTGTGTTCTGGGCAGAGCTCAGGAAGGAACTGGCGTTAGAGTAAGACTCTTGCATTTCCAAAGTAAATAGTTTTATATAGAATGCCTTTCCTGCCGAAGGAAAAAAAAAAAAAAAAAAAAGACTCGAAAGTTAAAGTCCAGCAGAAATTATAATTGACGTGGCTTCTCTCCCGTAAATAATGAATTAATCTTCATGGACGTAAAAAGATATGTACTGCATATTGGACAAAACATTTCCTTTTTTGGTAGAACTGTATATCTACAGCATTAAATATATATATATATATAAATCCTAAGTTTGTGCACAGAGTTTTATTCCGCACCCATGACAAATGACCAAATGTTAAATCTAGATCATCAAATGTTTTTAAAGTGTGCTTCTTGTGGTGTTAGCCTTTTGCTCAGAAATGCAAAAAAGATAAAACTTCTATTTTCTTCCCTGCTACATTTTCATCTCTGATCACAACAGAAAGTAAACTCAGCTTTGACCTAAGAAACACCTCAAGGCATTAAAATTTCAACAGGCAATGTCAGTGTTACATTAAACAAGAACTCCTCCAGTTCGCTACAGAGCTGGGATTTGAATAAAACGTTCAATGTTAACAAACAATACACACGTTTGGCACTTCGTGTATTAAATGGATCAAAGAGATTTGATAAGGCACAATACACCATTTGTACAGACCTGATTGAGTTAATATAATATCAGCAAATTTTACAACGAAATGAATCTGTTTCTTTTCTTTGTGTTTAAAACCAGCACAGATTACAAATTTTAATGATCTGAAAATGTTTGGTATACAAAATCATGCTTATTTCAGTATTAGCAAAAACACAAGAAATTTTTCAACACAAACACCCAGCTGTGTCTATTTTAAAAGCAGTTCAATGACAGCTTGCACTTATGAGCATGCAATCAGCTAATTTCGCTTTTTTTTTCTTCTGTGTTAATCAACACTTTCCTTCCTGCATATCAGAGTACAAATAGTATAGTTACTCCACATCAGTAAATGTTTACGTAACCTGTCCTTTCTCAAGAATCTGGTTACACCGAATCATTACATGCTAGACCGAGTAGGAAAACGCACTGGGCCCAACCACCCTAATGGGATCCTAGTGCACCATAATGACACATATTAGTTAATGATCATCATAATCATAATAATATGCAGGAAGCTTACCTTTCTTCTTACCCCTTGCCATGGTAGAGTCAGATAATATCCTCCTCATTGCACTCTTTGTCAAGAAATCCCATACATTGACTTCAGTGTTGAGAAATGAATTGTCATGATAAAAAAAAAAAAACCCAAACCAAACAACCTGAATTTCTAAAACAAAAAAAAAAAAAAATCCAAAACTAAACAACAAAGGAAAAAAGAGTGGTTGTTGATCAATAACTTGTGTGTGTGTCAGTAGCAACCTGTTATGAAATTGGTTAAATAAATACAATTGTGGTAAGGTCATTCGAGGTTAATCCAATGCCCAGAGTTCATGCCATCCCCAATTGCAATTGTTTATTACTGGTCCATTTTACTTGTCCTCGTTATTTACTCTCTCTTTCCCACACTCGCTTTTCCTCCCTCCCTCGTACACAGACATACACAAACACATATAGAAAACGCACGTCTGCACAGAACTACATTCACTGCATTATGCTCTAACCTGAATTTCCTTGGGATAAGTTGTTTTAGCTGGGGTTGAGCTGCACGTATTGTTTCTACGGAGCATCTTTTCCTCCAGCACAAACGTGAAGCGGCTTAACGCGGTGCTAGAGGTTTACCACAGCTTTGGTCTGAATGCGATCAGCACGCTCTCTGTCCATTACATTTCCCCTTCTCCTTTCCGAGTTAAGAAAGCTGCGCGATGTATTTCACTTTGTTTTCCGCTTGATTTTTTTTTTTTTTTTTTTTTTTTTTTTGTTCCCGTGTTGACAGTAAAAAACGATATGCTGTGGACGATTAATACCCAACCCTTTGGTCCCGGCAAAGCGCAGCCGTAAGCCCGAGCCTGTATCACCGCGTCTACTTGTGGAAAGCGGCGGTACCAGATCCTTTCCCTGCCCCAGGAGAACCCGGCCTGCTGCCGCCCGCCCTATCCCTTCTCCTAGCAAAACGAAACCCCGCGGAACTCAGACCCCGTGGCGGGGCCCACGGCCCGGGCGGGCAGGAAACCGCAGGGTCGATTTCATGGGCTACCAATACCAAGGTTTATTTTGTACGCCTGGCGCGCGGCCTGTGCGCGGCTGGCTCAGTCAGCCCGGCAGCGCGAAGGAGGAGGCGGCCGGAGCCCGACGCTTCTCGCGTGGCTCTGGCGGCCGCGCAAGGGAAACGGCGTCCGAGCGGGAGCTGCGTGGGGCTGAGGGGCGGCGGCGGGCAGGGAAGCGCGAAGCCCGGCTCCGGCCGCCGGTGACACGGGGCGAGAGCAGTGGAGGAGAAGGGCCGCTCGTTCCCGAGCCTCCCAACTCACAGTCCGGAGAGCGGCGGGCACGGCCCGAGCGGGCCGGAGCAGACCCCGTCTTCCCCCGGCAGGCCGCGGGCAGCGGCGTCCGGCCCCCAGCCGCTGCCGCAGCCCGAGCCCATCCCGCCGCCTGCGTCCCCTCCGGACGATTGTTTTGTTTTCTGCCTCGGCAAAATAACAAACAGAAATAACCGGGCCTGGGAAAAGAAATTCGCCGAGCGACTTCGGCGGGATCCGCGAAGTAGTACCTCCGCCGCCACCGGTGTGCCGCGGACGCTTCACCCACCCGACCTCCCACCGCGCCTCCTCCCGCCAGAGGAAGGGGCAAAGCGGATGGTGGCAACTTGAGTCCGCCGGAGGAACTAGGGGAACGGGCGGGCGGGCGGCCGGGCCGGGCCGGGCCGGGCCCGCCGCCGCGGGACGGGCGCGAGTTGTTCGGTGCGGGGGGGATTTGTGCTCGCGGCGGCGGCCGGGGGGGCACGGGGCGGAGGGCGCGCGCACCGCGCGGTGATGCGCCTCTGCGCCGGTATCCCTGCGCCGCGGGAGCCGCGGCGGCGGCGGGGGCGGGGCGCGCGGGGCGGGACGGGGCGGGGCGGCGCGCCGCCATTGGCCGGCGGGCGGGCAGACGCGCGGGCACGCCGCCGGCCCTGATTGGGCGGCCGGTGGGAAAGGTTAAACCAAAAAATGTTTTACAGCCCCGGTGCGTGCCGGCAGCTCTGAAATTAATTGCGGCCGGGGCGGGCTGTATCGCCCGTCTGCCTCGCTCCGCGCCGGCCCGCGGCGGCTGCTGCTCCCTCCTGCCTCCCCCTGCGCTGCCGTGCCGGGGGAACCGGGCACCATGAAGTAGCTTTTTTTTTTTTTTGGTGTGTCTGTGTTTGTGTGTTGTTGCCTTTTTTTTTTTTTTTTCTTTTAGGTTTCAGAAGGTTTTTTTCCTTTTTTACCTTTTTTTTTTTTTCTCCGCTCCGACTCGGTTTGATTTTTCTCTGATCGGTGATTATTATTACTATTATTTTTTCCCTCCCCGGCGGTTCCTGTCCGTGCTACATGACTTGCCAGCGCTTGAGACTGCGGTCCAACTGCGCTGCCGCCGCCGCCGCCACCGCCGCCGGTGGTGCCGCCGCCGCCTCGGCCACCGCCACCGCTTCGGCCGCCGCCTCCGCCGCCGCCCCGCGCGCAGCTCCCTCAGCCGCCGCAACTTTCCCCCTCAGACTAGTGTGTGATGTTGGACATGGGAGATAGGAAGGAAGTGAAAATGCTGCCGAAATCCTCCTTTAGCATAAACAGCCTGGTGCCCGAAGCCGTCCAGAGCGACAACAACCACAGCAGCCACAGCCACCACAACAGCCACCACCCCCATCACCACCACCATCACCACCACCACCACCACCACCCGCCGCCGCAGCAGCCCCAGCGAGCGGCCGCAGCCGAGGAGGAGGACGAGGAGAAGGGGCAGCACCTCCTGCCGCCCCCCACCGCCACCGCCTCTGGCGCCCTGGAGGTGGCCAAGGCGGACATGCTGGCGGGCAAAGGCGAAGCGGGCGCGGCAGCGGCGGCGGCAGCGGAGCTGGAGGAGAAGGAGAAAGCGGCCGAGGAGAAGAAGGGGGCGGCGGAGGGGACCAAGGACGGGGAGAGCGGGAAGGAGGGGGAGAAAAAGAACGGCAAGTACGAGAAGCCGCCGTTCAGCTACAACGCGCTCATCATGATGGCCATCCGGCAGAGCCCCGAGAAGCGCCTCACGCTCAATGGCATCTACGAGTTCATCATGAAGAACTTCCCCTACTACCGGGAGAACAAGCAGGGCTGGCAGAACTCCATTCGGCACAACCTCTCGCTCAATAAGTGCTTCGTCAAGGTGCCCCGCCACTACGACGACCCGGGCAAAGGGAACTACTGGATGCTGGACCCCTCCAGCGACGACGTCTTCATCGGGGGCACCACCGGCAAGCTCCGCCGGCGCTCCACCACCTCTCGGGCCAAGCTGGCCTTTAAGCGGGGCGCCCGGCTCACCTCTACCGGACTGACATTCATGGATAGGGCAGGATCTTTGTACTGGCCTATGTCCCCCTTCCTCTCCCTGCACCACCCCCGGGCCAGCAGCACTTTGAGTTACAATGGGACCACGTCCGCCTACCCCAGCCACCCCATGCCCTACAGCTCAGTGTTGACTCAAAACTCCTTGGGAAACAACCACTCCTTTTCCACGTCTAATGGGTTAAGTGTTGATAGACTAGTCAATGGAGAGATACCTTATGCCACTCATCACCTCACAGCAGCAGCTCTGGCCGCCTCAGTGCCGTGTGGCTTGTCAGTTCCCTGCTCCGGCACCTATTCCCTAAATCCCTGCTCTGTAAATCTCCTAGCAGGACAGACGAGTTACTTTTTCCCCCATGTTCCTCACCCTTCAATGACTTCTCAAAGCAGCACTTCAATGACGGCCAGGGCAGCCTCCTCCTCCACGTCGCCACAGGCGCCCTCCACTCTCCCCTGTGAGTCCTTAAGACCTTCTTTGCCAAGTTTTACAACGGGACTTTCCGGAGGACTTTCTGATTATTTCACACATCAAAATCAGGGGTCTTCTTCAAACCCTTTAATACATTAACATCCATGGGATCAGACTGTAAGTGAACATTTTACACACATTTGCATTGTAAATGATAATTAAAAGGAAAAAAAAAAGCAAAACAAAAAAGTCCAGGTATTTTTTATTAAGTCCCCCATTTTCTGTACGTTTGTTCAGTCTTTAGGGTTGTTTATTATTCCACCAAGGTGAGGAGTGTCAGCAAGGTGCAATGTGGGGAGATTGCATTGTAGACTATGAAGTTTGGAAGACAAAATTATAGTAGAATGTGTATCTAAATAGTGACTGCTTTTGCAATTTTTTTACTCAAATATGATAAGTCTATCACTAAAAGCCGCCCGATTCTCCATGTTTGCAGTATTATAAGTTATCATGGATATGTCGGTGGGTGCAGACCTTGAAAGAAAAAAAAAAAAACAAACCACTAAATTTATGAAAACTATAAAAATACCTTAAAACATAATTTGTATTTAAGCAGAATTAATACTGAAAAAATGCCCAAGATCTAGTTTTGGCCATTTATTATTTTATTCTCTTCTTTACCGAATTGCTTTTTTTTTTTTTTTTTTTTTTTGTTCATTTGTTTGTTTGTTTACTTTTAGACCAAAGATTGGGTTTTAGAAAATGCACTCAGTGTACGAAGTAATTTAAAAAACAGCAACATTATTTCAGTTTTCAGCACTGCCCATTCAAATGAATCAGAAGGGGACAAAATTAATGATTGCCTTCAGTTTGTGTTGTGTATATTTTGATGTATGTGGTCACTAACAGGTCACCTTTATTTTTTTTCTAAATGTAGTGAAATGTTAATACCTATTGTACTTATAGGTAAACCTTGCAAATATGTAACCTGTGTTGCGCAAAAGCCGCATAAATTTGAGTGATTGTTAATGTCGTCTTAAAATTTCTTGATTGTGATACTGTGGTCATATGCCCGTGTTTGTCACTTACAAAAATGTTTACTATGAACACACAGAAATAAAAAAATAGGCTAAATTCATATATACTTGATAGTTTTTTGTCTCTTTTATTAACCCTAATGTGGCAGAGGCTTTAAAGTTACAGTGAGATTAGAGTGCTGCTTATTGCATAGTCCACCATTTTTCACATGCTCCTTTCTTTCTCCCCCCGCCCCCTCCCATGCTGTCTTTAACTGCAGTATTTTCAAATGTAAAAGATCAGGATATTTAGTCAAACACCATGGCCACTATTTTGATGTCCATTTTGGAGCAGAACTCTTATAAAGTCTGCTTTAAAATTGTTAGTAGGAGGTAGGGTGTTTCACTAAAATCTGACTTAGGCTGAAAATGCTTAGCATTGCATATGTATGCAAATATACATGCATACATATACAATTTAAGTATATAAGCACACATTGGGAAAAAGGCCAAGGTGCATTATTGTATAGGTACGTGTTCTTCCTGCAATCTCTGAAATGCATTCAAAGACTTATTGTGCTGAAAGAAATTAATTTCGTCTCTATGATGACTCGAGATATATTAGCGAAGGATGTGTATGTGTGCATATATACATACACATATCAGCTATCATATGATTGTTTGACCAAATTTAGCAAGCCATGATATGTGTGTGTATAAAATATAACCCTTATCTTAAAGGAGGGCTCTTCCGGAAGTATCTAGGCTGTATGTATTTATATACTTTTCGTGCTGCAGACACTTTGGCTTTAGGAATTGTGAAAGTAGCGGTATTTTTTGGCAACCGGCTCTCTGCTGTGCCCCTTCGGCCGGGCGAGGGGGGGGCAGGAGCCGAGCACGGTGAGGTGAAGGCGCAGTCCATGGCAGGGAGGCAGGGCGCCGGGGGCTCACGTGACACCCTGCCTTGCATACCGATGTTTAAACGTTTTAGGGGGGTAAAAACAACCAACCAAACAAACAACCAAAGAAAAAGAATCAACAAATCAAACCTGTATGGATGCACTTACATGTAAAGTTTTGAAAACTCGTCTCTTTTTCTCTCAGTGCCTGCTGAAGCCCAGTAACTCACGCAGGCGTCCCTAAGAAAGCTGCGTTGCCCGACGAATCGATCCCTTAGTTTCGAGGGGGCAACGCTGCTAGTAATTTTAAGAAGCATTTAATCCTTGAAAGAATTGGTGTCTTGATGAGTTTAGGGAAGCCTGTAAAGGCCACAACTCTTGAAAATAATTAGAAAACTTGTGCAAAAGGTTTAGGAACTAATTGGATCCCGCGGCGAGTCCGCAGAGGACAAGTTGTTCATTTGTTACGTTTGTAGCCCAAACTGAGCTCTGCAGCAGTGCAATAAATCGGCGACTGCTCACAATAGGCCGAATGAAAAATAATCTCTAGGTCGGAGATGTTATCGCAAACGCTTTAAAGAGCTTATCTTAGAAAGACAGAAAAGAGGAAGAAAAAGGGGGGGAAAAAGCCAGAGGGTGAATAATGAAGCAGTAGAAAATCTGAATTCTTGCAAACAGTGTATTTGTCGTGCTGAAAGAATAAGGGGAGGAAGAGGGTATCTCCCAAAAATAAGTAATATATAAACAGATGCAAACAGATCTGCAGGAAAGAGAGAGAAGTGAAAGGTTATGGATGAGAGATGGGACACCCAGCTTTGCACTGTGTGGGGGAGAAGGAGAGAACTCTCTGATATTCTTAGCTTTCACTCTCACTCCTGCAATTCAAAATTAATCATCACTATGAGAAAACGATTGCTTTGTTTGGGGATGGAGAGATGATACCACCACTTGGAAGCTCCTACCCTCCCCCATTTTCTTGACTCTATTGTCATTAAAACAAGTGATGCAAAAATACAAAAAAAAAATAAAACTCTTTTTCAACAAAACTATCGGAAATAATAAAATACCATAGGTGTGATTTAAATTATTGAAGCCTAGAGTCCCCATTCTGTGTACTAGTGCCTAAACAACTTAAAAGAGCAGCATCTGCTGCAGCTGACAAAGAAAATGATTTATTATTTACCACTTGCAACTGATTGTATGCTGTAGGAAATCAAATAGCACATACGTAAAGTATTATTTTATTTGCAATGTAAAAAAACAACAAAAAAAAATCTGCAGTCAGTGTACTGAAGGGAGGAAAGAGACAGATCAGGTTGGAGGAAAACACAATCTCACCATGTCAGAGTTTGAGGTTGGCTAATAAGCATTAATTAGATAAGCATGATGCATAATAATTCCTGAAAAGGGTAGCCTGGATGTATGTCTCTCTAGACGTAGTTTAAGCCAGCACTCGCTCCCAGAGCTCTCCTTTAGGCTCGGTGTTGCAAAGTACTGCCTAAGGAGTTCAGGTGCCACAGACTTTTCCCTCTTTCTCTTACACCAGGCGCAGGGGTGATTGCTGAGCTGGTAATTTATTCACATTTCCATACACGTTACCAGGAATCAGACTATTTTTGTAAAGGAAAAAAACAAAAAAGTACAACCCAAAACAAAAATAAAATAACACCAGTAAATCGCTAAAGTTGTCCTGGGTTGTGTCAGGACTGCTAAGGCCCCAAATATGTCTTTACCTCTGCCTGCTCCTCAGAGAAACCCTTTTGTTCGCTGAGGCTGATCTTTGCCCAGGCTCGTTCGGCACTGAATTTGAGGTGGTGGTTTGTTTGTTTTTCTTTTTGTTGTTGCTTTATTGTTGGGGGAGGGGGGGGGGGTTTGGTGGTGATGGGTTTTTTGTGGTTTGATTGGGGTTTTTTTAGGGGGGGTGGTTTAGCATACAGTATTTCTGTTATCTGAGAGTTGTTTCCGTGGTGATTTATATGTCAAATCCTCAAGCTAAGCTTTTAGGATTTTTTAAATATGTACATTTCTAAGATGATGCAGTGTCTTAGCGTCGTTTCTTTAGCGTTTCCTAATTTAGAGTGTTTATGGGGGACGGGCGGTCTTTATGGAATTAAGGAGCTATTGTTATATTCTTAGTTGATGTTTGAGGTGATTAACTTTGCTCGCGTAGATCGTAGGAGAAGAAATCTGCTCATCAAGAAACATCCAATTACGACTTTAAGACTGCCTTCGCAAACATGTTTGAAGCATAATAAACAGTAACTCGAATTTTCAACGCGATATTTGGCCAACAAATTTTTGTCATATTTTAGATATCTTTCTTTTGTTACAGTAAAATATCATCCCTTATGTGGAATGTATCCTTCCGAAAGGGTTTCAAGAAAGTGAACAAAAATGTAATTTGGCTTAAATGGCACAAACCTTCTGCTTGGGGGAGTGACATTTTTTAAATCTGATACTTGAAAAAAATAGTTTAACCGGGACGTCATTTTGCTCTTTATAACTTCTTCTGATGTTTATTAAGATTTATGTCAGAAATTATGATTCAGGTACACACCCCCTCACCACTTGTGTTAATATGAGGTCTCAATCACCATGTATTCAGTACTCACTCAAGCAAAACTCCCACTGAACTCCAGTTACGTTTTGACTGAACTACATCAGAGTTTTGCTTAAGAAAAAACACTGAGCAAGACTCCTTTTATTAGCGACTTTATTCTCTAATTGTTGTATTTTCCCTTAGGATGGGAGATAAACAAACAAACAAACAAAAAAGTCTGCCTGTAGATAATCACCGCTATTGCACTTAATTGTGTGATCGCGAATAATACACCCGCCCGAGAAAGTATATGCGCATACATGTTACGCTACTACAAAATCAGCGATTGGCAATAAATATGTATACACACATATAGACACACACAGACTGCAGAAGTGTCTATCCATTGCACTAATGTCTGTAGTAGCTTCTCTGCTTTTCTTTGCACTGAAGTGTTCTTGTTTTTAATACCCGCCCCCCCCACACCCCTTTCCGCCCCGTGGTGAAGGTGCCTGGGTAAATAGGTCAGAAACTGGTGGGCAAATGGGTTAGGAAGAGGTGAAGGTGAAGATCAATAGAGGTTTTAGGGCTGGCTGTATCTGTTGTGCTGGGTTTATGTGACTGTGCCCAGAGGGCGGAGTTCCTGCACATTCCTACCTCACCGGAGAACCTGCCCTCAACTCCACTTCAGCTACTCCAGAGAGATGGGACCCTCCAGAAGAAACCTGCCCAGCAATCCTTCCCGCCAGAAGGGTAGGTGCACTTCAAGAAAATCTTCTCTACCTCTTATCCCCACAGGCAGACCCATGTGATACGAATGAATAGAGATGACAGATTTCTGTCTAAACGTACAGTTTCCCCGTGGCCCCCGATAAGCAGGTCGCCCGTGCAACCGAAGCACAGTTTCAAAGCACCGGTTACACCAAAACTGCGTTTGCCTAATGTCAGGATTTTCGCTCTCTCTCTTCTTTTTTTTTCTTTTCGGTCTCTTCCCCAAAGTGTTTCCTCCCCCGGCCTTCCCCCTCCCCCTCGGGCTCTTTCGTTTCAGTCGGTAAGTTGGAAGTTTCTTCGCCGATTTAGCAGTTCTTGTGGTTAATCTGTAGATATTTTAGCTTGGTTTGTTAACGTGCTCTTTGTTTGCTTGTTTGCCACCAATGTCAAAGAAAGTCACACGGGTGCAATGTTGTGTTTGCCTTTTTTAAGATGCCAGGAGAAACTGCCTCTACCTGCAAGAAAGGCGCACGATGGCACTTGGGGATAGGAGTCCTCCGACGGCACCGGGTGAGTGCGGATTTTACTCCTCTTTTACACTCAGGAATCAAGTAACTTCACGCGCGATTTTTGTCCTTTGGTACCAAAATGGGAGAGAGCGCCATTCCCGCAGATCCCTGAGCATGCTCTGCCTTTTTGGTCACAGCACAGAAATATTACGGGGGCTAGGCAAAACTCCCCTCCACCACTCATGTCGGGAGGAAATTTGGTCCTTTATCCATCTCCGCTATATGAAAGACGATTTTAGCATGGCGAGTATAGGCGGACTCTGTAATGAATTATTTCTAAAAATTCTGAGCTTGTCATTTGAGAAAAAGCTACAGGCTTATTGCACCTTTCAGGTTGTGTAAAGTGTGCTAATATCCCTAAATTTCCAGGAAAGCGACTAAATGCCAAAAATTTTGGGAGATCGAGGAAAGAGACCTTGCAAAGAGCCGTACTGAGCTGGGTTTTGCTTTGAGTGCTGCAGTGGAGAAAATGCGCCCTTAAAAGGGATCACGGGCAACGTTCATCTCCATGAGAGAGCTGCAGGCACTCTCCCTTTGTCTTCCCACTCCCCAAATTCCGTGACTGAGTTCTGTATACGTTGAGATTCATGTGCCGAAATCTCGGAATAGGGGCAGAAGTTTAAACGACTGATAAAAGTGATGTGCTCATTGCGCTCATCCTTGCGGGTGGGGGCAGGCGCGCTGCTGCGTGGGCAGGACCCGGGATAGGGCCCTCCGTGGACTGTCTTGTTCTTCTTTTGCTGTCCTGATGTGGTGGAGGGGAAGAGCCACGTCTGGTGTCCCACCCGACGAATGACTTTGACCCCTTTGTCCTGCCATTTTTGACCTCATGAAAATAATTAATTTTTTAATATACAGCAAGTTGAATTTTCCGCGACGCTGTGCTTGGGACACCTCAGCGCAGGGGGCAGCGGTACTGAGCGCCTGTCTTTTTCGCATCGCAGAAACCGACGCAGGTGCAGGGAGATGAGCGCTCGCACACGCACAGCACACGCCAGCGGTGACTTGTGACATATCCGCCGGCGTGTTGTGTGCGCGGTGCAAACCCGTCCGGGGATGGCCCCGTGGGTGCCGCGGGGCACCGGTGGAGCCGCCCACGCCCTGCGCTGCGGAGGGCGGCATCCGCACTCGCGTATCCTCGGGACGGCAGGGACGGGCGCCGCCAGCCCCCGGCGCCTTCTCGGCGCGAGCGAGCCGCTGTGCCCGCACACGCGTGTCCGCGGGGCGCGGCGGGGCCCGGCGCGGCGGCGGCGGCGGCGGCGGCGCTGCGCCTTCGGCGGGCTGGGGGCGCTCTTGGCCCGCGCGAGAGCCGCCCCGCCGGGCCGCGGGCACCGGCCGCGCTGCGCCCGGCAAACCGCGGCGTCCGCTCGGGGCCTCTCCCACGGCCCGACAACCTCCGCCCGGCGGTAAAACGGCGGCTTGCAGGCGGCGTTTGTACTCGCAGGGCCTGAGTCCGTGCCACCTCCCTCCCCTCAGAAAGGAGGAAAGATCTGAGGTGTCCTTCTCCACGCAGACTTAGCGTTGCGTTCTTCTAGCTACCAAGAGACAGATGTTGCCCTAGGGAAAGGCGTGTAAAGTCTTCTTCCCAAGAACTAGTCCAGGATGCTTCGATGCAGGAATGGGATTGTTAAATTCACCTCTCGCTTCACTGGAGCAAAACAAACCAGGGAAAACTTGGAAAACAAAAAACAAACAAAAAAAATTTAAACTGCCAAAATAAAAAAATAACCAAAGCAACTACCAGCAGCCTCCCCTCCTCCCCCACTTCAATACCATGTAACAGAATACAGTATCAGGCTAGCGAATTAGACTCAAAGCGAGCGGATTTGCTGCTCTCAGTCGGGTAAATGAATGCAAAGTCCATTTCAAAGAATTATCTCTAGGGAGTCCTCCAAGTGTATTTGGGGTTATCCGTGATTTGAGAGGAAAGACTAAACGAAAGGGGGTCTGAGAAAAGCCTGCCATTGTCACCCTACCCTAAGGTGAGTAAAGCATCCCTGTAAAGCTAGCTGCAAAGAACTGCTTAACCTAAGCCCGAGAGGTGAAACCTCTCCTCGCCCGGAGCCGCCTGACCAGGGAGCCTGAATTTCGGACTACAAAGGCGGCGCGAAGCCTGGGCACTCTTGGGTTGATTTTTTTTTTTTTTTTTTTTTTTTTTTCCCGCGGTGGGGAATTCAGAGCTCTTTACAAATGGTTTCGCAGGGCCATCTTTTACAGGAAAGTAGAAATATGTGAAAGGAGCTCTTCCCCTTCGGAGCGCTCCCGGCGGCTCTCTCTTGACGGTGGCGGAGGAGCCGGGTTTGCAGCGGCCGGCCCGCGGGGGAGACCTGGCCGAGATCCCCATTAACTTGGAGACCCTCCAGGCTAAGTGTTTGCCCTGCACTGTTCGCTAGTGGAAGGAAGAGAACCCCCTCTCCGTCGCCTCTCGACCCCACACCCCCACCTTGCTTGCTTTTACTCAGAAATTGTCTCATCTCAAGTATTTAATATTAGCTAGACTACTAAGTTAGTTATATCCAAGAGGAGACATATACCTGCCAAAAAATCTGACCGAAGCCTGGCTATAGAGTAAAGAAGAGGAACCCTTTCTCAGCCTCAGAACACAATAATCAGGGAAGACAAAAAAAAAAAAAAAAAAAAAAAAAAAAAAAAAAAAAAAGCATAATCTCATTGCTCATTGAGAAGTGTGGCATGTCCCAAAAGGATGCAATCCTTTTCTAAATTAAGGAAGGGTAACATTCACTGGTTACCAAACTGTTCTTTTGAATCAAAAATCTTGATTTTTGCGTTTCAAATTTTTCTATGATGCTTGCATGCCCAAACACACTTTCATCCACACACCAATATATTTTCTAATGGGGATGATGGCTCCGATTAGAGTTTTCACTAGACCCCGAACAAAACAAAGCTAGGACAGATTATTAGATAGGTCTATGGTTGAGCACATCACCTAGTCATTTATATATTTAATGCTGTGGCTCACAGGTAACTTCACAACACGCTGGTGATAAGTAAATCTCCTTTTAGATTTCTGAACTGCACTTCTGATGGCGAGTGCGTCTAGAGGGCTCTAAATGCAGTCTAGATTTTGTACCACAGTGGTACAAAATGCCAAGTGTATTTTTATTAGCATATAGTATATACACACTCTTATGGGTTTATGAGAAAACAGATGAGAATTCTGTAAATAAAAATGGCATTGTTGTTTCATCAATGAACCTTTCCCTCTATATTTATCTTTCTGTAGCTATACATATAGACGTGCATACACGTGTGTGTATATGCATGTATATATTTGTCCGATCTTTTCTGACTCTGAAGGTGTCATCTAGCATTCATCAGAAAAGGCAGCTCTTTTCTTGCTTGCTTGTTTATTCTGTTTGAGCAAAGTTGTTTGTTTTGCTGGGAAGCGTAAGTTGCCTTTAGTTATGTCATCACTATCATTTGTATTTAGATGGAAGGGTAGGACTTATTACCTCTATTTTTATTACTAAATCAGTGGAGGTAAAAGTACTAATAATTAAATACAGATCTCTGATTGCGGGTTGGAACAGCAAAATCGATTGTCTCTTCATCAATAAGACAAGTGTTGAGTAGCTTGCTATTGATTAGTATGTTTATTTATGCAGATCTTTAGGTATTTGCTTACATATTTCGGGTTCTTTGTCTGCTAATTATTATACCAGATTGGTTTGAAAGAAAGAGCTTAGACTGGGAAACACACTTGACAGATCCATTCTTAGCTAACCTGATAGTGGATTATTGCAATCCAATAAGTTTAACAAATTACTTATACGTGCTTGCCTTTTGAGCAATTAGGAAACCGTTTCAGATTAAAATCCCTTGTTGCATTCGGGGTCGGTTCATTTAAATAAAGGGGCATTATGTTTAGATATTTTCCAAATGAAAAATGGGTTACTGGATCCGCAGAGGCTGAACAGGAGTTGATGTGCGCTTCGCACATCAGGCCCTTAGGTTACTTTGTAAGCGAAAAACACCTTCCCAGCAACAGAGTGGCCCCTGGGGTTTCCTCATAGATAGAAGGTAATCTGAATATCGAAATCAGAAATCGATGTATTAAAAGAAAAAAGCATACCAAACCAAACCAAACAAAACAGAGGGTTCCGCATCCAAATATCAGAGCGCTCAAAGCTGGCGGTATTTTGTGTTGCTTTTTTGGCTTAATGATTTAATCGGTGCAAAAGGAATCGCCCCAGCCTCTCTGCTAAACGGTCTATTTTCCAGCCATCCCTTCTCAGGACCCCAGAAGACTGACATTTGGATCTATTTCTTAAACACACGTTTCCAGCCGACACCCGCATTTTCTTTCCCAGCCGTTCCGGGGAGGGCTCTGCTTTAGCAATACCTTCCCCGCGCCGCTTCGACTGTGCCGACACAGGCACCTCGGCGGCGGACAGCGAGCTCGGGACCAGGGATAGCAGGCGGAGGCCGGTGTGAGAGCCAGGTGCAGGGAGGGAAGGCCGCCTCCGCAGGCCCCGCGCTGCCCCGCGGGGCGCAGCCCCCGCCGCCCTGGCCGCCGCTTGCCCGGGGAGCGGCGCGGCGGGAGTCCGAGCCACGGGCTGGGGAACGGGAACAGGACCCGCGCGCGGTGCTGAGCGAGTGTTGAGCCCTTCTTCACTTATGTTCCTCATCTTTTGCTTTCGGCAAGTTTCGTTGGCGGGGGAGGGAGGGGGGGAGGATTTTTTCCTCTTTCTTTTACCTCCAGGAACTGCTGCTTTACAACCTGTAGAGATAAGACAGCCTCGCATCAGATGATCACAGAGATAAGTAATCTCTCCCCTCGGCCAGTGGTATAGCTGACCGTATGCTCTTGAATCTTAGAGCGCTAAGTCTTTCCTGTGAATGAACGAGAAAACACTCGACAGGTCGTGAATAATCGTTTTAATGAGTGTGTAAAAGCGTGCGACGGGGTGCACGGAGCTGTCGGGTTAAACAAACAACTTGTACCCTGACGAAATCCGATTGTTAAAGTGCAAAGTGGTGTCAGTCCAATTTCCATCCCAGTTCTAAAAACCACAGATCTAAGTCGCGGGAGTCCAATTTTCCCCATTAAGAAAAATAACAATATTTTCTGAACGTAAGTGCGATCGTCCCTAATGTTAGCCTTTGGCGAAAAAAGACCAGTTGCATATTAGAGGTACCGAAGCTATTTTTATTATTTTTTGTTATTTTTAAAGACGATAGTTAAAAAGTGTGTATTTGACATTTTCCTATATATTATCAGATCAATGCGGTAAATATTTTCCTTTTTTGTGTGTCCGTCGCCTCCCTCTCCGTATGTTTTTTTTTTTTTTTTTTTTTTTTTTTTTTTTTTTTTTTTTTTTTTCACAGATCACTGGAGGCAAACATCGAATTAATTGGATCTCAATGACTGAGGTTGGTAACTTTGTATTGAACTAAGGTTATCTCTGTCATAGTGTTTAGGTGTTTACTAGACATTTTAGGACTTTCTTTTAGGACTTAGAAAAGGTAAATCCAGACAATATACACGATAAAATTAAAAGGGCGTTACAATATTGTTTGCTTCAAATCCAAGTTATACTGCCCATATGTAGGGAGATAATACTCTATGGGTCTGTAATAATCTATCTAGAGATTATAAAGTTTAAAAAAATGGAGGTGTTTTTGGTTTTTCTTTTTTTTTAATTTTTTTTTTTATTTTTAAGCCTGACATCGGAATAGCCATGTCTGTTTCCTGTACAACTAGAGGGCCTTCCTTGCACTATTTTGTAAACTCAAATACCACTCTTCTAAGCCCAGTGATTATTTTTTCAAGGTTAGTAATGACGCATATTCCTAATGTTTATTGTTGCTAAAGACTTTCAGACCGACTGCAGGTCTGGCACTTTCTATGAAGAGTCATTTTCAGATGTGTCCTCCCTTTCTTTGAAAGTACCGGCTTGAGCAAAGTGAGGTGAGGAAAGGCAACCCCCAGCTGGAAACCAACGCTTTTTAAAGTTTCTCTGCTCTTCCGATTAATACTCGATTTTTTCACGAATAATATGACATTGGAAAATGAACGATATGATAAGATGCATTATTATGCTATAGACATAATGGGGACCCAATGCAGTGGCATGAATGTGAAATTTACTTTTGATACTTGTGGAAGTCGAATCTGGCCATTCATGAACTAGATAGTAGTGTCCATATGGCATTGGTCTCAAACTGATTCCCAGCGTTCATAGCATTTTGAGTTAAAAGATAGTTTTTGAGTTTGGTTTGTGGTTGGGTGTTTGGGTTTTGTTTTGGCTTTGATTTTTTTGGCTGGGTGTTTTGTTTTGATTTTTTTTTGTTGTTGTTGGTTGGTAGTTTTGGGGTTTTTTTTCCTCACAAAGACAGTTTTGTTTTGTGCTTTAAAAACGACGTAGGCATTGAGAACAGATATCAGTGATTTTCAAGTTCCCAAGCGTGACAGAATCGTCTTTGCATACCTTCCTCTGAAACCAGCGATAGAAAGCAAAGAGAAAAAGAAGTAAAGAGAGGGAGAGAGGGGAAGAAGGGGAAAAAAGACAATTCAGCCCCACTGAATTAGGTAGCAGATCTATAACTAATGAACCATACAATCATACAGTATTTAACAAGCATCTGATGAATGTTCTGGGCAATTTCAAACATGGCTTTGTTCAGACTATATGACTTGAAACACATCATTGCCCGGACCAGTGTGAACTCTGGAGACTCAAAACCAAAATGTTCCCACCGTTTTCCTTAACTCCTTACGTGAGAAGAAAAGGGACATAGGGTCAGTACCACGGAGGAAAGAGAGAGGAGAACGAAAGACAAAGCACAAGGACATATGCCTCTGGAGCACAACAGCACAGAAGTCTGCACTCTGAGAACCAGGGAACATTTCTCATCCCCCTGAAAGACTAATGCCCTCCTCCTGCCACTGCAATTTCCTTTGCAACAAAGCCGTGCATTAAATGGGCATGGTGGATAGTAAGGACGTACCAGTTTCTTGCTGTAGTTCTACTAATAAATAAAATTCTCAATGTTCAAAACACTCTATCTGTCACATTCACAAGATAGGTACTGTAAATTCCTGTTGAAAATATACAAACAGAGATCCAAGAGGTTGCCTCTGTTTTTGTATCTCTCTCTCACAAGAAATGCACTATCAAAACATTAATTATATTTGAAAGGGAACAGATTATTTGTTTGAGAAAGAATTACATTCTTGAATTTATATTCCACGCAGACCTCTCCTCCTGTCTGCTGAGAGGGTTGAACTGTAAATCTGTCTCAAATTATTTACCCCTAAAATGTAAGTAGGTGTGTCACATTAGAGTAGTAGAGAGATGAGAGATAATCTGTAGGTGCTTTTAGACACCTCTGTGGGATGGGTCGTTAGGGAATGTCGAAATGAACACGAAATTGCAAATCTAACATGTGAAGAACATACACGCTTATTCTTTGACAATGAAAATACAAACGCACATAGAGATGCAGAGTTGAACCTAGTTAGTTATTAAACATGATGACTCACGGGAGTTTGGGCCCACAGTTCCTTTTTGTTTAGCTGGTTTTACTTTGGTGTTCCTTTTTGTTGTTGTTGTTTTTTGGGTTTTGGTTTTTTTGTTTGTTTGTTTGTTTGTTTTGTTTTTTTTTTTTAATGCTTTCATGCACATCTTGTGGTAGCCGATAGTTGAAAAGCTACTAACCGTGTGGTGAGTCATCACTTAAGTCAAGAGAAATCTCTTAAAGATTGTACCTTCTTTCATGCTTTTAAAAACACTAATAAAAGGGTTAATAGGTGCCCTCATACTTTTACCTTTTTTCTGAGAAAAATAGTGATTTAGTGGGACTTTATTAGAAGCTCTTGAAAAACTCTCCTTCATGTCTGTTTTTTGCACTCTCTGCTAACCAGACCTTCAGCATTTCTTAACCTACCTCCAGACAAATATTTTGGCAGGAATTGATGCTAACAGTGCGGTCAGAAAGTTTTTTGGTGCTGTTGCGTCATGCTGGGGAAATTCGTTACTGGATCGGTGCCCTTAGTTTGGGACCCGGAGAAGTCGTGTTAGCACCAGGTCCTGCAGAGCTGAGCCCTTTTCTCTATTCCTCTATTTTTTGAGCCCTGGGAAACCAAAGCCATGGGGCCTGAAGGGCAGTCACAGGGAGCACGGGAAGGTGGGGGTGGGCGGACTTTTCTGCCTTGGATGTGCCTGGGATGTGCTCTCTCCCTGATTAGGTATCTGCGGAGGAAGAAGGTGACGTGACGAGAAAAGCCTGACAGCCAAAGTGGGAACTGTCCGGGAGAAGGATCCGTGATGAATGAGGTCTGCGAAGTCATGATGCACAAGCAGCCCAGGACAGTGTGCTGTTATCAAATGCCGGTTTTTGTTCTCTAGAACCATAAAGAAAAGTGGGGAGGGAGCGGGGGGGGGGGGTGGGGGGGGGGGGGGGTGGGGGAGATGAAGGTGAGGTGGGGGAGGGGGATCCTGGAGAGGGGGTCAGTGAGGACTGGCAGTGAGAGATCGGAGAAATCAGTGGCTGTAATGTTAGCATGAGTTCATCGTCTCCCCGGGAGAAGGAGAAGCTGCGTTTGTCAAATGGGCTAGAGCCCTGACGGAAGGTAGAGGCGCCATCGGAGCGCTCCGAGATGCGGCTGTGAAATGTGGATCCTGACCGACTCGAGGGACAGTACATTATAACATAATCTATCCCAAAATCTTCCAGGCAGGTGTATGAGGTTAAGTCAGGTTCTTCAATAATCACCGACTCATCGTAGGGAATAAGTTCTGCCCCGGGGCAGGGGATAGTATGGAAAAGCAGTTGTGAAGTCGGAGATACATTACTACATAAACTAAAATCCTACTAAAATTGCAAACATTGTTTTATTCCTGGAATAATTTCGTGCGGAACTGGAGCTTCTTCCTCAGGTTAGGCGGGAAGGGCTGCCGTGGACAAGCCTGTAACTTCTTGAATTGTTTTTTGACCGTGCACTGTATTGCCGTAATGCCAATAAACGCTTTAAACGCGTCCTGCTAGCGGCCACCAGACGCTCCGGCCCCTCAGGCCCGGTCTAAAGGAGATCTGGCCCGGTTCGGGACTTCTGGGTCACTCCCTACCTTCGGGCGCTCTTGGTGCTCTGGGAAAATGTGGCTGGGTGGGCGGGGGTCTGTTACACTGACCTCCGGGTTTTCTTTCCTCGGAGGGGCCTGTCTTGGCTTGCAAGCGGTCGCTTCGTGTCAGTGGGTTCAGGATTTCAGGACTTTGAGTTTAGCGGTCGGAGACAACCCTGCCTGATTTGTACCGGACTTGGTGTCTGCCTGCGAGGAGACACAGCTCCCCCAGGCACGGATTCCCTGGTGGGTAGCATGGCCCATATCGCTCACCCTTTCAGTGAATGCCAGCAGATGGATGCAATTAAACCTCGGCGGTGCTCCCTGGCTGGACACCGATCCAGGATGTGAGAGGGTTAGCCATTATGCAGCGCCTATGGGCTGGTGTTCACCGCCGACAGCTGTAATAGGGAGGAGGACCGAATCATGGATGCTCCCAACTTTCCCGTCTCACGACAGCGGCGGGAGCACTGCAGGACCCCAAAGGCTCATGACAGAAAAAGCCAGAAAAAAAAAGAAAAAAAAGGAAAAAGAAAGCACTACACACGTACTAGGAAAATTCAAATATCTATGTAATGTTATTAAAAATAATAAAATCCCAGCTAAACAAGGGCTCTCTTTTAAAGGAAATCTGAGGAGCGCAGCGAGCTAAGTGAAAGCTCTGTTTTCAAGGCAAGGCAGGATTAGTTCCCTGCACATAATAGCCAGTGTGTAGGAATTGCAAATGAACATCACCAGCAGTGCTGGAGCTACCCTCTTTAAATTAATATCGAGCTGGCTTTCCAGCACAACGTGTAAATGACAGACATTTCTCAGCTTTCGAGGCGAATGAAGATTGAAATAAACATATATTTATATTTCCCTGTAGTTTAATCCAAGAAACTCCTTTCCCGGGGTAGCCAGTCAGCACTGGAGGAATTCGGGGCAACGCCCCCCCGACCTGTTTTGCGGGTTAAAAAACCTATCAACAAAGCAGCACCAGAGCCCCGAGCCGTAGCGACGGCCGTACAGACAGGGGTAAGCCCGATCTCCGGCTCAGCGGCGGCGGGCTCCGCTGCCTCAGGCGGCCCCGCCGCGGGGAAGCTCCGCGCCGGCAGCGGGGCCGGGCGCCGCTGCCCCGCACGGGGCTCGCCCCGCTGAGCGGGGCCCCCTCGGCTGCGCTCCGTGCGCCAACCGCGGGCCGGGCCCCAACACCCGGCTGAAGCCATTCCTCCATCCCGTCATCAGGCGTGCGAAAGGGGAAGGTAATACATCTGATCTCCCGCCGTAAAGAGGGGAGAGAGAGAATGCTGTGAGCTCTTTCAGACACTTCAGAAATTAATGGGGGAGGGGAAGGGGCTAGGAAGGATAGATGCATTGGAAACGGTAAAATAAAAACATGATGTGAAGATATATTTACTGTCAGTTCAGAGCCAAAACATTTATGCTCCCACGCCTTTTTTTTTCTTTTTCTTTTCTTTTTTTTTTTTTTTTTTAGCAAATCGGAACTTAAGTTATGCATTTTAATTATTTTAGGAAAATAAGCAAGAAGGCTCTTTTTCAGAGTCTAAATAAATAGCAGAGTGTTCTGCACTGATGATGTCTCTGGCTCGTGATGGCCTCATCTATCCAGCCACTACTGTGAGCTCTGAAAACCTGGGAAGAACGGGGTGTTACTGGCAATTTCTGAAAGGAACTATCCATTATTTTTTAGGGTTTTCTGAAACAGAAAATGCAAAGAATTTTCTGATTGTCTGAGAGGTGAAAAAGGACCAATATTTTCCTAAAGCTTCAGCTCAGTATTGCTTAGGCCTTATGGGAATAACAATTTTCCTTATTTTTCAAATAGTTATTTCAACTCCTTGCTAGTAGTGGGAAAAGGTACACATTGCCCTAAAAGAGAAGGCGCTGGATGCCCTGCAGTCTCTGAGATCAGCTTAGTGATTTCTTTTTCTCCCCACTCCCCTGTCCCTCACCAATCCCCAACTCTGATCTAAGCCCTGACAACTTTCTTCCTGCATACGTGTCCCTAATCTTCAAGAGATTGCACAGACCTAAAGGAGAGAGATACTCCAAAGAGCCATATTTTATTCTGGGGAGAGGGGAGGAGGATAACCCTACTTCACCTAGAAGTAGTTCCCATTTGATTATAATTGGAAAAAAATCCAAACCCCAAAACCCACTCCCCAAATCCCAAAGAAAAAACCAAGCACAAAACAAATCCCAAAGCAAGTGAGAATACAGTAAAAGAGAGCCTCCTTATGTTAACATTTAAAGAAAATAATGAATCAGTGTAGTACAATTGTAGGGAACATCAAACCACATACACACAAGCAGCAGAAAATATCAGTCATAATTTCTGTGGTTAAAAAAATTGAATCAATGATAGGTTTCAGTTCTCTGCAGGAACACCTAAAATATTTATGACCAGCAGGGCTTATTCCACAGTCTTCTTCTCAAACAGGATATCTTTTCTCATCTTTAGTAAAGATTTTAATAATGTTTCTCTTGCTCCTCTCCTCTACACTGACTTCCATTTAGGGCAAATGCTGTCACTCAAACATAGCATCCTGCTCCTGTCAGCTCAAATGAACTCAGTGAAAAGTTCAGTGTACCTACAGGCAAACTCCTTTTTTTTTTTTTTTCTCTTTGTGGGTATTTGCACTGCATCTTCAAAATTCATCTATGGAAAGCCCAAAGTTGTGACTTTGGACTCTGTGCCATCACTCCAAGTGGTGCAAAAACTGTAAAACAAGGGGAGAGCTAGGAAAGTCACACGTTTTTGGTTCCCGATTCAAGCAGAACAGCAGCATCAGCAACAGCAACATTAAGACTTTATCAAGGAAAAAAAAGATAGAAGGAAGAAGAAAGAAAGCTTAACAGCAGTGAAAGAAAGCAAGTGGAAGTGTTTTGCAGAACAGAATGGTGCTACTGAATTCCAGCCTACATGGTTCTTACCCCAAAAATGGCACAGACCACAGCTTGCAGTACCTAGAAAGGTGACAAGAGAAAGTAGTGTAGGTCTTTGGGTGTCTGATCAGTCTGTTTTGCAGCACATGAACCCACCTTTGTTAATGTCTCTAAGAGTGTTTTTGACATGTGCCCCTACAAGCAAAGCAGAAAGGTGCTCGCTGCCTTGTTTTCATGTAGATCCTAAGGTTATCCAGACTTTCTTTGTAAAATTCCACCATGATCCCTATTGAAACTATGAAATAGTGTTGTTGGTTTACAGGAGGAAACTTGGGCATCAGGACTTGTGTAAGCAGCTTACACAAGTAAGCATGTGTGAGACCTAGCTGCCTTATTCACTCAGAAGAACCACCTCTATCTCTCTCTTCCTACAACACAATAGAATTCCTGACACTTCCATTTTCACTCCTGTTCCGCCAGAGTCCATCGAATCTTGGCCTCCTTGCCTGATGACCCTGAAGTATCACTGGAAGAAGCAGACTAACAATGAAAAGCTGTAAAAAAAAAAAGGTTTAAATGTATTTGAAATGCTCCTGATTGATGGAAACAGGTGGAAAAGATTTTTGAGATTATTTACATAAATGTTGGAAGCCCCATGGATCTAATCATTCAATGCCAAGTTTGCAAAAATCCCCCAGAGATTAATGTAATCTGAGCAATGTCCTTTCATTGAAAGGAAATAGATTAACTTCTGTAGATCTTTCTTCTGTAAATTTTTAGAATTGATACTTTCACAAAAACATAAGCCAAGTTATATACTACCTTGGTATGTTCATTTAAAAAATCAAATATTTCAGATTTTTTGGTGGAGCTGAAGCTGAAAAAGAAGTATCAAAACCAATGTTGACAATGCTGAACAATGTTGATTTACAGTGTTATCATTGCACTTCAGAAATAACAGAGTACTGCCAAGGAAAGGAGATTTTCAATCTTCCTTTATGTCTATTGATCAGGAGTGACTTTGAAACTTCCTTCTGGCACCTAGAATTCATTCACTACTATTGAAAACCTGCTTGAAGTTTGGAGGAGCTAAAAATCTCACAATTAATTAATTAATTAGTAATGAAGCGGTAGGAACTGCATAAATTACTGAAGTCACGAGACAAAAAGATCTGTTCTCTTTCTTTTGTTGATCTAGTATTGAAATATGATGAAAAGCACTGCTCCCTTTGCTCATACCAATCTTCACAAAAATAATCCTCCAGTCTGGATGTATGTATTTGGGTTTTATTTATTAGGGATGGGAACTTTTCTCCAATTCTATTATTTGTTTTGGTTACTTGCTCATTGATAACAGTAAGTCTTCTGGGGCAGTTTTTGCAAGATACTTGGAACTCAGCGCCTTGTAGGAATTTCAGATATTCTCTGGGTAGATTATGTGCCCGGTGGGAACTGGGTTATGTACTGATTAAGTACACTTAAATAACTTGGCCAATGATCTAGAGAATGTGCTGCATAACTTTGTATTTTTCTATAAGTGGGACCACCCTCCATGCCATGTAAAGACTTGATTTCCACACCTGCAGTATGGAACAGGAAGTCTGATGTAAGAATCTATGACACTCCTGTACACAGAAAGAGGAAGAAAATCTGCTCCTGATGTGTGGCAGTCCCTTAAGAGATATACTTTTTGAGGATGAGGAAGATGATCCTGATTCACTCCTCTGCACTGAAGTAAAGCCAGTGCTACCAGCATGTGGGCTCCATGCCAAGCCTGATCTCAGGCTTGCAGCTTTGCTTTTCTGCTCTGCTATTGCAAAGTTAAGTTCCTCTGCTCTGGCACTGAGTGTGAAGAAGCAGCCATGTTGAGGCCAATTCTCTTGGAACATGGGTCTGAATTAGCTTTCAGAGCTATTTCAGAAGCCACATGTCAGGCTAGAGTTTCCAATGCTGAGTTTTACTAATGCTTTTTTTCATGAAGGCATAATTAGGAAAAGACAATTGAAATATTTTACATCCAGAATGCTGCAGAATGTTGCAGCCTAGAAAGCCAACCATTTCAAATCTTCTAAAGCAGAATGAGAAGGTTGAGGGAAGTGATACTGCCGCTCTACCCCGCTTTGGTGAGACCTCACCTTGAGTACTGCATCCATCTCTGGGGTCCCCAGTCCAGGAAAGACATTGGCCTTCAGGAGCAGGCTCACAGGAGTGCCAGCAAGGTGATTAGAGTGATGGAGCACCTCTCCTATGAGGAAAAGCTGAGAGAATTTGTTTTATTCAGCCTGGAAATGAGAAGGGTTCAGGGTGATTTAATTGCAGCCTTCCAGTACCTGAAGGGAGCCTACAAGAAAACTGGAGGGGGAGTTTTTACGCAAGCATATAGTGACAGGACAAGGGGAAATGGCTTCAGACTGAATGAGATTAGGACCTCTTCAAACCCAAACTATTCTATGGTTCTATGAAGTCCTAAACAATTTTCTGTTTCAATGAATTACTGTAGAAAAGAGAGTGTGTCTTAAAAACAAGGCAACAAAGGGGAATTCACCATTGCTAGTCTTGTAAATAGGGACCAGAAACCATGACATGATAGCTCTCCTTTACTGAGGAATCCCCAGATGTGCAGGGCATTTGTTTTTTATTTTAGGTTTTCATGTTTCACATGATGAACTTCTCTTCTGGATCTGTAAGCATCTAATATATTTATCTGCAATTCATCTATGAGTGCTCTAACTGGACTGAGATTTGTCACTCCAAATCCAAACTCCAGTTGTAGGTTAAAGAGCCACACCTAAAAGTAGAAAACCAAAGGCCTGGTATCTCATTCTAAGAGTTATTTTCAAGTGTGCACAATATTATTGGCTAAATGAACAAAGAAGCATCTGACCAGGACTTCTATAAAGGTGGCCGGGATGGTCTTCTTTAGGGTGCTGCATGTTTTAGACACTAAACTAGGACAAGAAGCTTCCAATTTAATAAAAAGTGGTTTGAAAGTTGCTAAGCAACTTCTAGAAATCTTGCTTTTTAAGAAGTCCATTTGTTTGCTTAATTTCAGGAAAAGGTTGCATGTTATTATCTAACACAATATAAATCAAAAGAGAAAAGCAAAAAAGAAATGTAATAGGACATTTTCTTTTCTTTCTGTCTTTTGCAATTAAAACCCTTTTAATTGTCTTGTGGGGTTTCATCAGGTATTCAACAAATGTTATTTATGTATAAAACTTCAACAGTTTATTGACTATGCAAGAACCAAAGGAAAAAATTAAACAGGTTTGTCATATGGTATGTGTTTATCTTAACCTTTCTTCTTCAAAAATCTTATCTACTAAGTACTTTTATCAGACACTAATTATACTCCCTCTGAAAAGAATTTCTCCAACACCCTTCAGTGCCTACACCCTTTAATCATATCTCATTACATCTACCTAATCCATCTCTTTCTCGCATTGCCAGGGCTCATTAATAGTTTTAAAAGCCAGTCCTGGATATTACCTTTCCTTTCTGTAGAAATATAAATAATACCAATACTGTTTTATTCCTAGATTTCATAGCCATTTGTAATTAGATTAAAAATTATTTGAAAATATTGAGTTTTTTTTTTTCAGAAAATAACTCTAAAATATGTGACAGAACAGCAGTAAAATCTTATAGGTCTTTTCACAAATTGTTGTTTTTATAAGTTATTTTAGCAGTCGATTAATGACCACTTTGAAAGGAATGACCATTTTGGACTAAAATTTAACAGACAATGTGCTTCACAGATATTTTATAGGTGAGAGATGTATCACCTTGTAAACAAAGTGGGTGACCCAAAGGATTTCTACATGATTGTGAAAGGAAAAAAAAAAGAAATTATATGGAAAACAAAAGGCCTTCCATTATTCTTTTGCTCTGTGCATGCCTTACATCAGTGCAGTTTGAAAAGCTTATATAGAATGTCTCTAGTATAGTGTCAGCTAAAGTGAACTGATTGACACAGAATGAATAATTGGTCAAATTTTGTTTTTTTTTTCTGTTCTCCAATTGTTTGGAAACAGGCTACAAAATTCTTTACTACAGTTACACTTTAAAATTATTTGTAAATCACTTCAGTGAGTAATCCTCAATCTATAGACCCTCCCATTTGTTGTGAGTTTTGACAATTTGTAATCTATATTTTATTAATTCATTAAGTAACCTATGTGAATTTGTGCTCCTATTTTCAGGATAGATAGGTCTACATTATGCCAGCTTGCCTCAGCTGAAAATCTGAGCAGAGTACTGGTTAATTTTCAAAAGTTAATATGTCATGATCATGGCTTTGAGGTAAAACCAGTTGCCAGATTTCAACCAGGAAGATTGTTTTCCCCCAGATCTGATTAGAAGAACCACTGAGAGGTTATTTTCATCTCCTTTTGTAATGAATAATATTAACCGTGTTCTATGGATTATCTGGCAGTTTTATTCAATATATTGCAATTATAATATCAAGAACCTGTGACATTTGTTCTCATCCTCCGATACACTTTAATTCTAGCTTTTGACTAAATCCTAAATTAAGTTAATACCGTGATTGAGGAAGTGATTAGTTGTTTGTTTGTTTTTTTAAGAACCATGGACATGGAGTATACATCCATTCACACTGGATTCCTTGGAGGTAGGAAGAGCAAGCACGATTTCCTGAATTTCAGGAAACTTGGGTTGACCAAGGCAATTTCGTATAACTGTTGCATCTATTTAATGACTAACTGTGGCTATAGGGCAGCCTTATGGATCTTTTCAGTCCCATCTTCTTATCAGCAATGAAAAATTCAGAATTTATATTTTACTGTGAAATTAAAATATGTTTGCAGGCAATACAGCTGATACGTCATACAAATACATTCAGAATAACTGACATTATTCACAAAGCAAATGAATATAATCTGGAGTGTCATCTGTAAATATGGTACTGGTTTGTAATGTTTGTAATTACTGCTTCTTTTCACTGAAGAGCTGATTTATGTAGGTCAGCACAATATAGGAAAAAATTGTAGATACAAAAGTTACAGTCAACTGAATCTTGTTTATAGAAGTACGAATGAATTCAAGCTGAAAAATATTTTTGCAAATATTCCTTATTACAGAACTATTGCATTGTTTTCAGGAAGCAAACAGAAAATGTCATACCTTGAGTAAACCTAAGGGCAATGTGTTATTTCCCAATCTGTAAAAATATGTATGGTTTGAGATGTCTTTTTGTTTCACACTGAAAATAAAACAAAACTCTTTGGAACACTTTTATGTAATAAAATTGCATACATCTCTTTTGGGACCAAATTTTTTTTTTTTTTTGTTTGTGTGTATTTCTCTTTCCAATCCTTTGTTTCACTCTCTCATTAGGAAATTACTAAATTGACAAGCCAGGATATTAAGAACATTCCCATTGTAAACATCATTAAATCTGACACATTTTTATAGAACATTTTGGCTTCAGTGGAAAGATATATTTAGATGAGAAAAAAAAGTCAAAGTATAACCAGTTATAAATCTAGTCAAACTGATATCCATATTCAAATTTGAACTAATATTTACGTGATATTTTTTCCAAAGATTCTTCAGACCAAATAATTTGGGTAGACCTGAGTTATGCCAACAGCTCTCTACCCAAGTATCTTGCTATAAGATAGGTTTGGACTCCACAGGGAGCAGGAAGCCGGGCATGTTTCCAGTGCACTCTCTTGTCCATTCAGCCTCTGCCATTTGATTCACCCTATTATGATCACCTCAGTGTTTATATCTAAATGCTGTTATTGAAGTTTGCTATGGATAGAATTCCTTCACAGTTCACATTTATGCTTTTCTTTCATTAGCTACCTGTTATGGTTTTTTGGTTTTGCTATAGCTAAGCCTAATGTTAACACTCTGTTTCAGAAAAATGGAAAACAGTGCATTTTTTTTCTTCTAGTCCTGCTTTGGTAATTGTTTGTCAGGGCTCAGAATCTAGCTTGGACTAGATTTTATTATGGCCAGTAGGATTGTTTAATGGTCACAGGATTGCTATGGACATCATTATAGTCAGAAATCAGTGCAACATGTTTACAGTCAGTTTTCCATTTGCTTAGCTGAAAGTGTGGGACATAGAGAATGGCTAATGCAGGAGTAATAAATTATTTG
Organism: Vidua macroura; assembly: GCF_024509145.1. Taxonomy (NCBI): domain Eukaryota; kingdom Metazoa; phylum Chordata; class Aves; order Passeriformes; family Viduidae; genus Vidua; species Vidua macroura. The sequence continues at coordinate 27,956,303 of NC_071576.1, read as the reverse complement.
GAAATCCTGCCTTTCTAAAATAAGCCATTTTCTGGCAATGAAAGTCTGTGTTAAGTAAATGGAAATACTGACCTGTAACAAGAAACCCTTATATATTCCAGTGGACAGCATCTTACCCTCTTCACGTTTAGAAACCAAAGACAATCTCTATTTTTAGGAGAGCATGCTCTACTAATATGAATGGAATCTTGAATTAAAGAAACATTCCTTATATGCAATTTTTGTAATTTCAGAACGATCAGATTTTGTTTTAGACATCAATATTTCTAAAGGATAGCATAAAACATTAGACCCAAGCAGAAAAATGATCATTAAGTCCAAGACAAAAGCTGAAGTTATAATGTTATTCCAAAGATCCGATTCCACAGTCATTCAGTATTTAGGAGGGTTAAGAAGGCATTCTACTTTTACACAACTATTTGCCTTCTTGCTCTTCAGACACAGGATGAATCAGCACAGGGACTTGAAAAGTGGAGGTGTCAGATTTGTGAGTGCTGAAGATTACCAGATATTATGTCCATCTTCATTATCTACATCTATTTTCATAGAACAAAGTTATTGGATTTTAGAGTACAGGTTGCAACAGATACAGAATTGTCATGTTTCTTGGAAATGACATTTGCTGAGATGCAAACTAGCATTTAGAATGACATATATTGGTTTATTTGGGTCGAAGTAAAGAGGAGAGGTGAAGTAAAGGGATGGAAATTGTGGCAGTAGAAGTAGAGTCATTAGTTAAAAGTATTGCTTGAATCAGCAAGGCATTTTACAGATTTAGTGGAAGAAATTTCTAACTAGTAAGATACATTGCAGTGAAATATCACAAGTCTACCATGAAGAGTCTGGCTGTAAGTTTTGTTGTCTTTTCAATCCCCTCCAAGCCAGTTGTTTTCATTTATCTGTTTAATCCTGAGTATCTGCTCAGATCTGTACAGAAACACAGTAATAAAGTCTGCTTGCCTTTCTCTTCAACAAACTTCAAAGCAGACATTAGCAAATGTGAATAGTTGCTTTTGATTTATATCCTTTGTGGAATGATGAATCTTGATGAAATATGTCATGGAAGACTCTAAGGAAATCATCTATTATCAGGAAAATTAAAAACTCATCTTTGTTAACCCATATACATTTTTCCTCCCGAGTAAATTAACAATTCAAAATCTTGCACTAAACTTCATTAATTTTCTTCATGAATAATTCCAGGTACATCTCAGCAATTTCTGTGTAAGAGAGTGAGAAGACTTGTCCTTTTATATTGCACTTGCTTGTATAAATGTAAATAAATCAGAAGGAGCTACTCTACTGTCCACATTTGACTAAGGAACATAATACTCTTGATGTTTATTGAAGTTTTTGGGTTACTTGAACAATGTTCCTGTTCAACTTAATTGTGACTGGAAATATTCTTAATGAGCATCCTACAAATTTTATATATGTTGGATAATGACACACAGAACTAGTATAATATCCTCAAATTAAATCTCTGAGGAGTCTCATTAGCTACAGTAGGAACAAAATACAAAGATTTTGTAAAAGAAGAGAAATACTACAGTCTCAGACAGTGACATTTTTGCAGTTCAGCACAAGCTTAATTTAAATCAGTAGTTCAGAAAAAAAATCACATCTTTAATGATCACAACTTGCCAGTGGACATTACTTAACGTTTGGCTTAATCTCTAGTTATCATAAACCATCTCAAATACCAATACAAATTCAGAAATAGTTATTTGTCAAAACTGTATCTGTTAATTTTTGTTCTTTGGTCATGCACCAGCCAAATAAGCAAGTATTTTCTTTAGCACATGAAGTCATGTCATGGTGTAACTTTAAAGCTAATTAACATTCATTGACAAGCCATTTAAGATTGTATGTAGGTTGCCATAAAGACATTTTTTCCAAAAAGTTGTTACATTTTTTCCCATGTTGCTGTATTGTGGATTTTGTGCTTAGCATCTGACATGTTTTCTCAACTACTGTTTTTTAATGAAAATATGAAAGCACTCTGGGGAATGTGATAAAAGCAAAAATTCTATGATCTCCTCAAGGTAAATGACAGCATGGAATTTATCACATCTGGATCAAAAATATTTCATCTATTTACCTAAATAAGCATATCTAAACATGGGTAATTAGGATTGTAATTCAATATAAATTTCCTTTAACAACGTCTCCATTTTCACTGATAATTTCATTTGGTCATAAGCATTTAAATGATGTATGTCTTGCTTTTCTCTGTCTCAAACAAATAAAAGATGATTTGAAAAAAAAATTACTTTTTGTGTCTCATCCCTTTTCCTGTTAAAACTTTGTAACTTATTTTTCTCTTCACAGGAAATCATCATAACTTAATTTTTAAATTGTATATGTGTATAAAATAACAGAAACTATTTTTGAGATAACAGGATAAAAACCAACAGCAATGTTGATAGTACTGAAACTTCAAAACCAATGTTTTTTTTTCAAGATAGGTCAAATTTTGCTCCTTACTCATGCTGGTAAAATCACTTATGGACTTCTTATATGAACAAGCCATGTGAGCTTAAGCACTGCTTCTGTGTCTAGCTACAAGAATTAACTTATAAATATACAGCAGATTTGCTATTGTGCATTTGTAGGAACATAGTATTTTAATTCAAAAGTACTAGCAAATATGTTAAAACTGTTTCATTTAAAACACACTTCATCACAGAAATCAGTTGTTCTAGGACTTTAATTTAACTGATTTAAAATTTTCAGCCAGCTTTTGATTTGAAAGAAGAGTTTTTATGGAAAGATACTTTTAAAATTGCATTTATTCACTTTGTTTTTCAATGAAACTATTTTTAATAACTGTAAAGACAGAGAAAAACATTTTGTTTCAGTTCTAGTCACATGTCTTGCTTTGAAATTAAGATAATCATACCTCCTTGTTGAGCTGAAAATGTTTTCTTTAAATTTGGTCATAGGTCCTACTATTCAATTAATATAATCATACCTTCTTCTGCTGCTGAAAATAAAGCAGTTGTTTAATTAAACATGCCAGTTGTTTGTAATATAATGTTACAGAAATACTTGTTTGAAAGAAAGGCTAAAGATTTATATCAAACATTTCAATCTGACAAGTAAATTACATTTCCTCTACCATAAAGAAAGGTAAGGCAGGAAAATAGTTGCAATATAAGAGTAAGTAAGGTTGTTGCACTGAGGAAAAGCACACTTGTTCTCATTACTTGGAGATATGATAGTCATCAGTCTACAAAGGTGACCTTTTCCACTCTGGAGATTAAAGCTGAACATTTTGCCTCCTTAAAATAAGGAAATAGACATTATTTTGAAATGGTAGCTATATTTTAATAGCTAATCAGTTCAGAGATGAGAGAAAAAGTGTGAGAATTTAAATTTAAAAAGTGATCAGAATGCACCTGAAGAGTATCTGTACCAACATCTTTAATAAAAGCAAGAATTAAGTTTTTGGTAAGAGTTTAAAAAGGTCTGCTTATCCTCACTTGCTTTCCCAATCTCAAGTTATAATACTGTGTGTTTAAGACCTGAAAGATACAGACTGCAAGAGTGGTCTCTTCAGTGCTGAAGCCGGCATAAGTTGCAGCTTATCCACCCCTGCAGGCAGGTTTTCCCATTGGAAGCTCTGGTGCTGGAAATGAAGCACTTCATGGTCTTCAGGATTTTATTGAAGGGGCTCAGTGGTTCTTGAAATTGACCAGATGTTAATTTATTTCTTTTTAATGAAAACATGGTTTTGTAGGGAAAAAGATCTTAAGTGATCTCTGTTATCATTATGAGCAGTCAGAGCTTCTTGATGTCTATCTGTGAAATCAGAAAACATCTCTGATAATAAATGGAATATTTGAAGAGAAGGAGGCAACAGTATCCACCTGTCATGTGAATCTTTTTCAAATCCTGAAAGGCTACTGCAGTGTGCTTTCATAAGCCAGCCTAGGCAAGATGTGTGGACTTGCTGTTGGTGACTGAAGAAAAAGAAAGCTTAGCTGCTTCCATCACGTAATTGCTGCAATAGAATAGTAAAAAAGTTAGCTGAAATGATGCTTATGCCTAGTCTTCAGTGTTCCATGGGCATGGGGGGCTTTTATTTATTCCTCATGGGCTTCAAGAATGAAGATGGGTATGATTTTTGCAAGGGTGAAATAGGTTGTCTGTCAATTGGGTTTAGGCGACAGTCTGTCTGCAGGCCGTAAGATGATCTGCAGAGTGCCAGAGGAAAGCAGGCAGAATTCCTGGCTTGCAAGCACAGATATTGATCTACCTTAGCCACCTAAACAATGCCTCACCTGTTTGCCTTGTCCATACCTTATTTTACGCAGTCTAATGCTTGTTTTGTTTGACTTTTCTTTTATTTCTGTGGATCTGAGCTTTGATACACTTTGGGGAGTACATAAACACGGTGTTGTACTTGAACATCACCATCCTGCAGAGTAATCTAGTGGCTCTGGACCACCCCTCCCTGCATGAGAACAGCAGTGTTATTGAAAATTATGAGTGAGCAACTAAGTAAGTAGGCCACATACACAAGTGTTTGATCTATCGAACTAGTGTCCAATGACATTGAATGTGAGATGCTACTAATTACTGTACTATGTACTCCCAGTTAAAATTTCTTAAATTGGAGCTACTAAAAGGGTCTATTTTTATAATTTTTTTTTCAGCTGATGGTTACAAGATAAGCCACCACAGAGTTTAGAATCCTATCTACTTATTTTGAAAACAACTATGTTATTGTGTACCGTCTCAAGCAGGAATGAAATAGAAAACGGCATTACTTCCCCAGTAAAGTATAACATAAATATTTTACCATCATTTATTATTAGTTTGCCATTTCCTGCTGACAGCAATTCCAACTTTGCCAGCAGGCACTGTGTCTCACAATCATATTGTGTTTGGAACAAATTAAGACAAACACAATTTCTTATAAAATAAATGAACAAAATTTGCAACAAAAACCTCTTCTGAAGCTAAATGAGCATTTCTTTTAAGTGCTGACACTTGGTATTATTTAATTTGCATACAGCACATTTCACTTTTACTGGAAAACAATGAAGTTAACGAAGAACTAAGTCATCTGTACTTTCAGGGATAATTGAACATTGCTCGATTTAGAACTGTTTTATATTAATGCTGTGAAGGAGCAGCCTACATCATGGTAAGTTTGTCAGCAGTTTCAAACACAAGCATACTTTTGGCCCAGTGACATATGAAGTAGATGGATCAAAATGGAATACAAAATAGATTGTAATGACACTTAATTTGAGCTGATATAGAAATACTTTAAATACAGGGAGTGACACTGAGCCTTTTTCTTCCTGTGAGACATAATCCTTAGTTCATAAGATTAGTTGATGGCTTAAGGCTAATAAAGAGAGAAAATCTTTATTTCTTATAAATTTGCTCTCATCTATGTACTTTCTCTTGGGCACTGAAATATTTTCCTGGATGAAGCGGGACAAATAAAGTAAGTGATTTATGCTGGGATTGCCTTCCAGTTTTTGTTACAGGTGTGTGAAGGTGCAGTGAACCCATGATTTGACTTACTCCCCAAAGGCTTTGAAGACACACTCTACCTATAGTACCTATGGTGCTGATCTTGAGAGTGTGAGTTTTTTGACCTTTTTTAGACGTACAGAGTAGAAATAGATAATACCTTTGGATTTCTGGTGTAGAAAATTACAAATAAAAATAATTGCCTAGAAATAAAAAAACTCTGATGTAGAACTGTAATCAGAGGTAGGAATTGGTCCAACTCATTTATGCCTCACTTGAACTGAGTTTGATATAGAAGTGCAAACTTTGAACTGTACATTCCCTTTTTGATTTTCCCCCTTTGCTGAGTTCACTCTTACTGAATTCACCCAACTGATAGCATAGATACCAATAATCTTCTGATTTCTATGGACTACATGCAGCATTTTTAAAAGGAATTCCCTGTAAAATTCTGTAGATATGCTCCAAACTTAAATCAAGTAGCCCACCCTTACAGATGAAAGACTGGTTTAACCTCTCCCTGCTGATTCATTCTTTGGCCGCTCAGCTGGGAATATCAATTGTGATAGTAATTCTTCTTCTTTAAATAATTTGGAAGGGTGACAAATTATAGCTGCCTCAGAAATTTTGCAGTCAGGAAAAAAGTGCAATTTTAAAATACATTCCTTCAAAAAATTTAAATAAGCAATACAATTAGCTAAGCACTTACATTTTATTAGCAATAGCAAGTAAAATTAATAAGTAAATTCAATGAAAAAATGATTATGTGTCACAGTATATAGTTTTTACATTGACATTTCACATAATCTGACTTTGCTGAGAGGAGAAATCACTCGTCTGTTAAAATTACTTTTTAAAAGCTGTCAAAATTGGAAAACCTGCTGTCAAAAATATGATGAGAAAAGTTTAAAAATGGTAAAGTATGTTGACTTAGACAAAAAATATTACCTTTAGAGTGGAAAACTTGAATATTGTATCATTATCTTCCACACAGAGGAAAAGTGTTATCTTTTTCCAAGCCATCCTTTCTTTTAACATTTTAAATTTATGTTTTGCATTTACATTTCAATATGAATGGGACTTCATCCAATTTATGCTGAAGCAGAAGCTGAAAGTAACAGGTATTTGGACATTTATATTTTAATTGTATGCTCGCATTTTACAATTTTTAAAAATTACAAGATTCAGAGGTCTCTAAGGGTGAAGTCCACTGTTCATCTACTCTCTGGTCCTGCAAAAGTGCTGTGTGCAAGGGCCTGTGGAATGGAGCTTAGCTGCTGGCTGGCTGGTCTGCTAGGAGAGAGAGGTCCATCCTGCTTTCAGTTAGCATTTTGGCATCACCAGTGGTCACAGACCCTCCTTCTCCAGCAAGTCTCCTCCATGTTTCAGGACATTTTCAAAGGTGACAATTCTGTCTCCATGCACATTCAGTCTTTGTCCTCTTTGTTGAGACTGCCAGCAAGGATGCCAATTAGATCCATTCAAAGAAGTCCAGATATGCTGTGGTAATAATGAAGTGCAGATTTAGAGGGATACAATCCAAAATCATAATTAAATGGAAATGAGAAAAAAACAGAATCTGAAATAAGATTTGACTAAGAGCTATAGAAATACATCTCTCTAAGTACATCTCATTTTTGACAGTTATTTTTTCAGCCATTGCTGCCTTTAATACTATACAATCCTTAATAATAAATTTTCTGTAAATTGCTGTCCCTGCATGCATGCAGGTAAGACTGACTACATGTGAAGCAGTAAGAGTCACCATGAAGGAAGAGTGCAGTAGAAGCTGATTGTGATGCCTTAACCACAGTTCTAAACACATACTACTCAGAAGTCATTAAACTGGACCTGGACGTGGAAAGTAATCAAAAGATTATTTTGTTTTTGCTTACCTAGTACTTCACTGGCATTATGTCTATGATGTCCTTTCACTCTCATCTGTGCAAAGGGAGTGAAGTATTTTTGCTCTCTAGCACTGTTCCTTGAAGTACAGCCTGATCTAATCTTGCTGTTCAGCCTGCATTTAATACATCTGGAAATATACTAATTTTTTTCCAGTTTGGAGAATGGCTACTGAAATCTGTTAATGGCAACATGACAAAATGTATAGGGAAGCCATTCGTGTAAATGATATTTCCGCTTAGGTCATGAATCAGAGAACTCCATGGTTTCTGTTTTGTTTCCTCCAGATCTGAGCAATTCTTTACCTTTCTACATCTAAGTGCCCTTGAAACATTCTTCTTCCTAGGTTTTCTACACAAATGATTCTTTGCAGTTTTTCTCATAGAGTTTTTCTGGCCCACTTGTCTGCTTCTCCTGCTTAGACACGTTGATTCATGTCCTTGTTTTAAAATTAATTTGCACTCTGATGGCTCAAAAAATCTTTTCCAACCTAATCCAGTAAGCAGTATTGTCTGAAGGCTTAAGCATACTTTGCTCTGTCTCACACTGACCACAGAAATGCTTAACAGTCTTTAAATTAATTTGGTCAAATGAAGAAATTTTGTTAGCAGAGCAAATGGGAATTTAGAGTCAGATGTGGGAGGCTGCATCTCTTGCATTTTATAATCAGCCTGACTCACTTCAGGCTTTGTGGGGGCTGCTCTTTCAGCTCATGAATACCACCACATCAACACAAGATTCTTTGAGGTCCATTTATCTGTCTGTCTATCTGAACTCCCACATTGTTTCTTGAGTGCCTCTGGTGCATGTTGTCCAAGCTCTTGGCACTTATTTACTGCTTTAGGTTGCAGTAGAGGAAGAAGAAATAATTTCACCGTTGCCTAACACACCTAACAAGGACTCTACTTTTGATACTACTTTGAATTCTAATGGCGATTAAAACAGAGATAGCTGACCTCCAGTCGTTACTTTGGTGCGATACAGAATGATATGTCATTGCTCCAGAGAAGACAAGGAGACATACATTTTGGTGTATGTTATCATACAAATTATCTGAATCTATTCTGGAGAGAAGTCACAAGGGAAGTATATATAAGGACATAAGGCATTTTGGATTGCTAATAAAACTACTGCAAAATCTGACCATACATGGCAAGAGAAAACATTAGATTCTGAAGCTGAGACAGGATAAAAAGGAAATTAATCAAAATCAAGAGAGAAATTACATTCTTTGTAAATGGAGGATAATTGGAGTTCTTTGGAGGAGGTTGACCAGTATTTAAAGAGCATGTGTATAGCATTCTTTTATTAGAAACCTAGTGAACCCTTCCCTTATACAGAGCTGATCAGATATCAGAAGAATCTCAAGTATCCTTGGACAAACTAACAATCTTGCTGGTGATGCTTTGGAAAGGTTGGGTCATGCTGAATATAATTCTAGTGAGCCATGAAGAAAGGTATATACAGGTACAAAAAGATATTGGAAAATATGATTCAGAGGCTCTTATGTCATTGGAATAATTTGTTGAGGAGGTAAACAGATGAAAATAGTGGATAAAAGGAAAATTTCACTCGGGCTCCTGAAGCTCACCTCTGTCCTTTGTAGCTGGCCTTTATGTGGCAATAATACAGATTTTAATACAACTTTACCATAGTAGAAAGACTTAGTGATTAATTTATATAATCTCTTTTGTTAATTTAAGCAGCTGATTGCAGCCATCTTCTATAACTAACTGCTAAGATTTAAATTAAGATTACTTTAGTTGGGGAGCTATTAGAGATAAAAAAACCCATTAGTGTCTCTAAATCTGACGGTTTGGAGAAATAAAGGAATTTATTCCAATATGCCTCTATATTATATTGCTATTACTATTATTACCACCTTCCATGAGATTTCATTTGCCTGAGAGCTGTATCAGCAGACTGCAGGTTCTGTTTTCTCATCATCCTGATCAAGTGCAGTCATGATATACAGGAAGAAAGAGGAATTTATGCTTATAAAGCCAGTCTCTACTCTCAGTAGAGTAGACCATCAGATTAGCCAGAAAGCACTTTTAAAGAGTAGAGAAGCTAATTAAGACACAAGTAAGAGCTATAGTACCTCCATGGAAACTCAAGCTCATTTATGAACTGCTGCTGTTTTTATGCTTGTTATGTGTTTTAGGTTAAACAGTGTTTTTAATGGCAGGTTTGTTCATCAAAGAGGAAATTGCACAGGCTCATCAGCATTAACGCACCAAGGAAGAAAGTAGAGGCAGAAATGTAGTATGGATGTATTGCCAAAATACGAAAAAAGCATTCTTAGAGACAGAAATAAAACACATGTGCTCGGCTAAAAGAGACATCTCTAACATTTTCATATTGTGTAGAAAGAAGCTGGTCTTTGGCCTGACCATTCTGTGTCAGACCCGGGCATGTAAAGGATGAGAAATCCCTGTCAACCCTGAATTATGTGGCACCAAGAAAGTTGATGGAGGGCATACAGCAAATAATTTTCCTTTCTGGCACAAATGATTCTAAACGGTACTTATAGTGCTCACATAACTTTCTTTAACTTTAAATGCTTGAGCGGAAGTAATTTTGCAATACAATTAACATAATTATTGATTTATCATGCATCAGCTGCTCCAGGTTAAATGTTTGAGCCTTGATGCTTGCTGTGAAATTAATTCAAAGTACCTCATGATCCTTATCATGTATGCTGTGGGATTTCTCAGACAGTCTTTGCCACAGAGCAGGGCACATCTGATAACTCATTGCTCTGTAATATTTTTTTGTGTTTCAAAGTCCTTTGGATTCAGAACTATTATGCAAATATTTGAAGTATTCAAGAGCTATGTAGTGGGTGCATAAATCATGAGATTGCCTTAAAAACTGAGACATACTTGAACAGAGTGAGAAAGAATGGAGACGTAACTAGAGAGAAAGGTAATAATGGGGGCAGGGACAGACATAGAATTAGAGGTAGATATATTTATGGTTATTTTTGCTCACATTGATTCCGGCCTAATTTTCAAGCTCTTTCACCCAACTATTTTCATAGTACATAGAAGTGAATTAAAAAAATAAATAAGATTTAATTAAATTAATAACTTTGGTTCTTGTTTCTAATAAGCTACTAAATTATCTTGACTGTTTGCAACAAAATCACAGCATTCAGCAATTCTGTGGTTTTTTTTACACAACTGGTCTTCAGATTGCTCTTGACTCTAAAACTGATTCATGTTTAGCATGTTTTGAAAAATGAAGGCTGTTTTGCACAGATTCTTTGAGAATGGAATCTTCCTTTAAGCAGCATTGCAACAAACCTACTGTTGATGGAAAGAATTATTTTCATCTCACCTTCCCATATGGTGCTCAAAAAGAAACCCAATAATCCAATCTTAAAAGAGAATTCTCTCTTTCCAGATATGGAAAATATAAAATGGTTTGGAATAAAGGATGGGGCTTGCCATTGGAATGATTAGAACATGTATAAACATTGTTTTTCTTGTAAGAGATATTAAAAAAGGAGGTTGAATTGATCTGAAAGATTTTGAGATAGAAGAGTTTGATAAGTAATCCACTGAAGAAAATTGATACCAGTAGTTTAAAATCAAACTGCAAATGAACTGCAGCTACTAAAGAATGTGTTGCTTATTCATTTCTTTAAAATAGCATGCCCAGCTCCAAATCCCTGTTGTATTCTAATAATGACAGAGATCCTGTCTGCTGGGTAAGCTTATGACTCAAATTCTCCGATTTCAATACATTTGTATGTTCATACATTTTTCTGCATGTGTTTCTTTTGCTCTGTCTTTAATTATAATCAGAAATGAGAACAGGCTGTGGACTGAAACCAGGGAAGTAGGGATCTTGGAGCTTTCTGCTTTATGGAACCAAGAGAAAAATGTTAAACTACCAAAAAATAGTTATACTCTTCTGCCAGCTTCTCCTGGACATGTTCTGATCATACCTCCTGTAAATCTCCACACTAACTTGAAATGCTTGTTTTAAAATCTCCAATTTTTCCAAACTCATAGATTCCCTAGATCTTCCCGAATAAGACTGTACTTACATTTAGATGAAATTCTTACAGTACAATTTGTCTCAGCTTTATAGTGACAGTAGCAGTGACATACCAAAGTCATAATCAGTTCATAGCACGATGTATAACCCACTCTTCCAACTTTGCTATCATGAACTTTTTTGTGTAGGAGGATCAAATGTTGGCTATTAATGGTTTCTGGAAGAGGCAAATGAAAAGAAGAAATAGGACAATCCTCTCTGTATCTCTCTTAAGAGGAAATCATCAAAAGGAGAGCCTTTTGGTCAAAATGAATACTTCGGCACTTTAAAAAGTCATGTGCAATAAAGCATTTCTGAAATGTCCTCATAGCGAAAGGATTTTAACAAATGAAACAAGAAATTATAATTCCATATCAAAAATCTGAAGAGGGAGGGAATATTTTTGCTGTGTGCAAGCTGAATCAAGTTAATGAGGCATCTAACACTGCGAAAAGAGCGTTCTCTATAAATAAATCCCGTCTGATTGGGATATATTAGTCTTCTGATAACACTCTATAGCATACAGATGCTTTGAATAGAACGCGTATGTGTGCAAATACTCAGATCTATTGGAGTTACTGTTCTCCAAGTCCTTGTCCATGATGCATATTGCAGTCATTTTCATATTTAAGCACTGAATAAAACCTCAGTCTCACTCCACTGCCCGGTTTGAATAGGTAGGTTTAGCAGCTAGGCTCTATGAAAGCTCTGGAGATCGTATTTCACACACAACGACGTGGCTAAAGAGCAGCTGCGTAGCCTGTCAGTGGAGGACTCTTCATCTGCTTGCCCCTCTGGTGAGCTCTCCCAACACTTTGCTAGCACTTTGCCTACACTTTGGTAATGCTTGTGCTTTCAAGAGCTTTAAAGGATCAAGGAGTGAGGCCTCGTGTCACAGAATAGTTTTCCCCCGTCACTATCCTGGCTCTATGCTTCTATGTGTCATTGAGACTGTGGTGACTGTGAAGGCAGCATGGGTAAACAGCCAGGAGAAAAATCATATAAAGTTACAGTGTCTGGTAGCTTTCTCAGAAGTCAATGTGTGTTTAGCTTCAAAATCTCTATTAACAGGGTCAATTTGTTGGGGCTTTTTTTGGTGGTTGTTGTTGTTATTGATTATTTTTTTGTGAGGGAAAGGATTTGGAAAATTTCTTTGAAAAAAGTTTTCTCTTTTTTTTTTGTTTGTTTGTATGCTTGTTTTTGTTTTATCTTCCAGGAAATGGAAAGGTATTTCTTTGTGAAGTATCATACCCTTATTTTTCCTTGAAATTGTGCTACAGTTACCTATGCATTGTGGTTTCACATTTTTCTAATGGATTTTCTTCTTTGGAAATATTATTTATTCTCCCCCCAGTTTGAAAACAAAGAGAAGGGGATCTTTGGAGAGGGTGCTTGTGCTTCTTTGTTGTGGTCAGAAAAGATAACCTTGAGTTTTCGGAATATTGTGGAGGAATTCAGAAGCTTTAGTGTAACTCAGAATAAAATAAGTAAATACTCAACACTTCAGTTCCAGGAAAGACTGGGAATCAATAGAGCATAATTAACATGCAATCCTAAGAAAAAAATGTATAAAATACCTATTTTCTTATATATTTCCTTCAAATATAGTCAGGTGTCTGTACTTAGTGCACAGCTTTTTTTTTTTTTTTTTTTTTTTTCTTGTCCTGAAGACTCGGCAGGAGAGGGTTTAATTTTTTTTCTACATAAGCGTGTTTGGTGGGAAAATTAGCTTTTGAATTAAAATGCAAAACTTAGTTTTTAAGACACTGCCTATTCAAGATCACACGAATTTAGGGCACAGTTTTTTGAAGTCAAGTACCCCCCATGCTTTTTGAGGATCTAGATCATTGGACTCAGAGTGATAAGACTAAGAGTGAGTAATGATATATTTAAAAGTGTACCAACATGTCTAGTTAGGAAAAAGCACTTGTCCTGTAGCTCAGGATAATTTGGTACTGCTTTATAAGAATATTGCATAAAATTAACGCTTAGAGATACACTTCATCTTTGCTAGTTTTATTTGCACTCAATTTTTATGGTACACGAATCAAAATGCTTTTTAATAAATCAAATCTTAAAACTCTATGATCACTGCCATTATGCTTTTTGGAGAGGAAGACCTCGCTGAAAAGCTGATATCAATCATTCTTGTCTGAGGTCTAAAGCAAATGTAACCTGCAAAGGCTGGTAGCTGGGCTATCTGCCATCATTGCTGGCAGCATAAAGGCTCTGGATACAGTGTTCTAATAGAAGGAATATGGAGAGAAATCTGTCTGGTTTTAATGTGTGTTATGTTTTTGAGATTAATTCATGTTTTTATGTATGGAAACAGTGATCTAGATTTCAGGGCGTATGGATGGCTTTCCACTGCTGTGCCCTCTGGACAGTTTGTTGCTCTGTCTACTATTCTAGTTTTCCACTTTATGTAAGACCATCCTTGTTTTTGAGGAATGACCTGGGACAATTATTGGTCCAATATCAAAATGGACATAATGCTGGACAGAGATGTTGGCTTTGCTATTTGAATGTACAGTGCCAGTAAAATAAAGCCACAATGTAGACAGTGGTCAAATTAAATGAGGACAGAGTTGAAACTGCTTCATTATGGCAGAAATGGACTGTTAACAGTCATGGAGAATAGGGAGTGCTGAATACTTAATACTCAGGATTGAGCTACACAACTTATAATTAACAGAATCTTCCAGGACATTTTTAGATTTCCTTTCTGTAAATGAAGGGATTGTACAAATTGCTAATCACTAGATAAAAAATATTTAAAGGGAATACACCTTTAATATAGCTTATGACATTAACACAAACCCTTATTTTACGTGTTGATTGGAAGAAAGAAATAAGAGCATATGAACAAGAATAATTGTTTCAACCCAGCTTTTATATGTGCATTAAAATGTTAACATTTTGGCACTCTTCAAAACAACCTATAATAGAAAAATATAAAGGTCCTTCTCTTTTTATGCTAATAAGTAGTAGTCCAAAAAACCCCAAACCCAATCTTCAGAAAAAATATAAAAAAAAATGTTTTTCCTCTGAATACATATTTAAAATGAAGACATGATGACAGCTTTCATTTGAGCACTGGACAATTTTTTTTTCAGAGTTTGCTGCTGTTCATGCAAAATAAGTTGCTGTGATTGCAACATATGTATTATATGGCACATATGCTACCTCTTAGATAAAAGTGTAACTCTTGTGGTTCCTAGCATTTTTCTAAGGACATACAGTGTTTAACAGTAACAGATCTTTTTATAATACTTTTGCCATGTTTTTGGCAACTAAATATTTTTTCTTTAACCTTTCTCATTCATAAGTTAAATTTGTTGTTAGAGAAAAATGGAGTGTGGAGGTAGAAAGCAACAGTGTGAATAAGAGAGCAAGAGTGTTTTGACTGGCAGTTTTCTCTTTGGCTACCATTTTGTGTTTCTTTGTTGTAATGCAGAAGGGCAATAAATTGCCAGCTGCAAACAAGGCTGTGTACAGACAATCATATACAATCAATGGTGGGTTAAAATGCTGGTGTGGCACTTTAGAAATTAGGAATAAGAACCACTCCCAAGAAAATGTGGGTTTATTGTCTAATTTCTGACATATACAGTAAAATACATATATTTTCTATCTATTTGTTTGATTGTGTTCAGTCCTTAAACCCTTCTAAGGGTGTGGGCTTTGAATTATGGTATATTGAAACATATTTTCACACACATGATAATGAATCACAGCAATAAGATAAATAATCAAAACTCCACCCACAGTATCAATGATTAAGTGTTTTTTTCTTGAGAATATTCCTGTGAAACCAGTGGAACAAAACATATGAAGGATTTTTACTACATGTGAGTGAGGGAGACAGCGAGCTTTAGGGTTGAACATGAAACAAGCTTTCTTTAAAGGACAGCATTATTTGTTCCCTACCTAAATCCTCAGTAAATGAAGTGGACCTTCAGTCTTCTCCCTCTTACTCCCAGAAATGATCCCATTATACTGGTAGTTCATAAATATGCAGCAAGGCCCATCTGTTCTATCTTGTGATTTAAGATAGCATCCTGTAATTCTTTGCAACGTCTGGATCTGATCACAAAGGTTGCAGAGGCAGTGCTGAAGCCACCATTACACTCAGGTGTGTTGGCTCAGGGTTCCTGAGGAGCTCTGTCATGACTATTAGTCTCTGTCAGAAGGGATCTTGTGTCCCCGTCTGCTGCCCATGGTTCAGGAGAGTGCTCTGCTCACAGAGCACTTCCTGGACATGGGGCTACCTGTGCTCCTGGAGGAGGGGCCCGTTGTGAATCCCTTGAGCACTTGCCTAGGGATGCTTTCCCCAGATCAGGCCAGAGCACACCGTTACACTGTCAGGCTCTATCTTCAGATGGAGATGAATTTTTAGGCAATCTGTAGATCTGAGCTTACTGTCAGAATTATGAAAAGCCTTGGAAGGAATTCCATAAATGCTCAAAAATAGCTATTCATAAGCAACAACAGAATAGAAGTAACAGTTTGAGAGATTTTTTAACTCCATTACTTGTACATATTTATACAATATAGTGCCTGTCACAGATAATGTACAGCAGATTTCTCATGCTTTATTATTTTAAAGAAGAGTTTGTTCTCTGAATGATGTATGAAATAAATTGCAAATAAACAAGATGCTGCTTAATAAAACAATTAGTTCTCTGCAGGCACTGGCAGTGTTTTCTGAATTCTTATCAGCCCTGGTTTACAGCTGTAACTTCAGGATATAATAGGAGATTGAATCGTATACAGGCAACAAAACAGATGATCAAATTCACAAGGGATCATATCAGGCTTTTTCCAGTACCCAAGAAACATATTAATCCTTGTCACTGTTTTTTGAAACACTGTGATAGAAATAAACCTGTACTGTAACTTGGCCCTTTTAATGAGCTTCTGGAGTGTGGGCCTTCCACTCAGCACCTGAAAAACACAACAAAACACCTTTTACATTAAAGATGTGAGGTTTGCTGCTGGCTAAATTTGTACACAGAAGTCTATAAACCGGTGCTCAGCCAGCTGGGAAGCAAGAAAGCAAATTCAGATTCTGTCATGAACTTCACAGACCAATTATCTACTTGGAATCATGGGAGTTTAACAAACAAATACAAGCCCCTGCTGAGCCTTTTCAGTCCAGCAGCTTATGGGTGATTCAGTTGCATCAGAGGCTTTTAGACTGATCAATTCTTAATCACAAAGCGCAAAAATTATTCTCAGACTCATGTCAGTTTCTTTGGACACCTTTGTTAACAATCTGCTTCAAATCATTTTTTTAAAGAACTGCAGACACTGTTTTTATTGACTTGCCACTTGTAAAATGTTTATAGCTTGTTAATTTATATTTACCCCTTTACTTTTGCCTGCAAATCAACATCACTTAGCACAGTTTGGTTACACTTTGTCCAAAGGAAATTACAGAAGCCTGCTATGGGGCTAAAATGAAGGAAAGCTGAGGAAAATCAATACACTGATGATTAAACAGATCGTAGCAAATTCACGGTTGTAAGCTACAGCATGGCGACATCAGTGTGATGCCTATCTAGCGGTTAATGTCCTTTCAGCCAGTTGAAGAAAATTTTACAATAAGGCAAAATTTAACAGAAAAAATATAAGCTACTACAGAGCATTCCTTTTTTTTTTTTTTTGCTCTGTAGGAACAGTCCTGTTATTCAAATTTTATTTTGCTATTTCTCTTCACAGTAACTGTAGAAGAGGTTTAGATTTAAGAAAAAGAAAATCTATTTTATAAGAAAATTTGCAGTGGGAGTTTTAAAGAACTCTTTGACTTGCAGTATCATTCACATCTACTGTAAAAGCTCTGTATTTACTGTTATTTTAAACCACTCTTTTCTGTCAGTGAAGTTCAAGTGTGAGAATTTCTATTTTAATCTTCCTTTTGCTTTAATTAGAAGACAAAAAGGTATAAGCCTGTTTCTAAACAAGTATCCTAACAAGAATGAAAATATTTAGTGTAAATTGTATATTGTTTAGCAAAGTGAAAATCTGTCACTGCTCATTTTAATAGAGAAAATTTAGACTAAAAATAGGCAAATGGAGTTTTTTGCACATTCAATTCTTGTTTACATTTAAAAGCATGGAAGAAGTATTCAAGAAATTGACAGGGAAGGAGGAGAGCAACCTTGGGAATAATAACCAAACACCAGTACCAGAATAAAAGAAGGGTCCTGGCTGGGTCCAGAGACTTCAAATTTGTAGACCCTTCTAACTTATGCACAGGACAGGTTTCCTCTCTACTACCCACTGCAGTGCCTCCACAGCACAATGTGACCCTGTGTGGTGTAGGTTTACTAACCAGTAGCCATATACAATAGATTATGTATAATGAACTCAAAGCGCTAGGCTAAAATTATCACTATTGATAGGAACAGAGATGTCAGAGAAGAATTGGTTGCAAACAGATGGAACAAAACAACTCTGGCTCGAGCTTTTGAGTATCAGCATATGCCCATTTCAGGGGGTTCCAAAGGCTGGTGTAAGGAGATGGCCCACAGAGATGGCCTCATTCCCTCCTAAGAAAGGATATTCAGGGAGCAAAGGAGATTATTTCTCTCTCACACACAGCTTGAGGATCTGCAGAAAATGTTCACTCTGGTGAAGGAACATTGCTGACCTATTCCTTGATTTTTCTGCCAGCCTGGAGCCTTTCAGTTACCTTGCCCTGGAGGTACTGGTGTGCTGCCGTGGTGGCACAGTGTGGGCAGAGGCTGGCAGAGCTGGGAGGGGCAGTGGTGTCTGTGCGCTGCCAACTGCTCCGACTACGTCCCTTAGCACTCCTCACAGGGTCCACTGAGTCACCAGGAAAGCACAGCTGCATTCAGCTGCCTCTTGCTCTGCTCTCTGTTTATCCAGAACTGTGCATGTTTACAGGCTCATGCAAAAATCAGTACAAGAAAATACTTGGGACTTAATTCTGAACTCTAATGCGAAACGCTGCTCCTCACAGATGCATGCCACCTTTCTTTTGACAATTTCCAGAAGAGCCATGGTTTTATACTTGAAAAATAATCCTGAAATTCTTTATTTTAATTAGGAGAAGCATCATAAGGAGAACATGAAGTGCCAGAAACTTTATCTGTGTGCTAAGCTACATTCTGCTGCTGATTTATTTATATGATGGACTGTCTTTATTTAGCTGATAATTTTATCCCTTATCCAGTCTTAAAAAATCTGCTGTTTTTCTAAGAGGTGCTGCACCAAAAAAGATTTTTGTTTTGGTTTCAAGCAGGTAAATGCGTAATTGCTTTAATAAATAGCATTTAATTAGTCAAAAAACAAATAATCTACAAGTAATTTTTCTGAATGATAGCATCTTGTAACCTGTGGTGTCATCTGGGGAGCTATAGGTTCAGCAGTATTTTAAGATGTTTAAAAATCCCCAGTAAAATATAGACCAAAATAATCTCAATACAAAAAAAAGTAAGAGTTATAAATAAAAGTTATAAAAAGAGTTATAAAACACAGATATATCTCAAAGAAAAAATAATCTTCTCTGAACTCAACCTGTGCAAAAAATCCAGCCACATTTCATATTTTCATTTCAAGTTAAGTTGCAAACTCAGTACAAGGATGAAGAAAATTAAATATTAAATATAAATTAGATATTAAATATATAATTAAGATAAAATACATTATTAACTGAAAATTTGTTGCTTCCACAATTCATATAGCAGTTCAAAGTAAAATTTCAACTAAAAATGTTTTAAAAAGATTTAGTGATGTTTTCCATCATTGGGATCGTAAACATGAATTAGAAAATTACTTTTAAAAAGATTTACTTCTAATGAATGTGTAATAGTATGATAATTTTGCTGAAAGATTTAACTTCTCCTGTGTTTTTCTCTAATTTTTTATCTAGACTGTAATGAATAAGATAAAATAACTGATAGTGAGAGTTGTAGGAAAACATGTCTGCATGATATTAATAGACTAAAAAGTGAAAAAAAGAAACTACTGGAAAATGTGGGAAAAGATCCATGCCAGAATACTCTTGGGTTTGCCATTTTAATTGTGCTCTTGGGTATGTAGTTTTCATGATTTTCTTCAGTTGTGGCATTGAAGGAAAAGTAAAATGAAGTGACAGAACAGATTAGAAGGCGATAATGGAAGGGAAAGTGAATAAACCAAGTGTAAACTTTTGAGAGGAAACACTAGTGTAAAGCCCACTAGTTATGTGCTATTTTGAAAAAAAAATTGTAACTCCAACACTTTGATGAAGATGACTAATGAACTTTTTTATTAAGTAGTGATCCATATTCAAGAGTAAATATGAACCTGTTACCAAAACATCCTTTTTCAAGGGGCAGGTTCTTTGAAGCTACTACTAATCTTTGCTATTTATATTAAAATTTCACAATAAGTTTATTCTAAAAAAAATATTCTACTGCTATCCAGTTGCTTACACTAATTCCTATTGAACTATGATATGCTATTTATGAATGGAATTCTTGTTAATTTTGGCATATACAATTTATTTAATTATAGAAAGCATATAATTAAAACAAAGTATAGCCATAATAAATGTTGAGGTTTTCTTATAGTAAAAAAAACAAATGCAAAGTAGTATATTATGATGTTTGATGAAACTCCCTATCAGCAACAAAATTCCTTGAAAACCTCTGAACAATGCACTTTTTTTTTTAAACTCGAGCTGATTAGCTTGTTAAAGATCTGATCATTAAGAGTTTAGATTGTTTCTCTGTTAAATCAGATATGCCTCCTACAATTTTTACAATGCTTCCTTTATAAATTAATTTTCTTCAGTTATTTGTTAAAGAATCTCCCCCACGTGAAAAAGCAAAATCTCAGTAGATGCGGATTTTACACTGCACTAGATCAATCCCAATACCAGTAAATGGATATTATTAAACAGCATGGGGTAGTGCAAACTGGGAAAGAAAACTTGTAGTGTGCTGCCTTTGAGCAGACCTGGCTTGCATGCTGTGACAGGGCAATTGTCGACATGCTTTTTCATGCCAATCTGCAGCTTTTTCAACTCTAGATGCTATGGCAACCAGGGTTTAACAGACTAAGCAGCTAACAAGCTTCCCTGATGGAATTGTCTGGTTGTATGATTGCCTTGTCTTAGTGAAAATATAAAATAGACCAAAGACACTTGTGGACATTTGTCAAACTGATTATAATCTGGACACTCGGCTCATAATTATCTGTTATATATTGCATAGTATTGACCATCAGTGTTTTCCATAGTGTCTGTAGAGAACCCAAGTGCCTTTCTGTGCACCCTGTTTCCTGTGGAAAGAAGGGATTTTGGTTAGGCTGAGTTGGTCAACATGGCAGTTAAAATTGCATGGATATAGAAAATAAATGCCACTAGTTTAAAAGTTTCTTCCCCCTCTTTCTCTGTTGGTTTCTTTTTTGTTTTGTTTTGTTTTAGTTTGTTATTAAAATAAAAGAAAGGAAACAAAAGCAAATTTTAAAGTAACATGATTTTTACAAACATATATAATTGAAAAAAACTACACTTTCAAGAAATGGTTTTAAAAATCTGTAAGTCTCTTATGTTAATTTATCAGGTAGTTGAGTTCTTTTTGGCCCCAAGGAATGGTTTGTGTTTCTTACTTGCTTGTTTGTTATTTTTTAATTTATTCTCAGAAGAAAAGGGCATTCACCATAAAGCACGGGCCTAAGACTACATGTTTCCCAGCACCTTTTACAAGCTGAAATCTGTGGAGCTCATTACTTTGCAAAGTATGCTTGGCTACTTGTAGAACACTGCTTTATTGTTTTGAATCTCTTACAATTCTATTAAAAGCTAAGCAGAATGTTTTTACTGTGGTATTTTCTTGTTGTTGTTGATTGGTTGTTTGGTTTGTTTGTTTGCTTTTGTCCTGAGGAGGGAAATTCAGAATTCATACTTTTTCATATGGATGTCTTTGTGGCACTTATACTTTTGGGGTGAACCTTAGTAGGCTACAAGAAGATCCATAGGATGCAGATAAAGTTTGAGTTCACAAGTAGGACTTTTGTCTTTGGCAGTTTGACTCTTGAAGTTATATCACTGCAGATGGTCCTGACTAAAGGTATCCTCTCAATTATCCTATTTTAGGGATGTTGTCTACTACTGTACCTCTGTGAGGCCAGCAAATACCCAGCTAATTCATTCTTTCCTATAGGCAGTGGAGCTCCTTATCCAGTTGTGCAGGTCATCCTCAAGGCCTCATGAGTCAATGTTACAAAGGTGCAGTGTTTTTTTCGTGAAGGAGAAGGTGAATGTCATGGACAGGCTATTTGCAATCAGGCATTCTTCTTGCAGATATGAGGAGTTCATAGAGTTCCAAAGTGAAAGAACAGTATATTGTTGAGTGAGCAAGGAAAAACACCTAACAAAGTTTTATTTACTGAATAAATACTTGTTAAATGTTCTGATAATTAAGATGTTGAATTCATGTGTGGTTCATAATTGTGCCCACATGCTCAAGAAGGAGATTGGCATCCTGGCCTGTATCAGCAATAATGGGGCCAGCAGGACCAGGGCAGTGATTGTCCCCCTCTACTCAGCACTGGTGAGGTCACATCTCAAGACCTGTGTTTGGTTCTGGGCCCCTTACTACATGACAGACATTGAGACATGATCATGTCCAGAGAAGGGCAGTGGAGTTGGGGAATGGTCTACAGAGTAAGCCACAGGAGGAGTGGCTGAGGGAGCTGGGGTTGCTTAGCCTGGAGAAAAGGAGGCACAGGAGAGACCTTATTGGTTTCTACAACTGCCTGTTAGGAGGCTGTAGTGAGGTGGAAGTTGGCCTCTTCCCCTAGGCAGCTACTGATAAGACAGAGGAAATGGCCTCAAGCAGCTCTAGGGGAGGTTCAGGTTTGACATTGGGAAAAATTTCTCCACTGAAAGGGTGGGTAAGCATTGAAACAGGCCATTCAGGGAAGTGGTGGAGACACTGTGTGTGGAAGTGTTCAGTAAATGATTGGGTGTGGCACTTAGCGCTATTGTGGTGTTTGGTCAAAAGTTGGGCTCAATCATCTTGAAAGTCTTTTCCAGCCGTAATGGTTCTGTGACTTTACAACTGATAGTTTCTGTTTCCAGTTTGTATTGATGAAGAGTCATAAATGCATCTTTGATAATAGAATGTCCGTAAAAGTCTTAGTCTTTTTCTCTTTTTCCAGCTTGGGAAACCTTCAAAGAACAACTTTCGGTATAACTTTACAGACATCCAACAAAAGCCAACACCTTCTTTTAAGCGACTCATCTAGATTTCTACCCAGTTAGCAAGCAAGATAAGGCCATAGTCTTTGCTTGACTGTATAAACCCCAAACCAACCTTTGTAAGCTACTCTTCCAAAGAATCACTGTGTTCATAATAAGTTTTTTTTTTCATATAAATATTTTGGCTTGCTATAACATTTTATGATAAAATTTATTTATATTTTATATCTTTAGTTGCACAGACTTTGAAATGTTTTGAAAAGACCTTTTGTTGTTTTTGTTGACTGAATAGGAAAAATATCATGGTGTCAATGCTCCAGTGTCCAAATAATTAACTTTGGCTGTGGGAAACAGTAACTGTGACCTGTGGCACCTTTGGTCACTGCCTCATATATGGGGCTTCCAGGTCTCAGCCGCCATCTAGCCATAGTGCAAGTCATTAGCCTCTTTTTGGCCATCTGACTTGGTGCATGCACCATTCATACTGTTTGAAGTTCACTGTACCTTAAAACAGAAAATACAAGTTTGCCAGTTACAGGAAATCTTTTTACATGAGTTCAAATCAAAGATTACAATTAGAAAGAGATGTCAAGAAAATTTAGAAAAATTACCCCAAACCCTCAGTCACTGTAGGTGTGATTTACACCCTTCTGCAAGTGTCGTTGCTAATGGCAGTGGGTTGGAACTAGATGATCTTTGATGGCCCTTCAAACCCAAACCATTAAATAATTCAGTGATTGTTTTTTCCTTCCTATTAATGTACACATTCAGATTGCATATAGCTGGCTCTTGTCTTTGAAAATCAAACAGTCAGGAGGCAAAAAAAACCCAAATAATTTGTTTTTCTATTTATTTTTTCCTGGACATCCTGGTTTAAAACAAAATTAAACAGAAAACCATTGGTTTTGGTCCTGTCAGGATGAGCAGAGGTCTGGCAGATTTTGAACTGTGATGAGACTTCATCTTTTTGTGAATATTTACCTATTTAGTCTTAGAAGAATGTGATATTAAGTTTTCTAACTATATTTACATATAGAATTTACCCATAGAAAACACAGATTTGTCTTGAAGGAAAAGCTGAAAGGACATCAAAGAAACAGAAGGTCATGGAGGGTACTCCTAAAAAACATAATCAAAATGCATTTAGAACACTGGAAAAGTGAGGAACACATCAGCAAGTTATAATCAACATACAAGGGAACTTCTGCAATATTTTACAATAGAACAGAAACATGTGGGTTTTTTTCTTTTTTGTTTTTTTTTTTTTTTTACATTGAACACTATGGATTTTCCTGTTAAACTGAGATCATATTGAAACTGAGGACTGTCTGCTACAAGTTTCCTTTATATAAACATAAAGATAGAAAAAACCTGGCTAAAACCTAAATAAAGAAATGTAGCATCAGAACATAACTGCCAGTGATCAGAATAAAGCAGTTAAACATGTATATTGCCTTCACTTCTGTCATTAATATAGTGGGACTGGCTAAGATTATCTTCATATAATCCAACTCTGCTCTAGGATCTATTCAATTTTTATGGTATTCAAGTAGTACAACAAAGAAATGTGAAAAGAATTCCCAGTAAATGTCCTTCACTAAAAAGCAACCAGCCCATCCCTATTTATAGAAAAAGTAATACCTTTTATAAGAAAATTTCAGACAGGACGAAAATTGAATTTTTGGTATGTAACTTATCCTTATAATGCCTGAATTGTTAACACTAAAGGGAAAACATTTTAAAGAAACTAAAATTTTCAAATTATAGGTGAGACTAATATTTTTTTCTTCTGTCCAACTGTGTTGAATCTCACGTTATGTGCCTTGTTCTAAACAGGTTAATACCTATTTAGAATATATATAGCTGAATATATATATATGTATAATATATATATATAAAATAAAAATGTTAATCTATACATATAGACTTGTAGATAAATGTGCATATAAAACCTTAAAAAAACTCAACAAACACTAAAGACAAGCTGAGCATTTATAGCTATCTAATTAGATATTAGAATATTTTGTCATTTTAAGTGTATCCATGTATGCATTAATATATGAATACATACTAATTATGCTATTTTTTTCATAGTGTACAAATAGATTTTTACTTGGTGATCAGATTTCTGATCTTTGTAATAGGGATAAAGGTGCTAACAAATGGATTTCAATTGCTTATTTTGAACTGAAAACACTGCTTCATCCAAGTTACTCCATTTCCCCTGTGATATCCACTTAATTCTGATTTCCATCTTTTGCCTTTACCTGCCTGCTTGGTGACTTAATGAATGGCTGTTTCTCATGCTAGAATTAAAAGAGTTAACTTTTGCAGAGAAGAGATAGTGTCAGTACTTATTTTGCTTGAAATGCTGGCAATATAAAAAAAACAGTAGCAATGTAATATGTCCTGTGCATTGTATAAGAGAGAGTAATGCTTCCTTATTATGAAAGAACAGTAAAAGACTTTTCTACAAAGGTTTAGCTTCTATAAAAGAGTCATTTTCAGGAGCTTGAAATGGTTGGCTGAAGCACACATCAATTTGTTTGCTATTTCTAGAATATATTTTATCAACACCTTTTCTCTACAATTTACATTTTTCAAAATGTCACTGTTTCTGTGTGAGATACTAAGTATGGACCAATTAACTATTGATGCTTTCTGCCAAGAATAAATGTTGCGATATAGCATACATAAAGGACAGAATAAATATTCTATGATGGAAACGCGGAAATTACCAGTCTACTGGTGAGTAATGCATCTTGAATTTTACCTGAAGCCATGAGTCAGATGCTAATTATTAATGTAGAATCTGTTATAGAGATAGTTGAAACTGGGGAGAAAAAAAAAGAACATAAAGTCATCTAATATTTTAGTTTTTATCATTTCTAGGGGAAAAAAACAGCTTACCTAACCTGTTTTGAAAATGTATTCAGTTAGGAAAATTTTTAAATATGGTTTATACAGCCAGAATGGTTTCAGCACAATCAGACTAAAAGCCTTAAAAAATCCCTACACAGAAGGAAGTAACTGTCTGAAAAAGTTAAATCTTCTCTGAAGCAACACTGAGGCTACTCTAGCCAGGTGAAGACGTGATAGAAAATAGAAGGGGGCTTTTAGAAAGTATCTTATCCTCAAAAGTATTTCTTGTCCTTTTTAAGTGGTCTGGAGAGAAGAAGAACAATTTGAAGTCTTCTGGAGCCTTTCAGGGTTGTGGTTATTTTTTTTTTTTTTCTAAAATAGGGACTGAGGAATGTCAGAACATCTTGGGCTGAAAGCAGTTCATAGGTACTTGCTGGTGGTTCCTATGTTCCCTGTTCTTAGTTAACTAGCTATTAGTCCACAAATTATGGGGTTTGGCAGTAACTCAAAATACTAGTAGCCACATATTGGTAGAGAATGGTTGGGCAGAAAGTGATTCTTCTTAAAAAATTACTTTGGTTAAATTTTGGTTATTGTCACCAGTTTTTGATACCACCATGTGGTATCACTAGATGATGAGTCAATCTATAGTAATTTAAAAAAGAGTAAATTGTTATGGCAGCTGTATCTGCATGTTATTTCATTTCAAAATGAGGTGATGTTTCTGTAAATACACACCCATTAAAAATGGTCAAGTTTAGAAGTTTTATATAGTCTTAAGGTAGCTGCTGGGTCTCAAGAACCGCTGTAGGAAATGGAAAAAGAAAGTGGGAGATAGTAGTTACATATATTTTTTTTCCCAGAGCTGAAGTTTCTGAGGTCTTAGTCTCCTGACAATCACAAAGATGAGATGTAGCCATAAGTGCAATCTTGTGCTGCCAGAATTCATGACATGAGCCGGCCGCATCAAAGGAAGAGTTTCTTTTAGAGTGAGTGACTATTAAGGAATTTGGGTGATGACATGTAATCTTTCACAAAGATGCTTATTGAAAAACTGTCCCTCATATAGGCACAACCTCTTCTGGAGATCCTTGTCTTCAGCCCGCTTCAGTAAAATTCAGAATTTCTGCCTGTGCTCAGTTGCATATTTTGTGATATAGGACTGTCTGTGGGAGTAAACCACCAAGGCTATGTTCATTCACATAAGTAAGCATGATTTTGAAAGATAAAACCTTGTTTCATGTGGGTAAAGCAGCACATGTTTGCACATGTTTGTATTCTCTGAAAGAGAACTCTACTTTCTCCCATCACATTTGGACACACTTCTTCAGGCTTTACCCTTATCCAAGAAGTTTTAAATAATGTTTCATTAGGTAAAACATCTGAGGATAAATGGCTAGTAACATGTCAGTCCATTTACTTCTTGTTTGGAGTGTCCACTTCAACCATTTCCTTTGATGAGCCCTAAGTTCTGTTTTATACTTTGCAGACTTCGCCAATTTCATGGTGTTTGAATAAAGCAGAACTGCAATATTAATTGAAAGATTCAGTTTGGATAAATGTTTGAACTAGTCTTCAAGATACTGTGTGTTTTAAAAATTAAGTGGACAAAATTTTTAAAATAGTTGCGCTGCCATCAGAACTCCTTTCTCCTGTAGAGAGACCTTCTATTACTATTGGGTAATGATGTATATAACATAATACATTAATGTTGCTTTAATGTGTTCAATAGTACAGAAGAATGTAGTAATTAGGCACTAAGGGATTCTTTTTGCTATGATTTGATGAGGTGGTCAATTACCTGTGCTGTACGACAGCAAGTGGTGCAATTGGTTTAACTTAATAAGTACATTGACAAAAAGGGCCACTGTGATGTACATTAGTTGCTCTTAAAAGGTTCCTTTGAGTTATTACCAAAGTAATACCTCAAATATAAATTAATTTAATTTGTTTAGAACAGTTTACACTTTACACATCATTAAATCTTTTTCTGTCACAGATTGTACAATACATTAGGTAAATTATAAATGTCTAACCAAAAAGTGAACATTTGACCATAATGGCTACTTAGAAAAGATAAAAGGTAACAATTTAAGTAGAACTTGCCTTTAACTGAAGCTCTTAAACTAAGATTGATAGAAAACAGTTTTTGAGAAGAAATAATGCATACAGATTTATATAAAATGCTGTTCACTGTATTTTCCTTTTTGTATTAAACTTAATGAATAGATATACCTTTTTTATTTTGTGGTACCCTACCATTAAATGATACCATCTTTTTTTTCCTGCCTAAATAAATTCTAATTCTTGTCACCGAGTATCTGTACAGGAAGATTTGAGACATTATTCCTAATTGAGATTTTTACTGAATATCTTTTAAAGATAAATTTGTTTTATTCTTTCACCCACTATTTAAAAGGGTTTTTCACATTTTTATCTTCTAAAGGAATTGTCAATGAGAAACTAAAACTGCATAGACTATACATTAAAATCACTTTAGTTTTTAAGCTGTCATGAACTGTTTCAAAAAATGCTAAGTTGCTATTGTTTAATGTCTGTCATTTTATAATGCTTTAGAAGTTATCTATCCTGTAAAATTATTAACTGATGCTAAAATTGCCTTGTAAGTATTAGGACAATAGCAATTTTGTAACAGCTGGGACACTGCCAATGTAAGATAAGTACATTTTGCTCTGTAGATTCATAAAGTGCTTTGAAATGGTTTGTAACTGATGGATGGATGCATTTTCTAAGTGTAGAAAGCAATATTTTGTAGAGGGAAATGGCTTGAAAGCTGACACACATGCATGCAAATGCCATTCTCTTCAGTAAGTAATTTGCTTTTTCTTTCAAAAGCATAAATGGCATAGTTAGACACATTATTTTGTATATTGCACATAACAATACAAGATGCACAAAAACAGCAAGTACAAAACATTTCATATTGATAGAGGAACCCATGGCTGTAGTATATGATTAGCATAAATGTATACACACTGAAGAAATGCCTTCAGGATTAAAAAGTAAGGCTGAAAACAGGAAAAGTTCTTCTAACTTCAAGAAATGAAAATATTTATAATATACTTTTTATTTCTAGAGTTGTGCCTTTTAAAAATAGTTAAGCTGCATAGAGCCTGAATCAGATCATATGCTCAGTATTGCATCTGACCCAATGGCCTCATATCAGGCTTTCATTCTGAAGACAAATCATTTAAATTAATCCTCAAAGTGTTTGCATGTCAATGACAAAACCCAGGAGAATACTACTCTAGAGTATATGTAGGCATGGATATAATTTAAGAACCTTCTAATGCCAAAACTGATTTCTGATTTATATAATTGTTTCCTATTTGTGGTTTTTATATAATTGTATTATTTAGGTCATCTGCATTGTAAAACTCACACTAGCCATGAAAACTTCTGGTCACCTTTTGCAATGATCTTTCATGTTAACCTGATGCTTTATGTCCTTGCTCTTGGAAATTTCCATGCCCATTCAGCTATCCAACACTGATGAATCCCAGCCTCACTGAGCAACTGAGAGTAATACAGCTAAGCCTATACTGAGTAAGTGAAGTCTCAGTCTAGAAAATGGTCCCCAATGAAATCTTTGGAATATCAACTTCAGCAGGTCTGCTCAATATGATTAGTGTCAACATATGGCCTTTTTGTTTAAAGGAAGGAACATTTCCTTCATAGAATCGTGTTAAATCTTTCATTCTACAATTATTGTAATCATGACCTCTATTGTTCATCATTTCCACTAAAATTTTTGCTTCTACATCAGCTTCTTAAGATATATATTCCCATTAGATACAAAACAGCCATTAATCTTAATGGAAGCTATGCTCAGAAATGGAGTGGGAAAGGCACCCAGGAGGTTTTGTCATATCTTTAAATTCAGTAACAAAAAAATTGATTTGAGCGAAATTCTGATAATGAATGCACATTGTTGAAGAATTAAAATTTAAAATATATTTACATACCTCCTGAATTTATATTAAGAAGAATTGAAACAATACTTCTACTGGATTATGTGGCAGAATTCATGCTGATTTCATCCTAAGAAAAGCTGCTCATTTTGTTATATTGTAGGAAAGAGAGTAGGGTGAATAGCTCATAAGAACAGCTTATCTGACAATCTGGGTCTTAATATGCTTGATGCTTGCTTGTGAACAGATGATATTATTTTAAGAAGTATACAGTTTTTTTACAATATAAATCCATTTTATTTATTGTTTGTCCCACAATTTTATATTTAAAATTAAAACTTGGAACAGCAAAGTTTGTT
The DNA here is from genome assembly GCF_024509145.1 of Vidua macroura. NCBI lineage: Eukaryota > Metazoa > Chordata > Aves > Passeriformes > Viduidae > Vidua > Vidua macroura. The sequence goes on along the minus strand of NC_071576.1, from coordinate 27,926,487 downwards.
ATTCACCACATGGCTTTCACTCTTTTTCTGAACTTGATATCTGTAAAATGCATGAAAAAAACCCTTGAAAATGATTCCTTTTTCTTGGTAATAAGCTCTTTAAAAGCATCCTGAAGATTGTTTATGCTTTTGAAGTATTTGAAAATCTCATTTTAGTATTAATTGTCAGCTTTTTTGACTGCAAAATTGTGGCAACATTATAATACAATGACTGATAAGAAGGATAAACCCACAATCAAAATAAAAAAATCAGTCATGATTATTGTCTTTCAGAAGACATTGTTATCCCTATGTGTATTAAAATAGAACAATCTTATTAATTATAGGAATATTTTGTTTTTAATGGAAAATCCTCATTGCAGTTCTTTAGAAGATTGTCATAATACCTCTTTGTTTTGAAGGGTCAGTTTGTAGCAGGGAATGTGAGAAAAACATTTAATCAGAAACTGGCAAACAGTCAGTAGAGTGGCGAGAATTTGATGGTAAACAATACTTCTCCATAAAATTACCTGATTGAAAGGATCTGATGACTCCTACTTCTAGGAGCTACTTGGAAGAGTCAAAACTATTTTTATATGCATGTGTTTTTAGAAACATGTTGCAAAAAAGAATCACAAATATCATTTTACGAGAGTAGGTTAGGTGTTTATCTGTATTGTATCTGCCCTAAGGAGAAATTTCAGTACATGGAGTATGTTTGTCACTTGAGATTATGGCTATAACACATCAAAACGTTCTGCTATTTTCATAGCTGCCATGACTGGAGCCCATAGGTTGAAACTGAGCCTTGGAAGACAATTTTAAAAAAATCTATAATATATGCAACCTTTGAAACACTACCAGAGATGAGTTGAAAATACAACTGATCAATAAATGAATAAAGTGAAGAAAAGTATTGTATATGCATTGTTTAACAGCTCGACTAATGTTATAGTTTTCCTGAAAGCAGTATTTAAGTAAAATGATCTATGGTTTTCTTTACAAAAAAATAGGTAATTTGTTTGCTTTTGAAAAAAAAATTAAAATGACATGCTTCTGGGGAAAAATACATGAGAAAATTAAAAACAAAGGTATTGTAAATACTACTTTTAGAAGCTGCACATTTATGTTTTCTTTCCATTAAGTAAAAATATAATTAATTAGTAAGAAAATGAGAAAAATACATTCATTATATTTTTTTTCCATTTCTCTTATGTTTTCCTTAAATGGCGTCACATAATTTCCCTGCATGTTAAAATCATTCTTTGTAAGAAAACACATAGACAAAAAAACCCCCTCCCTAAACCAGGTAAGAAAAGTCTTTTAATTAAAGTCTTGATTTCCCCACTTTGTCATTCTTCTAGAAATTATGCGTGTGTGTATGCACTGCACACAACCTTGTGTCAGTCCTATTGCCAAGCAATGAACATAAAAAAGTTCTGTAGGAATCAACTGTTCTTAATGTTCTTCAAAAATTATGCTAAAGCATTTGTGAATAACATGAAATCAGATTATGTTTTATTTGAAGAAATAAGTAATATGAACAAATATTTTGAGTACTGTGCTTTCCCAGAGTGTGCATATTGACAGTGTTTAGTTACCATATGCAGTACAGTGCAGGAAAAGTACATCTTTGGTTTTAAGATGATGAAACTACTACTTCACTAAGTCATGCTAATTAGAGGCAGAAATTAGACATCACACTAGAGACAAAAGCAATTCTGTTGTCCCAGCTTTCCGATCAAAACCACTGGAAATTCTTTTGCTTAATCTCATAAGGAGCGTGAAATATCTGTATAATCCAAAAGTCTTCAGACTCCTAAATTGGGATTTTTAGAGCAGCCATAATGTTTGGATTAAAACTCCCTTTGTATCTTTTGAAAAAATGAAGAAGTGTCTTAATGGAAATAGTATAAATAACTGAGACTTACTGTGCCTTAGGAAAAAAACTGTTTATGAAGAAAATGCTTAGTGAGAGTTTGGCCATGATTTAGGCACTACTTTCAATTCTTCACTTTGGTCTATTGTGAAGCAGATGGCATCATTTTCTTCTATACAGTTTCTGCAATTCCATCTCACTGTTATTTTAGCACATAATTAGGTGTCAAAGCATTCTGAGCAGGTTATACAGAAGAATATATACACTAGTGATTTGAATAGGTTTTATGTACTCTAGCTATCAAGACACATTAACCTTTAATCATAACAAGGCCTGAAGTCAGAAGAAACTTGGTGAGAGGTTCAAAACCCTTGCTTGCCACACTCATATGTCCATCATTCCCAATTGCTACTTTCAGGCTGTGACTCAATAGCTAGTATTATGAGACTGAGATGAAACAGCAAGATAGTTGTAAATAAATAATTACACCCAAAATGTTTTATTTTCAGAATGCAATAGTCCTGGCAACAAAAAGATTTACTTCCAGTGAATCACTGGCAGTACTTTCACATTTTAAAATTATAAAATATGTGAGATTCTGGCAGGTTCACTTACCTTCTCAAATTATCTTTTATAAAATTTTGCACATCTGTCATACTTTTTATCAACTTTTTTTTTTTTTAAACCTATTTTGCATGTATTAAGGAATTGAGTATGAGTATTCTCCAAATAAGTCAATGCCTAATGTCATCGTCTTTTTCACAAGGCAGAGAAGAAGACAAAGGTTCAGTGCTGATTATTTATGCACCATCTGTGAAATGGTGAAACCCCTTTAGGGGTTTTTATTTATATATATGCATTGACATATATGCATTCATATATGCATATATGATATATAATGCATTCATATATATGCATTGACATAAAATTGAGATGGGTCTTATTCAAGATGAAATAAGACATCAGTGATATAGTTCTGGTATAGCCTGTGGTGGTATAGTCTAGATATTTGAGGCAGTAGGAACACTTATGTTTCTGTAGTAAGGCAGAAAAAGTTCAGAGGCTGCTTAGAAGTTCCTCTAACTTAAAATAATTAATAAAATAAAGAGCTTGTGCTCTTTCATTGGCCCAGCCATCATCAGAGACAATAGATCACCTGTGATTGCTTTTCAGGAGACTGTGAACTTTATTGGTCATAAAGACACAAAGCAGAACAAGTTTTTCAAGGCTTTTCTGAGCTTGTTGGTATAAATCCGGTTCTTCACATACAAAAATTTCCTTCCTTCCTTCCTTCCTTCCTTCCTTCCTTCCTTCCTTCCTTCCTTCCTTCCTTCCTTCCTTCCTTCCTTCCTTCCTTCCTTCCTTCCTTCCTTCCTTCCTTCCTTCCTTCCTTCCTTCCTTCCTTCCTTCCTTCCTTCCTTCCTTCCTTCCTTCCTTCCTTCCTTCCTTCCTTCCTTCCTTCCTTCCTTCCTTCCTTCCTTCCTTCCTTCCTTCCTTCCTTCCTTCCTTCCTTCCTTCCTTCCTTCCTTCCTTCCTTCCTTCCTTCCTTCCTTCCTTCCTTCCTTCCTTCCTTCCTTCCTTCCTTCCTTCCTTCCTTCCTTCCTTCCTTCCTTCCTTCCTTCCTTCCTTCCTTCCTTCCTTCCTTCCTTCCTTCCTTCCTTCCTTCCTTCCTTCCTTCCTTCCTTCCTTCCTTCCTTCCTTCCTTCCTTCCTTCCTTCCTTCCTTCCTTCCTTCCTTCCTTCCTTCCTTCCTTCCTTCCTTCCTTCCTTCCTTCCTTCCTTCCTTCCTTCCTTCTTCCTTCCTTCCTTCCTTCCTTCCTTCCTTCCTTCCTTCCTTCCTTCCTTCCTTCCTTCCTTCCTTCCTTCCTTCCTTCCTTCCTTCCTTCCTTCCTTCCTTCCTTCCTTCCTTCCTTCCTTCCTTCCTTCCTTCCTTCCTTCCTTCCTTCCTTCCTTCCTTCCTTCCTTCCTTCCTTCCTTCCTTCCTTCCTTCCTTCCTTCCTTCCTTCCTTCCTTCCTTCCTTCCTTCCTTCCTCCCTCCCTCCCTCCCTCCCTCCCTCCCTCCCTCCCTCCCTCCCTCCCTCCCTCCCTGCCTGCCTTCCTCCCTCCCTGCCTTCCTCCCTCCCTGCCTTCCTGCCTGCCTTCCTGCCTGCCTGCCTTCCTGCCTGCCTGCCTGCCTTCCTGCCTGCCTTCCTGCCTTCCTTCCTTCCTGCCTCCCTCCCTCCCTCCCTCCCTCATAATGCCTGTTTTACCCCTTGCTACTTTTAAATGTACTTATTTACTATTTCACTCCTTGGTCAACTATTTTCCTTCTGGCCTGCTAAAATAAGTGTGTCTTTTTTGTTGCCCAAAGGATATGTCATTTACATCTAATAGATGGTTTATTAATAAGTTCTTGTACCTTAATTTCAGACCTGTGGCTTACATCATAATTTTAAAAGTTACTGAAAAGGGGAGGAGATAAACATATTTTTGGCATAAGATAAATGATGAAATAATCCATATTTACATGAGAGTAAAGGTGATATAAGTATTTTCATAATGTATTTTTTTACATTACTAAACTGAATTTAAAAAAAAAGGAGAATATTTATTCTTGTAAATAAAGAAATAATCTCAATTCTGATACTTTTGTAGGAGTGAAAGGTGTCAGGTATTTCACTGTACTGTGTATCTGATGCATCTATACTGAACAGTAAACAACTTTACAGCGCCACCTTTGAGAGTCTGTCATGATCTCAGACGTCCTTATGATGAAAGGGACTGAATAAAAGACAGGGATTCCATAAATCTCATTTCACCACTGAAATGTCTCATTTGTGTCAGCAGATCATATGGGTCTTCCTGGCCTGGAGCTTATCATCTGAGAGGCAGAAGAGTAATCTGGAGGTAGAATGGTGAGGAAATAGAACTACTGTGTTAGGTGGAATCAACAAGAGAAATAGGCTTCAAGTAGAGCTCTTCCTGATTAACTGCCAGGCAGAGGAATCTTAATTTCACTATAGGTAAGAGGGAAATGAAGATCATGTATATTCTGGGCAGTTAAGAAAATCACTCTTAGAATTCAAGGATGCATGGCTGTGTATTTTATTTATGGTTTTCAAAACTGTACTTATCAGACACCTTTCTTTACTTCCTGTAAATTAAAGGTCTGAGTTGCTGAACCTGACACTATGAAAACGGAAAAAAAAAAAAAATCACTGGGCATATTTTTTTGTTGTTTATCTGACAATTGGACTAGTTCTGATTTTTTTCTGGTTAGTTTTAATTTTTTTTCCCAGATAGCAATATTTTACATGTCTATAACCATAAATTGTCTTGCAGTTGGAATGCTACTGCTGAAGGGCAACATGTAGGTTCCTGTGTGACTAAGGAATTCTCATCTCAGTAGCATTACAGCCACAGGTAGGTAGAGTAAGTGAGAAAACCTACATGTACAAGTTCAAAGTTTTAATTTGTATTGAATGGTAGTTACAGTAACTGGAGCATCCTCCTATCCATCTTATTAAGCCAATACCATTGTAAAAGCCATCAACAGATTAAAAACTTCTCATTTCCGTGCATCTCAGTCAGCATCTTAATAAAGTCTCATGGTCACAGATTCTATCATTTATATAAATTGAGCTAAATAGTTAATATTTTCTGAATCCTTTCCTAATTCTGCTACTGGAACAAGTTGTTCCCCCACCACCCATGTATTTCCCTCCTACACGCTACTTCCATTCAATTCCTCTGACAAAGTCTTATCAGATTGCATGTACCCCTGTGCCTGATAATTTTTCTTAGGGTTTCTGCATCTGAAACATATCCAGATTTATAAGAAAGAAGATTAACTCTGAATCCCTAGAGTAATAAAAACTTTTGGACAGCTGTTCCCATAAGGAAGAAGAAATTGGTTCTCAGAAATATACAGTTATGGGGACTTCACTTCCCTCAACATGTAAATTATATATTTATATCTTATATATGATATAGTGTAATATTTATATATAAATATACATTTATTATGTATAATATATAATATGTATCACACATATGCTAATGTTTTTAAGTTCACTTAAAATGCTGAGGAACGTCAATTCGTCAATTCTTTCTGTTTCTGTCAAAGTCAAGCTCAGGTTTCTCATGGGTGTAGGGAAGCTAATCTAAATGCTTTCTGGCCTGTTCAGAATCAAGGACAACGCGTCCTTCAGAACTGCTCAGTTTGGACAATATTCATAAGCTAGACAGCCCTTCAGCTACTCATCCTGTGGTGTGCAACTGCTTTCTGATATGTGTTAAGTTCATGTTTTTCTTGAGACCTGGGGTTTTTTGCTTTGTTTTGTTTTATCATTTTCAGTTTTGCATCCAAAAAAGCACAATAAGCAAGAAGCATTCAGTCTTATGATAATTGCCTGCTGAAAGGATTTTTGTGCCATCAGACCCATAGCTGGATCTTTATTTTGTGCAGAAAAACATGGATATAATCCTTTGAGATTGTGAAAAGTTGTAGTAAGGGAGAGCAAAGTAGGAGGAGACTGCTTTATTCATGTGTTCTCAAATTCTGAATGGGAAACCACATGAGGATTCCAACCTGAAAGGCAATCCACTATACTATGTGAACTTTAGAGCAGTTAAAAAGTCAACCTTGAAAAAAGAACTAAGTTCTCAACATTACCTCTAATAGAGATAGTGTTCTACTGTCACAATGCAGGCCAGACTAGGCCACCTAAGTTGGTATAAGAATCCAGAGAAGGAATAAAGTACCAGACATAGTGCAGCAGCAGGTGAGAGACTATTATAAAGCAATTTTCATGATATTTATTATAGACCTCTAAACTAAAAAAATCAGCAAAAGATAGAAAGGAGCTTTACAACAGGTTCTCTATTGTGGGTTATTGTGTTTTCAGCTGCAATGAACCTGATAATGAAGTCAGCTGAGCAAGAGCATAAAGGTCTCACACTGACAAGAAAAATCATCCCCAAGAATAAGGCAACAGAAATGTCTTAACATTTACTACAAGTACAGTAAAATAGAACAGATTGTTCTAGTACTAGTGACATTGGAAAAAATAATCAAGTAAGCAAAAATAATGTTTAAGCTCCCAATAAAAAAAGTTCCTGGTGTCTCTGAAAGGGCAAATAAATAGAGAATTTAAGTTTAGGTTTCTGAAAGAGTAATAGGGATTATCAGAAAGCAAATGCGTTGCTGAATTACAGCATGCTGACACAAAGCCCAACAGAGACAAACACTCTTTTATCTGGTTCCAAACTGCATTAGCAATGATGGGGAGAAGAGGGAACAGCCTGGTTGTTACCACAGGGAGACTAGACTGGAAATTTTTTGTTGTCTTTAGCCATCATTAAAAGCACAATTTTCACACAGACAAAGTCAACATTTCATAAAGATAAAAATATTGCAGCCTGTGGCATGTGTCTGTGACTTTGGAATCAGCGTTTTGGATGAGACTTGAGGACTAGGGCCTTTGTACCCAGCTGGGACTCTGAATTGCATGAATTTGAAGCTGAACTTCAGCAGTGACTCTGAAAAATACTTAGTAAGGGCTTTTGAAGCCTTGAAAATATTTTTTTTTCCTTTAATTGAAAGTACTTGTTACCTTGTGGCTTTCTGTCTACAGGAGAGCAATGTAACAGTTTTAAAAACAATATAGCACACTCCCAACTCTTCTAGAACTTGTTGTAATGCCAAAATTAATCTTTATGACATGGCAATCACATGCCCAAAAGGATCTAATTTAGATGAAAAACATATTCTTTTTTCTCCTGCACTCCATTAATTATGGATCTGGCACATTATGTGTTGCATATACACATATTATTGGACATAATAGTCCAGTAATTATGAGCTTCTTTATTAGGTTGGTAACACCTCTTTGTCAGGTACATAACCCATTCTTATGGCAAAATGACTCCATGAAGCTTCTGATGGGAATTAATTTACCTCTGTAGCAGCCAAAGAATCATTTGCTTCTTTCAGTTGCCGTCACTCCTCTTTGCTGCATATAATAAAGCTGTAGGGCTTCTGCATTATCAGCAGAAGCACCTTTACCTGCCCTCAGCTATCCTTAGCAGAGTGACACTCATGATCATTTCAGGGTGGATACAATACACACTAGAGCACAACTGCCACACGTAGCAGCTGCTCTGAGCTCACCTCATGTTAAAGGAATGGTTTGGGCATGGAGTGAAACGCCATCACAGTTTTCCCAAAACACAGTGACTGGCACTGCTAAGGGTATTTTGCAGTAGTTTCATGGTTAAAGCTCTTACTCAGAAATGATCTGATAGAAACAACCTGTCCTACCCTCCAGACATGTATAAAATGGTGTTAGGGAAATGATCCCCTTATGTCTTTATTTATGAGCCTAGGCCACTGGAGTGAGATAAATTGTGCCACTATAAGGAAAAGGAAAAAATCACAATGCTGGAAAAAAACAAGTAAGGAGGAAAGAATGTGGTTGAATGGTAAATTGTGTTTCAATTCGTGAAGCTGAGTTTCTTATCTTTTTATGAATGATATAATTAAAATACAGGCGGTAGGTGAGAGTTATCAGACTGAGATTTGCCTTTCTAGGAAAATACCTATTGACTGAGTTATAAAACTGTGTTATTTATGGCCTCATTCCTTTTTCTACAGATGAACCTCTGGTACCAAGAGATTGCCATGCACCAGAAGAAGAAAGGTAATTGAGCAAGGTCTCCTGTTTATACATGGTACTGCTCTAGTTATTAGGCATTTATACAAACACAGGCTGGGATGTGGCCTATTTCAAATAGCAAAGCATTGCACATATCCCAGTCCCATGAGTGGGCCAAGAGGATATACATATGAGTGAAAAGCATCCTTGTCATGTACTAAATTAGATAACTAAGCCTTGGAGAGGGTTAGAAGTTCAAGACAACCTCATGTTGAAAGTTTTGTGTTTGCTAGCCTTTTGTAATTCTCTCTGAAGTGTGCAGGCTTTAAGCTCACTCTTCTGAAAGGCCTATTTTTTGGTTGAAATGGAATTTAGCGATTAGACATTATAAATTGAATGCTGCAGTGTGCATATTCTTAAAATAAAATTTAGACTTTGTCTGTCTCAAACAATATTTTTAACATTTTAATTGCTTGTTTTGTGTCATGTTAGAAATAATTACTTTCCTCAGTTTTAATTTACTTATCCTAACAGCTCTTTGAAACAGGAGCTAGCAGGCTATGTCTGAATTCTACCCTGGGACTGAATGTAGAATTTAGGCAGGATAATAACCTAAACCACTTTTAATACAATGAAAAGATGCTAAAACAAAGTCATGCTTCGAGCCTCATGTGCAAAACAAAGAATCTATGTAATTCAATTTTCAAGCCACTAAAATTTGTCTCTGGGAATCCCAAATAAATAAAAATAAAAAGCAAATTATGTGATCAGGCAACTAGATCACCATCTAAACCTGATCACTAGAAAATTCTTTTGATATGATGAAAAAGTTTATTTTTATCTCACTTCTGTGTTGGACATGGGTCACAATTTTATACTATTTCAGAAGATCTTTCATATCTTTCAAAAAAAAAATTCTTCAGGAATGATGGATAATGAACAAATTCTACTTGTATTGGACTATTCTACCAAGAAATTCTTCCCTAAGGTTTGTTACCCTTTTATTTATTAAATTTTTTCCACATCTAAGGAGAAAACATTTTTATTTTGTTAATATTAGAAGTTTCATAGATATTTTTGATTTATAAAAAAATTCTCAAGGGATTTGACTTCAGTGCTGAGAAAATGCAGCAAAACTACTTCATAATTTGATATCTTTGAGTAGGAGTTTGAAATAGTAATTCATTTTTTAAATTTTAATTTTGTAAAACTTTTGCTTCTCAGGCTAAACAAAAATCATATCTATGAACCCACACACTGCTTTCGTCAACCAAAAGGATGGATTTTTACTGTTTAACAGTCCATGGTGCCACATTCAAAAACATGTGAACAATTTAAGCATATGCAAGCTTGAGAGCCTGCAATGGAATATAACAATATGATATAATAATATAGTAATTTTAAGTGGACTTTTTTAGCAAGACAGTCCACAGCTTGGTCTCTGTTAGTAATTCATTATTATTCACCAGAGAAACATCTTGTCCTAAGGCAAAAGCTTAGTTGAAGTCAGTAGCAAAACTCCCACCTACTTCAGTGAGATAGAGATAACATCTCTGGAGCAGTGTTCATTAAATTATATTTTAAAGAATAATAATAAAAAAATAATAGCTTTTTCCAGTGAAATTTACCCCCAGAAGGCAGTTAATTGCTTTACTGACTAGAGGAATTTTAAGTTTCAAGGCTGTATATCATAAAAAAGCTTGAAACTTCAATGTGAAATAAGTGATTACATAGTTTGGCATAATTGCAATATGTCACAAAAAGACAAGCTGTTAAAAACTGCATTAGAGCTGGCAAAGTGAACACCTCTGAAGTACAACCAACGTGGTGTCATGCTTGGAACAGCAACACATATGTTCCAGAACATAGATTGCATCAGAATAGGAGTTTCTTTGTCAAAGAAAGATATCATCTGATATTCTACCTACACACAACAAAAATTGTCTTTATTTATTATTGGTTATGGTATTTGTGTTAAGTACTTTCAGCACAGGAGAGTTCATGATAACATAGATCTCACAAAAATAAAAGGAAGCAGACAATAGGAAGCAGTAATGTTTGACCTGGGACTGATTTCAGACAACAACTGCTGTTACCACTGCCCTGTGTTTTGTGTAGCTGGTCAGTGCACTGTACATCCCTCTTATAAAAACATTTTTTCTTTGGTACATCAGCCCGTAAGCAATATGGGAGTGAGAGTGCCATTGGGAAATGCTGCTTCCACTGGTATCTCTTGAACTCCTTTTGCACTATTACCTATAATTGTATAAAATTCCTTTGACTAAACAAATTAGCTTTAAAATTAATTGATCTTTCCTGGAGTTATGACTTCACCAGCAACTCCCCCTATTCTCATTCTCTCAAGTCTTTCGTGATCAATTCTTAAACAAAGACCATGTTTGAGTGGTCTATTCCACTATTGTGGCTAAGGATATTCTGAATATCCTGGTTGTTTCAGAGCATTTACTTCCTTGATGACTGGTCAAACAAGGACCACAGACTGTGAACAATCACCCTACATGATTTTATTTATATAAATGTAATTTCTGTTCAAATGCCTCACTATTGGTGCTTATCAGCTGATTCTCAGTGGTCATACTCAATCTATGCATTTTCAGACAAAATATGTGTGGCAATTTCATGTCCTGTTTAGCTTTTAGGCTTCCAGAAGTATCCCAGGTGATACATCTGCCTTTCATATTTGTCTGTGGATAATATCTAGATGTGTCTACAGAAGGGCATATCTAGAATGATGCAAAATAGACTTCTCACTTCCTTGTTAACCTTTTCCATCTATACTCTCCTGAGTGTCTAGAAGCAACCTACTATGCACACTGAAGAAACCTGGTTATTAGCCAGCATTTTCAGTCATGAATGTGCCAATTCTGGTTACTGTAAATAACACATAATTACTATAGCATTTCAGATAGCACACCATATTGGCTGACTTCTAAAACTGACTGGGAAACAGCACGACAGGAAGCAGTTGCAACATGCCTCATACACCACAGCTCATCTGAAACAGACTTTGAGGATTTGCAAGGCTGGGCATTCAAAGGAGCTTAAGGCCTTTCATTCATCTGACCAGACCCTAAAGGAAAGCACTGTCTTAGGAGTTTTTCCAAAATAAGCAAATTCCCTTGAGACTGAGCCTGCAGAATTTAGTCACCCAGTATAAAGTCCCACATTCTTTTAGGGTTATTACCTTGCTTTTTCTGTCCAAAACACTTGAGGAACAATATTGATCAGACGTAAAGGTGCCGTCTAGGCCTGCAGAATCTTTCTTGGTTTCCTTTGTGGCTTTCTTCTTAAATTGATTTATTCTGTTTTTCTGTGTATTTAGCCATTTTCTGGTGGGTTTGCTTTTGTAAATTTTTATCTCCTGGTCTTAAAAATCTCCTTTATTTTTCTCCTTAAAGATGTGTGATAACAAATCTTAGAACAGCTTGCTCTCCCATTACTCAGTCCATTACTGCAGCTGACACCATAAAAAGCCTGATAGGTTTGAACACACACGCACACAAGCCCCCAGATCCTAAAAGATGGGTGCATGGTCCTTTTAATTTTAAGAATATAGACAGTCTACATTGAGCAGAAATTAATTTTATATAAATAAAATCATGTAGTGTGATTGTTCACAGTCTGTGGTCCTTGTATGACCAGTCATCAAAGGAGTAAATGCTCTGAAACAACCTCATATATTCAGAATATCCTTAGCCACAAACCCGACAATTTGCTGTGTACTGGGCCACAAAAAATATAAACCTTGGATGGTTGTTCCAAAAGGTTCACTAATTTCTGCTGTATAGAATGTCTACCATTCTTTAAGTAAAAGAGACATTTTTAAATATTTACACTGTATATTTTATTTTTCCTTAATGAAGTCACATTCAAGTTTTAAACTGAATTAGTGTTAATTTAGCAATTAAGTGGGATGAAAATTCAATTGAACCGTGCTTTTATGCAAAAACTATTTACCTCAGGACTGTTTGAATCTAAGACAGGCAACTTTTAGGGGCATAGATCTTCACAGGAGTTTTACTTGAGGAAAGAAACTTTGAATAAAAGTTATGGCTTCCACATTCATTGAATCATCTGTCATTTCCACTATACATATGAGAATAACTTTCCCCTAGCTTTATGATGCTACAGGAAGGCTGTAGCTGTAGAATAAAATTATATGTAAGTTAAGTTGCAACTTTCCAGTATTTCTGACAGTATGCTTCTGAATTCAACATCTTACTCCTCTTCATCTTTCTCAGAGCACCTTATTTGCACATAAATAAATATCTGTTCATTTAGAAGTGGTTTCATAGAGCAGTTCTGTGGCATCATAACAATGTCCCCTCTGTTTGCAGGATAAAGCCAGGACACATTTTATTAGCAGTTTCTCAGTTGTAAAAGGCTTAGGAAGGTGATATTCAGCATGGTGACCAAATGGGCAGATAAAAATAAGCAGAATACTGTTATGATTATATGCTGGCTGAAAAGTATATTATTAGACTTTCATGTCACAGTATATACCTCAAACAATGAGTTAAGAACTGTATTAAGAAACCTCATAGTTTCATTGGTGGCAAGAAGGAAACATGCTGGGAGACCACACAAAAGGTGGTGAAATCAATGTTCTATGTAAGCCAAGGGGAGCCTATTGATGAAGCCTTCTTGCTCCAGCTACAGGAATCATTGCACTCTCAAGATTTCATTCTTCAACAACAACAACAGATGAGGAGAAGGCTGAGATACTTAACAGGGTTTTTTTGCCTCAGACTTCACTGGCAACCTCTCTTCCCAAGCCTCTCAAGTGGATGGACAGAAGGATGAGGACTAGGAGAGCAAAGTTCCTCTGACTGTAAAGAGCAGGTACATGACTACCTGGGGAACCTTAAAGCACTGTGGGACCTGATGGGATGCATCCCAAAGTCCTGAAGGAATTGGCTGATGTAGTTGCCAAGACATTTTTTGTGATATTTGAAAAGATATCATGACAGTCAGGGGAAGTCTCAGATGACTGGAAAAAGGGAAATATTGTACCTATCTTTAAAAAGTATAAAAAAGAGGATCGTGGGAACTAGAAACCTGTCAGCCTCACCTCTGTGCCTGGGAAGGTGATGGAACAGATCCTGCTAGAAGTTGTGTTAAGGCATACAGCGGACAGGGAGGTGATTTGGGACAACCAGCATGGCTTCACCCAGGGCAAGCCCTGCCTGACCAAGTGGCCTTCTATGGTAGAGTGACTCCATCAGTGGACAAAGGAAGGGCTACAGCTGTCATTTACCTCGACTTCTGTAAAGCCTTTGACAAAGTCCATCCCAACCCTCTTCTTTCCAAATTGGAAAGAGAAGGATTTGATGGGACTATTAGATGGATTAGGAATTGGTTTCAGGGTAGTGGTCAATAGCTCAGTGTTCTGATGGACGTCAGTGACAAGTGATCTATATAGGGACCAGTGTTATTTAATATCTTCATTAATGGCTTAGACAAAGGGATTGAGTGCACCCTCAGCAAGTTTTCAGATTAGACCAAGCTGAGTGGTGCCATTAACACACCTGAGGAATGGGAGGCCCTTCAGAGGGACCTGGACAAGATAAAGAAATGGTCCCATGAAGTTTAACAAGACCAAGTACAAAACCCTGAGGAAAACCCTGGTATCAGTTCAGGCTGGGGGATGAAGCAGCCCTGTTGAGAAAGAATTGTGGGTGCTGGTGGGTGAGGGGCTGAACATGGGCTGTCAATGTGCATTTGAAGCCCAGAAAGCCAAAGCCCAGTGTCCTGGGCTGCATCCAAAGCAGCGTGGCCAGGGTGAGGAATGGGATTCTGTCCCTCTGTTCTGCTTTCATGACACCCCACCTGCAGTGCTGCATCCAGCTGTAGGATGCCCAGCACAAGGAAGACATGGACCTGTTGGGTTGGAACACTAAGGTGATTAGATAGATGGAGCATCTCTCCTACAATGGAACACTGAGAGAACTGGGATTGTTCAGCCTGGAAAAGAGAAGGCTTTGACATGATCTAATCACAGCCTTCCAGTGCTCTGTTTAAAAGGGCGTATAATGACAGGAGAACGGGGAATGGCTTCAAACTGAAAGAGAACAGGTTTACATTAGATGTTAGAAACAAATTCATTACTGTGAGTGTGATGAAGCACTGAAACAGATTGACCAGAGAATCTGTGACTGTCCCGTCCCTGGAAGTGTTTAAGGTCAGATTGGATGCAACTTTCAACAACTTGACCTAGTAGAAGTTACTCCTGTCCAAAACAGAAGGGCTGGAACTAAATGATTTTTAAGGTCTGTTCAAATCTAGGCCATTCTATGATTCTGTAAATAAAAATACTTTTAATGCTCAATGGAGGTATTTGCAACTTGAAAATGTTGGGTATACAGTTCCTACATATTGGCGTCTTATCACATTCAATATTCTAAAAATGACAAATAGTTACCACATTCATGTCCTATCAATTAACAACACGGAACAGTGGCCCTATACTTTAGATGTTTGAAATTATAAATTGCTTATACAGGTAACAGAGTACAATTGGAACATTCCTTGGTGTGAAATGGGGATGTCTTCCTTTTTAGTCCCTTGTACCTGTAAATCATTCCACATAACACATCTTAAAACTGAAGTGACAGGACTGACGAACAAATTCACACAGACTTAGTGTAACACTTCACACTATATCCCATTGAGTGTTGCAATATATGTCAATTAATATTGCTTCTTTACCTTACAATAGTTTGAACATATTTTGTTCCCTCTAAATTATCTTGAGAATTCTTTTATTTAATAGAAATAAAAATCTGAGACTATCAATTGTCTTTTACATCTCTAGTACGAGGTAATAACTTATCCAGGTGTCAATTCTGAGATTTTCCAAAATAGTTTTTCTAAAATAAGTAGGGTTTAAAAGACAGATTGGTTCATTACAGTTTTAAAAAAGACTATTGTAGCACTTAAAAAAACTTGCTTTTCTTTTCTCTCAGTATATATTTAAGTATTTTATATAACACTATTTTTTATAACTTCAAACCAATATTCACTAACTGCTGTAAAAGCATTGGTAGACCATGATTTGCAAATCTGAACACTCCATAATTGGCACATAAAATTCTCAGCAAAGACTTAATAGAAGAGACTTGTAATGAGGTTTCTTCTAATATGGATCCCCTTTCCTTAAAGTCACAAGACTCACTAATATAAAAATAAGTGTTGTAAAAGTGCAACTCATGTTATTAAATAATAGCTAATTAGCAAAATACATTAATACATTAAAATTAGTTATTTACTTACTAATTTGCAAGGCTGTAGATTTTCTCCTCAAAAGAATGGACCCATTGAAGAACGGCAAAATATTTAAACCGTATCTAAGACCTTAATACAGCACTGAAGGAGAACAGTATCTTTACTATCTGCCGGAGTTATGAGAACTAGTAACAGTCCACTTAATTAGAATTGTTTCTAGTATTATTTCAAGCCCCAGAGCTCCCTGTTCCTAAGATCATGTCAGGGTTTTTCTCTGTAAAAACTGGTTTTACAATCCCACAAATATTCGCTAGCCAAAATCACATAATGCAATGCATAATTATTATAAGTGATTTCTAAGGACAGATAGTTGAATGATAGGACATTAAAGAAGTGGATACAATAACAACAGCTACAGCAATATCTGAGGATAAATAATCTTTTTCAGGCTACGGTAGCAAAGAGAAAATATCAGGAGTAAAGGTGTGCATCCTCTCCAAAAGAAATCAGCAGAGCTCTACCTCAACATCTGGGCAAAATCTTTAAACCATAACAAGTAGTATCACTCATTGGAGCATATAGCCTGCAGGTGAACTCTCATCCTTTGTATGCAGGATAACATAGAGGAAATTGAGTGTATTATTAATAACTTAATAAGTGAATGTCAAATAAAACACTGAAAAGATTACCTCATTAGCTAACATGAAAATATTTTTAATATGCAATGCATAAACAAAGTATATTTTCCCAATTTCTTAATTTTTAATATTTAAAATACTAAGTATTTTAAATGAGGATGAATACTTTTAACCTTTTTTTTTATAACTGTTTGACGATAAATTCTATCATGAAATGGCATTTCCTATTTTAATGCTTTTAAACATTGGTTGATTAACATTGCTTCTATGTTTGCATAAAAACATTTCTTTGCACAAAAATACTTCTATTGATTCTATTGACTTATCATTTTTGCAGCTGTCAATGACACTGACTTGCTCTACAGCTTTCATTTTTCAGTGTCTCATGGTTCTAATGATAACCAGAGGGACTAATTTGAGCAACAGTTTTAAATTAGTGGAAACATTCCATGATAAGTAAGCAATTAATAGAAATATTCTCCTCTTATAATACATAGTATTAACTATTCTAAAAATCCTCAACATATATAAACAACAAAGGCAAAAGTATTTTGATAGATTTACAAGTGCTTTAAAATGCATTTCTCTGAAATTGTTGCACAAATAGTGATAGTTTGAATAAATATTAAGATACTATAATAATTAAAGTGATAACATTGAATATACATATAATGTTAAATGTTAAGCTACAGTTCAAACATTAGTATATGCTGCATAACCCAAAATTTCATACTCATCTCATCTCTGTCCCTCATATTTTAACATGACTATATTTGTCATCTTTTGAACACAAACACTGAAAAATAAGGAAATGAAAAATTAAATACTTATTTGATTTTTGTTTTTGTTTTCCTTCATTAGAAGGTGCACATATTGTGTCCAAAATAGTATTTCCTCCCTGCTCAGGAGCAGATGACTGTTAATATATTATAGTAGGTATCTGTGCACAGAAGGAAAGCTGAACAGTCAATGGAAAGATGCAATCCGCCGAGTAGCATAATTAAGGGTGCAAAAAGTTCCAGAATAACTTTTAAGTTTAATGATGGATGACTCCTTAACCTGTCAAGACCATGCAACATTGGCAATGTGATCTAATATCTATTTCTGGTATCCAACTAACCACAGAACTCTTGGTAAGACAGAACATTATATTTACAGTGATAGCTCTTTAACTCCCGAGAACAGCTCAATATTTGGTCTTGAGAGTACTGCCAATCAAATATAAAAAAGGCTGCCTTCAAGACAGCTGGGTACCATTTCTAAAGAGGCTAAAAGAAAACACTGTAAATACTGTTATCAAAATAGATGAGTATGCTCTACACTCTGTGAGAAAAAAATATGAAGGAATAATCTTTGCTACAGCCCTTGGCTGAGATTCAAGGAAGAATGATTTGGTGTGTCTATGTTTGGGTCCATGAAATTTAATGTTTAGCAGGAAGCAGATATCACCTTTTCTCAAAATTGCAGGTCTTTGACCATGGCTCCTCTGATCTGTGAAGTAAGTCTGGCTGCTCCTCAGGAGCACCTGACAGAGACCTCTCTCTGAGAACAAGCAGTCTTTTCATGCCTTTCTACAGTGAGTCCACTGCATTTTTTCAGATTTCTCTCTTCTGGGAAGTAGTGCACAAAGGAGGAAAAAAATAGTGGACAGTGCACTAGCCATCTTGAATGTGTAGTGCAAAATCCCCTGTTTCTCATAACAAACAAAAAATGCAAGCCGATATTAATCTGAATATAAGCAAATGTTTCTGAGGTAGTTGTTATTAGAGACTTTCATGGTTTGTATGTATTTCCTGATGTGCTGGAGCCAGACAAAAATTCTATGTAAGCATTTAAGAGCTCTCATATCTACCTTGTTTGTATAAAATGAAGAGATGTCTTGCTAATTGGCATTACTTTCTTTTTAAGTATTTGAAATGGGAGCATATCCTTCCTTAATTATTACAAATGAAGCTTCTGTTCATTAAGCATAATATTAATATTTTCCTTTTCTTTTCACTCATTACTTCCTCTCAAATATTTGCCACCTTGAAATTTTGTTCAAGTTATACACTTTAAAATTACAAGCAATTTTTTGTGTACTTAATGTTCCATATTAAGCAAGTGGAATTTAAATTCTCGTTTCCTTGATGTTCTGTTTTATGTTAAACAAATTGAGGATTATGCATTGATGGTATAAATATACATATAATCACTTCTTTAATTATGCATATGATTGCTGCCTAACTTCGTAATATGTTCCTACAGTTACTGCAGAACTAAAATATTTTAATTTTCAAACTGTTTTTCAAAATGTTAATTTGCTTTCATTTCAGGGCTTTCTATTAGATGTATTTAAGAAAAGATCTACAATGGCCTTGATATTCACTTATCTGCATATTAATTGATTTAATTTTCTGTTTTCTTTAACTTTTTTTAATGACAATTTTTAACCTCTTCAAAGGATGGAAATGTAATCTAGAAATAGTATTTAATATATCTTCTGTTCTGTAAATACTGGAAGAGGGGACTTGCAGTGTCATAATGATTATTTCTCTGTACCACAGTTAAAAGATTTAATATTTAATATTTAATATGAAAAAATACTTGCTACAAAAGCATCTTCAGATTTTCAAACCTAACAAAGGAAATCACTTAAGAGTGCTTGTTTCCTGTCCCATTTGTTTGCCAGTTCTGAACTGAACGAGGTGGTTTTCAACCAGGAAAACTCAAGGCAGCCAATAAATTGTGGCAATGTGTGTTTGAAGTTTCTGTGCAGAAGGGACCATGCCTTCTGCATGAGAAGTACCACGCCTTAAGAGAGCAGCCCCACAGCCCCTTGCCTGAGGCATGCAGAGCTGGGGGCAGGTGCAGCTGGAGGGGGAAGTGGAACATGGAGCAGGAGGTGTTAGAGGGAGGGCAGGCCCCCCTGGGAGGGGCGAATGTCGGCAGTGCCAGTCCCTTTGGCTCTCAGCAGTGGAGGGCTTCTGACCCTCCTGCTACAAGGGGCTGAACGTTACAGAGAGTGAGTAGGTCGTGCAGCAGAAGGCTTCGTGATGGAGCTTGAACTGTGGTGTCTCAGCGGATATGGTGAATCTTAATTGATCGTATCTCAGTTGAGGAGTGCTGGACAATAAATTGTAGCCTGTTATGACTAGCAGGCGCTAAGCTGAAGGGTGCTGTTAGTCCCAAAAGAAAGAGCTGTCAGCTGGGTAGGTAGAACCACATCCTTCTTGGCTTGTTTTCCTTCTGAAAGCTGGCCAGCTGCCAGGTAGGTGGCTGGGAGTGCAGTGGGATGAGATGGCTGAGCTGACTTGCCTGCTTGCTGTTGCTGAAAGGCCAGCACTGTGTACCCACTTCTCTGCGCTGTGCATTTCCCCTGCTTCTTTGTTGCTTGCTGCTTCTCTGACCTCTCTCTGAGCCAATTCAGTTCATTAAACCATGGGTAAACTAACGCAACCAATAGAGGAAATAGCTTTTGGTCAAAATAATGAGTCTGTTTGCTGAGGGGTCAGATACATGCCAGAGATGGAATGCAAGGCAGAGGAGAATGGGACTGCTCCTTTTGGCATCAGAAAGCTGTTAAGCCTGCTCAGTTGTTCCTGGAGCACACACCTTCAACCACAGCCTGACAATGCAGATAGAGCCAATGAAAAGGCTAACCCCTGCTGAAAGGGATGTTCCCACTTCCTTCCTCTCCAGCCTGGCTTTGTGCTTCTCCTGGCACTAATGCTTATTTAATCCTACCACCAGCTAGTTTGGGCGGGAGATTACTGCATTCTTTTGTTTGTTGGGCTGGCTTTCTAACATACTTGCTGAGGGGTCAGATGGTGGTAGGAGAGAGGTGGGAGTGCATGGCTGGACTTCCTCTTAGTGTGCCAATTGGCCTTTGAACCGCTTTAACTGCTTTGTTAGGCTGTGATCTGCAGTTCTGTTGGCTAATTATTGAGAGTAGCTAAACCCCAGAGTAAGATGAAAGTGAAGTGTGCAGGCCTTGTGTAGGCTCAGACAAATGTTTGTCAGTAGGTTGCTGTCAACCAGTGATGACTTGGATGGTCCTCCAGCCAGGTTGAGGAGTTTCAAGTGAAAAAAATCTGTAAGCTGGGTGACTGAAAGCTGGTAGAAGGAGGTCATGCAGCTGAAATGACAGCTGCTGTAATGGATGAGTGGCTTCATTCCCAGCAGCTGTTATGTGGTAGCAATAACTCACTCAAGTGAAGTATGATTGATTGGTGAAGCTGGCATTACTACAAGTGTATGTGTGTACACATGTGATATGTTCTTACAAGAAACCCAGTGACCAGAGTCCCAAACTGAGTCTCAGCAGTAATGAAAATTGCAAACACTGGGTGACCAATGAAATGAGTCTCATCTGAGTGGAACTACCTTTCTAACTTAGAGTTTACAGACTTCGGTCAAAACATCTGTTTAAATTATTTGACTATAAATGAAGAAAAGCCTTGTGCTTGCATTCAGAGATCACAGTGAGGCTAGGAACAGTGCTGAGCTTATGTTCAGGCAAGCTCTGATTGGGACCTATGCTGTAGGCATATATCCACAAAATTTTAGATATTATTTTTTCCAAGATACTCCTGTTTTCAGAGCACCTAACTTTTTTCCCTGGTGATCTTTTTTCTCTGATCATGTACTGCATAATCCACAACATTTTCTTTGTCAGATAGGGTGGACCTAATTTCAGCTACTCATTTTGCTCATGTAATAACTGGCCAAGTTAATGAATCAGGTGTGTATAGCACATGGAGTAAAAATGATCTTGAGGTTCTTTTTTTTCTCTGACAATTAGTTATAAAAGAACATTTATAAATAATTTTAATGGTGGGTGAGATTTCAGATTACTTGTAGTAGGGCTATAGATTACAATAAGTAGTTCCTTCCCTAGAGATGTTACAGTAGGATAGAGTAGTTCTCCACACTTAATCTGTGATGACTGGCATTTAAAAGGAGAAGCTCAACCTGGTGAGCAGCAGCTCTGTAAAAAAAATGCTGACAGCACAAGGCCCACTTCTGCTCTTGCAGGCTCACAGCTCACTGCAGAATGCATAGCGATACTGAACTGTTGACCTCAAGCAACTGGCAAGTGTTTTTTCAGACCTGTGAGAATGCTGACCCTAGAAAAAAAGTACTGCATGCTAACTTTGGATTAATTATTTCTTTAGGATTCTGGAAAGGTAAAACTCCTAATAGCTGTGCTGAAGGACAGACTTACCACTCTGACTAGTGAAGACAGACTTGATAACAAGCACTGTAGTAAGTAAGCAGGCCAAGCACACCCCAAGAGGGTGTTAGAAGAGTCTTGTGGCAATATTCTTGTTAATTTTTGAGACAGATGTATTGGGGGTGGGTGTTCTGGGGATAGGTTAATTTACGTTGGGGTCAGGTAAAGACCCTTAATGAGGATAGATACATAGAAAATAAAAGCAGACCTAAAGTGGTTAGTTGCCACTCTGGCATGCACAATCTGCACAGATTTAAATAATTAACACATTTAAAGTCCCTGTATCCAGTACATTTGCAGAGATCAACAAATTGATTATATTTGCAGTGAGTTGATTTGAATTCCATTGGTTCTTCTATGATGAAAGTTGGTTTAGGTCGATGTAGTGGTTCTGAGCCATAAGTGCCTTTCGGGTAGTATCACGGTGAAAAGTGAATGAATGTATGACATACACAGCAATATATAGAAAGTGCTTTTCAGATTTACTGAGACTGAGCATGATAGCAGAATAAAAATTAGAAAAGAAAAATCAAGGTCTGTGCTTTGGCTAGCTATCAATATAACACAAGTAATTAAAATTGGAAACTAGGAAAGTAATTTTAGCCTCTACAGATTAAGACTTTGTTTGGAAGCTACTTTGCATGCTTAATGTATGATTTATCACCTTTTATTCTGAAATTTCATTGATGTGGTTGGAAAAGTTAAACAATCAACACAGGCTAACAATTACAAATGTTACCAGTCCCTGTAACAGAAGTGTACAAGTTCTTGCTCCATTTGCACTAAAGGATGTATTTATCATACAGGTAGCAGCTTCTGAAACCTGCAACGTTTTCATTAGTGGGCAGAGGAAACACTGGATGAACCCTTACCAATGCAGCTTACATTAGAACTGGAAAGATTCCAGAAATACAAAATGTAGAAATGTAATCTTCTCCAAACTTCTGTGACATACAAACTGGGAAATAAGTTGCTGGAGGGCATAGGACTTTCATATGTTTCACTAAAGACTTGATAATGAAAATGTATTAAATGGCTTAAAATGTGCACCTAGCAAATATATGTGATAACTGTAAGAACTCTTTTGTTCAGAGCTAAAATATTCATATTTTATATATAAAATTATATATAAATTATAAAAATTCATAATTTTTGATAGCAAGATATTTGGTATTTATTTCAGCACCCTTTGTTTTGCCTTTTATACTGTTCCCACAAGACCAATATACTTGTCACATAATAATAATAAAACAGATTTCTTAAAAGAAAAGAAAGAAAAGGAAGAAATAGCATCACTATTTTCATGGTTACAAAGTGTTTGCATATATTACCTGTGAATGACCAGGGAAATCTGAGGTAAAATTTCACATTGGAATTTAGAAAGGAATACTGAGAAAAGGAAAGCAAACATAGGGCCATACGAATGCAAAGAATATGGCAAATAAAAATAATGGATGAAGAACAAATGTAGCTTGGTAGATGCATATATGGAGTTTCTAAAATTCATATTAAAACATTGCAAATAATTGATTTTCAGGTTATCTGTCAAAATTCAAAGCCAAGTACATTTTATTCAATGGCTGATGTCATTAACATTTGCTTTTACATAGAAAAAAAAAAGTTTTTAAAAGAACTGTGTTTATTAAGATTTCCAGAATGTATGTTGCGGTGTGCTTGGAGTACTACCAAAATGAACGACTTAATCCACAGCAGGAAGAGATGCTTTCCCTTTTGCTTTGTAGTTCAGTAATGCTACCGCTTCTGAAGCGATAAACGTCTGATAAAATTCCTCTAAGTGGGTACTAACTGTAACTATTGAAAGTGATGGATTCTTATTTCAGGTCCAGCAAATACCTGCCTACATGACTTCCTAAAGAAAAGATTGAGAAGTATTCAGGACACTTCTGTAGTCTGATGACCTGGGTAGTCTGCCCCATGGGGCCTGTTTTGTTTCAGACTTGCTGCTCTGAATAGAGTGGACTACTTAGTTGTATTTCCCATTTTACAGGGAGGACTTTGTTGTGGAGGGGGAAGGTTTGGAGAGAGGATTATGAATACAAGGAAATTCTTCTGTCTCTTCTGATGAAGCTGTAACCTTTTTCTAAAGCACACATTGAAGCTGAATCTAGAAGCCAGATTACCTGTTTCTAATGAATGATTCATGACCTCAGGCATCCTACAATCTGTTTCTTAACAATTTGTACAACAGTAAGGGAAGAAGCCCCCTATGTCTGTTGATTTTCAGTCTAGGTCTTAATTTCCTTATCTTATGCACTGGAGGCAAAATAGCAAATTAGACCACATCAATGTCTTTTATCACTATTACTCTGATTGAAGCTATCAAGGAGCCCTTTGGAGTTTTGCCTTGCTACCGTGAAATAGGGCAATGCTGCAGTGTAACTGATGCCCTGACTTCAGCATCATGGCAGTGAGGCACGGCATGAAATTAAAAAAAGCATATGTTCCCTCTACAGTCTGTGCAGCTGAGTTTTGGTGGTTGCTATGATATAATGGGTCTGCAGATGTAATGGGTGCCTACAGAGACGAAGTCCAGTGAGTTTCAGGTGTTCCCATGGGGAGAGTAGCTGGAGCCTGAAAGCTCAGACAGCAACCACTGCAGAGAGCCTCCTTTGCCTAATTGCAAGTTGCTGGGAAGTAGATTTGGGCTGTGGTTTTGAATAGAAGGTCATTCTAAACATGATGTTATTTTCATGCACTTTTAAAAAACACCTGCAAATGAAGAATTTCTTTGGTCTGTCAACTTGAAAACTTAAAAAAATATTTCTGGTTTGAAACAGAATAAACTCATACTGTGACTTACCATTTTCAGAATACCTTGCCT
This sequence comes from Vidua macroura, assembly GCF_024509145.1. Lineage (NCBI taxonomy): Eukaryota > Metazoa > Chordata > Aves > Passeriformes > Viduidae > Vidua > Vidua macroura. The sequence continues at coordinate 27,902,055 of NC_071576.1, read as the reverse complement.
GGAGGTTATCTTAAAAATAGATAATTTTAAAAAAATCATATTAAAATGAACAAATTTTTCAGAAAGCATTTTGATGCTTTGGGGAGGGAAGTAACTGTGGCAAGATGTTTTCAAGATGTGCAGCTGTGTAATTGTAATGAACATTTATTGGAAACATACACTTCAATGGTTATTATTTTTTGGAAAATACATTTTTGGAAAAAAAAAAACAAACAAAAAAAAAACAAACCAAAAAAAACCCCACAGTAATTCCTGGCATCATTATCTACAAAAAAAGCCAGATCTTGAGAATTCATTAGGTTCATATGTAGATTTTGTTTTATGGTTCTATTTTTATTCTAATGTATCATATTCAGGAAAAATATTTGGTTAATTAAGAGTATGTTGTACGGTAATTTTATGTCAAGCAGACACTTTATCTATTATTATTTATAGTATATGAAGCTTTTGTTCTAAAGCCAGGTAGATATCAGTACATATCTTACACCTATTTCATTTTAAAGGGAGAGTGATTGCATTTGTTGCAGGCATCATAAATTCTTTATATGCAGCAACTCTTGTAAATACTTCCGCTTTCTTAGAATTTTTTTCTCTTGTTCTAGAAATTTCAGCAACTTATCATTTTCTTGAAAAAACCATGCTGAAGTTCACTTGCATTCTATTATAATTCTGTAAAATAGTGAGGGGGGCAGTTTATATTTGCACTCTCAGTTCCATTTTTATTTGTTTCTTTGAAGGGCAAATGACGTGTTGATGAAAAAACTTGCTACAAGTAGTCATTTACATGTGTACTTAGAAAGCAGCAAAGAATCCAAGTCTTCATAGTGACAATAGTAAAGTTGTTTCACATTAAAGTAGTCTCTTAAAATGACATAAAAATCTGTATAGAGGTGTCAATTCAGTGAAACAATCATTTTCTTAAACTCCAGCAAGGATTAGTATCTTTTTTCTGTTCAGAAATTATGAGCTTACTAGATAAATATAATATTTAAGATTAGCCATGTTCTCATTAATCTACAAGGAGAAACACATCAGAAATGTAGTTACTTGCATGGTGAGTTGGTCTGTGTGAAGACTGTTATGGATGGATAATAATTTTATAAATATTATGGAAACACAAGACATGAAATGATAAATTAATATCATGTCACAACAAGCTTGACTAATGGAACGATGGCATGGGGAGCAAATATAAGATTGATGATCTTGTAAAGCATCCCAATGAACAGCCTTAAAAGAGCTGATATACTTCTATGCCACACCACATACATCCCTAAAACTTGCAAACAACAGCTCAGTTCTTCAGTTTACAAATGAAGACAGGTTGCTGTGGTGTTTTCCCAAGCCAATGGGCAATCTGTCCTGGGGTCCCATTGGTTGCATGTGCCTGCTCTTCTCCCAGTGCCAGCTTCAGCACTTCAGGGAGACATGGGAGGATGCAGTGTGGGCCTCTTTCAGTGAGCAGAAAGAACTAAACCCAAAACAACCAACGTAAACCAGCTAAGAAAAGCACCAGAAAATAACTAAACCCAGGCTTTTAGGATCTGGGGAAACAATGTCCAGCTGAGTACCTCAGGTTTAAAGGCTTTGTGCTTTGTGCTCTTTGCTGTGGTGCTCCATCTCCAAATGACAGAGTGCTGTACGACTCAGGACTTCAGACCCTGGAAGCCTGAAGATGTGTTCTAAGCAAGAAATCCCTGCTTTTCTGGAAAAGCCTTGAAATATTAAGGCTGACATTTTAAAATAAGGCAATGAGAATTGTGGGGTTGTCTCTGGAGAGTTAAGGAGCTAAGAAAGCAAATTTCTCCTCTTTTACAGAAACACTAATCACAAACATTTTAATTTCTCTCAAATAACAGCTTTAATGCAAAATGTCTGCCTTCTAAATTGTAATGAAGAAAAGTTTTGAATCTCTCAGTAGTAAACCAATCCTAGGTTTGGTTGTTTTCTGTAGTTATATTTCAACTTTAAATCTGGACAAGAAGGAGGCTTGAAACTATATTTCTGAGCTTCATTCTTTTTGTTTCTCCATAGTCTGGTTTGCAAGTAAGGGAACATTGATGCCAGTGAACCAGCTCTGAGATCAATCTGGCTCACTATTTACTGATAAGGAAAGAGGAGACTTGACAGGACAAATCTGAAGACGGCGTTGTATCAGAATAATGTTTCAATTAAATATTTCTTAGCTTGATGTTTAACCAAGTTTTCATAGCAGGGCTGTAAGATACTAGGACTTAAACACACCTGAAGTTCAAAAGTCTCAAACATCTGAGAATTGCTGTTCCATTTCCAGCAGAAGAAATTTGTGTTGTATGATGTTTCTGCTCCTATAACACACTTAGTAAGAATGGTACACTGAATAGAATGTTTGACTAAGCTCCATTTTGTTTATGCTATTTTGCTGGTTTAATGTTTTAATAGAAAAAAAAAAGTTTATTACTGCTGCAACTTTAGTTGCATTTTAAGCTAGAATTCTAAATTTTAAATGAACAATCAGTTGCTTGAGTTCCTAATTTCAAAAATTGCAAGCAGTCCATTATGACATCTGCCCCCTCTCAACTGGTCTTTCTCAACACATAAAACCTAGGGGGCTAGATTATTATAAAGATATCCCCTCAAGATGTGGTTCCTTCTAGAGATGGCTCTTAGCTGATGCATGTAACAGTGCAACTGTGCAATACTTAGGCTTGGTTTTGTGTTGCAGGTTCTCTTGCTCTTGGCTCTCCGTGCCAAGAAATTGCACAAGCAAATCTACCACTTCTGTCTGTTGCTTCAGTGCTGTTTAGAAGATTCAATTGGGTTTACCTTCGAGTGCCATTTCTGTGAACAGCAAAATACTTGATGCCAGTAGCTGGTGCTCCAGAGTACACAGCTGTCATCCCAGGCTTTTTTAAAGCTGGTTTAACTTCTGCCATGCCCAGAAAATGGTGCTCTTTGTGGAGTGCGCTCAGAAATGTCCACTGATTCAATGCATTTACTTGAAAATTTATTTCTATGCAGATTTCTACTTTTGCAGGGGTTTGCCAAAGGCTTCTATTTTAATTGGTTTGCAAGTCCTTTTTGTTCACTGCATTCCATGCCTGAAATGGAATCCTATCTTTGTAGGGGTGGCAAAAATACTAAAACCAAGGTGTCTGAGTCTGGTTAGGCACTTCACGTTTATTGAAATGAAATTTCCATTTGCAAAAGCAGTACTTGGACATCTTAAGTGCAGATGGTTTATTTTCCTACCTTGCCTTGAGGACTTATCAGTTGTGGTCAGAGGTACCTAATATAATAAATTACTATGCTTGGAAATGTATTTATGCAAAGGTAGGAAAAAACAGAACCTGAGAAAAGCTAGACAAGATTATACCTAATGATCTGTTAATGGGCTAAAAATGAGAACTAGGACTCAGTGAACTAACTGAGAAATAAGAGATATTGATGTTTGATAGATGCTCTTTTCCACAGTAAATTTAAAGAAATGTGAATGAAACATTAAGAAAAATAGAATGTTTTCCTGAAAATAGCATTTTAAAACCTGAAAACTGATTCAGCTGGAGTGTTCTAAATGTTAGCTAGTTTTAGCTAAGTCTTTCTATGTTCTTCCTGATAGGATTAATACACAAACACGATAATTCCCATTCCAGTCAGGCTCTAGCATGAGGAGTGTACAGAGAGATTGTAGTCATGTAATTCCCACTAACTTCAGTGATGGTATTTGGTATGTAACATTATTAAGGGACCAAGAATTTAACTAGACATATTGGCTGATGTGATCTATACTATGAATGATATGAAAATTAAACTGAATCATGTCCATTTAACAGCCATAATTTTAGGCTCTAACTGTATGCTTCTGTATGTCTGATTGTCATGTTGCAGTATACTAAAGGCTCTAAACTATCCTTAGTTGCACGTGAAGAACTGGGGATAGCTGCTATCCTAGAACAGGTACTGTTCCCATAGCCTACTGATGTTTTTAAGAATGGATATCCTAAAAGAATTTGTGTTTTTCAGAGGCATCGATTACTTTCCTGGATGTGCAAAACCAGAATTTTAAATGCACTCCAAGAGCTTTACATTCTCAGATTTCTGGGGAGAGTGGGGGAGCAACTACTTTCTGAATTCTTTATTGCTCTCCATAATTAGTTTTCAGCTTTTATAATCATTTGAGAGCATCAGAGCATTTTTTTTGTTAATAGTTTTTTCATGATAATTTAGAACACTTATATCACAAAGGATCCTGTTGCTTTTTTTTGGTGGAAAAAAGAGTGCAAAAGTAAGTAAGTATTTGTATGTAGTCTTATTTTTAGGGCTGTGAAGAAAAATGAAAAAATGTCATTTGGCTTCAGTATTTTTCAAAATACTCTAACTCAAATTTTTACTAGTCTGCCACAATAAAATGTAAACAATGCAGACAAGTGCTAGTGATATCATTCAAAGAAGTTTTCCCATGCTCTTAGTCCATTTGGTGGAGTGAAGACATGGCAGGGTAGATGATTAAGTATTCAGGTTTGCTAACATAGCGGATACTCTGGATCTTATATTAAGTTTGTGAAAATGACTCATATTTTTGACTGCAGTGAAGCTAGATCAGTGGCACAGATCCAATCCTCTCTCCCTATATATATCTTACATTGCTTACTAGTTATATTAAAATTCTAGGGAGTGTTTTCAGAAATGGTAGTGGTGCTCTCAGTCTAGATACATATTACTCTGTTGTAGGTATTCATTTAGAACAATAACACAAAACTAAGAATGCTTCATGCTGCAACATGGGAGTTAATGTATACGATTTTTAAAATTTGTAATCAACATTAAAACTCTATGTTTCTTTATGTTTTACACCCTGTTTGTATCAACTCCCTCTTTCTAATTTTTGCCAATAATAATTTTCATTAAGATTCAGGAAGGTTAGAGGGTTTTTTATTTGAAGTGATAACAATTTACATACTTCTGCCACAGTAGCGAGAGAAAGAAGGATCTGTCCTTCAGTCTGCTCATGGTATAGTTACAAAAAAAGAGAAAAGTATAAACACTGAATTCCTGAGCTTGCTGTGAGATGGAAGGTCATTAACAGGGCACTTGAGCAGATTGGTATTACAGTCAATTGAGACGCTGAAACATCCTAAATGGCCTAATGCAGCAACTAAGTGCTTCTTAAATTCCAGAACTTTTACTTGAGCAGAGTATTCATGTCTAAAGTGAATTTCCATTTCCTTTAGTAAATGCTGTTTTTATACAGTCATAGTTGAAGAGGCAACATAGTGTAAACACAGCAGTTTGATTCTATCTCCACAGCAGCACTAAACTAATTTGTCAAGTTATAAACATGAAATCTGAGTCTCTGCTAAAAATATATTTTCCACATTGAATTAATAGAAGTGGCAGGAGTTTGTATGTTAATATATACATGCACTGTCAATATAGCCCTGTCAGATTAATCAGCATGCAAATAGGAATGGTTTCATCCTTTGGGAAGTCTTACCATTATCCAATCAATTCAGCACTATAGAAAGGGCAAATTAGATTTCACTTAACTTTATGTAAATTTGTCAGGAAAGAGGAAAATACATGGCATTTTATTTTGTTTATAGCTGGTCTACTAATAAATTTTCTTTAGATCTAGCTGTATTTTAAGTAAACATTAAGCTATTGTTTGTAGTTCTTTCTGTGTCATTCAAAAGTTGTTGGAACTTTATTTGAGGGACAATAGAGAAATTTTCCCTCAAATGTGTGAATTCCTATATGAAAGATGATATCTTCATGATTCTTCATAGTAAATAAGAGGACCTCATGTAGTTTTAATTGTGAAGACTACAGGTGGAAGAAAAGGGCATCTAATCTAGGAAAAAAAATCAACAAGCTTTTTTAGTCAGTTTCTGTGGACAGATCAGACCAAATGCAGCTGCTGCTGAGTGATAACAATAGGAAAGTCTGAAGTTTTCAGAATGCTAGCCATCAATTAAAAATATGTTCTTTTAAAAGTGTAAACAGTCTGTGAACAAATATGAAAAAATATCCTAAGGTAGGCCTAGGATGTCTAGCAAATGGCATTTGTTGAGTCTTTCTGTATTTTTCTATTGCTAGCTCATTCCTTTAGCTAAGGTTATAGTTTTTGTAACAGAAGACAAAAGAGAATACATGGCTATGCCCCAGCTGCCCCAATTTACTTAATTTAAACACCTTTTGGGACTGGGCTCGAACTAAAGCTGTGATTTGAAGTTGCTGAGAGCAGCACCCCTTTTGCTGACTGTGATAGAAAGCTATCTCAGAGGAGGGATAGCTATCAAACATCCAGGAAAGAGCAGAAAAGCAGGTGTATCTTAGTGTCAGTTCTTTGCCTACTTGTGTGAGTCAGAGAGCTCATTCAGTGTTTCACGAATTACCACTTATATGTGTAAAATATTCCCATGTTGTATTTTGTGCAACAATGCAGACCTTAGTGAATGAGTGCAGCTATCATCTGTTCCCTTCCAAAATCTGTTGCTGTTAAAGACTTCATAAGGATGGCCTAAACAAATTGAAAGATGAAAGGCTCTCATGCTTTAAGGACCAAAGCACAAATCCAGTGATGCACTCAGGTGTATTAAGGCTACTCACAGGCATACCTAGAGGTAGTGCTGTCAGTCAGACCCTGCTCAGATGTACTTCTCTTATCTGAGGCCATATGTTGCACTAATTCTATGTAAAGGCCAAGACTAGGGCAGAGTCAGTTGTTGTTAATAGCTTTCCCTTTTTGCCTTTCTTTGCAAAAGTGCTGCTTCACTTGGGAAAGGCAGAGAAAAGGAGCAAGGAGGAATATCTGTCTATACAGTAAATCAATGGAATGAAAATAAAAAGAACATTTTGAAACAGTGAGATTTTTAAAAAGGGTTTCAAAGGAAGGATAAAGAGATATCTAAATGTACTCTAAAACTCTGTCTTATAACTTCTGAATACTTGAAACACCTTCATATTTTGAAATAGAAAAATAAGTTCAATTGCTTTACTGCAAATTTTAAACATGAAATCAATTAATTTAATAGAATGGTCTTACTTTGATTTCTAAATTTTACTGTACCCGGATAGGTACTTTTGACTTCTTATCTTAATTATCTGAATGTGAGCACATTTTCCAACTGGTAAAACCAAAATCAAGTTTCAGTTAACTTTGTCTTTTCTTTAATAGCTTGGTATTCTGAGGTCTTGAATTCCAAAGATTCTTTTCGAGCTTCCAGTTTTGCACTCTTATCGGTATGTTTGTGTACTACAAATTATGATCTCAGTTTCTCACACTAACATATTAGCCATCATTTTACCTTTCCAGAGCAGTGTTTCCCTTTTCTGGGAAGCCAGAGACAGTATGTGTTTATATGCACAGCAAAGCTGATGTGCACTGGATTTATGGCACAAAAATGGATGTCCAATGTCTCCAGCAGCTCTACATCAGAGGCTTATCAGACATACCGTGTCTTCAAAACAGGATAAAGTGGTCCCTTACTCTGGTGTTTGAACACCTTAAAATTTGACCACAGATGCTTGTACCCATGGCAGGAAGTGTAAAGCTGGAATTACTAAAGCAAAATACAAAAAAACAAGTGTGTGGTAAATGGCATCTGAAAACCATATATTCAGACTCAAACTCAGAGTCAGGGCTTGTTTGGGTGTTTTGTTGTGTTTTATTTTCCTGGGTTTTCTTGTGGTTTTGTTTTGTTTTGTTTTGTTTTTGTCATTTAGACTCTTGTATGGGATTGATTTAGTGGACGTAAATAAAATCCTACCTAAAGTGCTTGTGGTTGTATCTGTGTAAGATTGGTGACCACTCCTAAAAAAAGCTATGATTTTTTAAATTTATATATTTTTGGCTGTTCACTAAAAGATGAGGGAGAAAAGACAGATATCCAGAGTAAGCAATGTTCTATGTCACAACAGGAAATACTCTTTATTGTATTTATTTGTCTCAGTGGGAAGAAGTCTGTGGAGGGAGTTTTTTGTAAGATACTTCTCAAATCAGCAGCCATGTCTGAGGATGGTACTGTCATTTGCTGTTTACCAGCATTTTTCAGTTTGTACATCTTGAGTCTAAACTTGTATTAAAGTTAGTCTCAAATCACATTAGTCTGCTGGCATATTATGGCACAAAATTAATTTCTCAGAGAATATAATTTCACATTCTGCTTATCTATGAATCTTTTTAACTTTCGAGTCTCTGCACTTCTTCCCCTACCGTGGTTTTGTTACCACTTATTATATCTGTAATAACGCAGTTTACTGCTAATAGTTTATCTTCAGTAATAGATGATACACCTTGAAGAAAAATTATGTTCTTCCAGTAGTTCCTCTTATGTCTTTTAATTTATATCTCCTTCATCATTTACTATACATATTTTTAAACCAGTAGATAAGCTACATGACTTTACTTGAAATTTGATTTGCATAAGCACTTCATGAGTTTAAAAAATGCTTAATAAATAGATTAAAAAATGGAAATAATTAACAAAATTTTGAATATGCCTGCATGTCAGTAGATGTATTCCCATTATCCTTAAAATATGGTTTCTGAACCACTAATAAGCTGTCATATGACAAGTAAATAGAAAAAAAAGCTGGTGCAAAAACTGATGAATAAAAATTCAAAATGAATTCTAAGAAAACATTTAAAATATTATTAAATGTTTTAACTATGGCCTCTTACAGTTATTCTTAAAAGACATGTAATTTCTGGATTTCTAGTTTAGCACAGGGGGTGGGGGCAGTGAAGAGCAGACTTTAGTTCATCTGACAACTGCAGTATTTTCAAACCCTAACAGGAAAATAAAAACTTCTCAAATTACATTAAATCCTATCCCTTGGACGTCTTTTTATGAAACATGGTCAAAAAAGGTACAAAATACAAAGATCAGCCTACTTTTTGGCCAGGTATAAGAAATTGAAAACGTTTTCTACCGAAGTCCATGTGTTACACTTATTACCAATTAAAAAAATAAAAGGGAAGAAATTTCCCAGTATAATTTAAAAGCAATGTATTTTCTTCAAAGCTAACTGGTTAATTTTCAGTAACTTGCTTGTTATTGCCTGTATGCAGCACAGATGATTCAAAAGTGTGCTTAATTTATATCCAATGAACTTTTTATATCTGAGTGTCTTTTTATAAGGAGAGATCAGAAACAGCTGTGAATGGGTAATCTACCTTTTCTAATAGAACCTAGGGACAGTATTACCAGGAAGCAAGTGGTTGTAAAATCTTTTAGTGCTACTCTGGTTTATTTTGCTCTATTTGCTTCTATTTTGCAGAAGGAAAGAGATAAAAAATTTGAGGACTCTCCTGTGACCACCACATCATTGCTACAAAGTAAATGGACTTTTTTTCTGCTGGATGGTAAACTTATATTGAGAACAGTCATAGCCAGCAAGGAAAGGTGGCTATCTCATATCTCATCTCATCTCATCTCATCTCATCTCATCTCATCTCATCTCATCTCTCTCTTTCTCTGCAGAGTGAAATTAGCACATTGTAACCAGTTTTCATCATGGTATAGATAATGTGTATTAGGTTCATTTTTCTTCTCTAAGTGACTTTCTAATCCTTAAAGAACAGCAGAACAAACGTGTGGCTGCCAAATAACAGGACTAGGTTAACCAAACCTGCCGAAGTTCAAGAAGTGTTTGGACAAAGCTCTGAGACACAGGGTGTCATTCTTGGAACTCTTCTGTGCAGGGCCAGGAGATGGACTTTCATGGTCCTCATGGGTCCCTTCCAACTCAGGATATTTTATGAGTTTAGTCTAGGATTTGATGAGTAGTAAGTATCTCCTTTTATACAGCCCACAGTGCAGGATTCAGTGATTACACTTCCAGTTTCACAACACATCAAAACAAGACTATAATGTTACTTCTCACGTGATATTAGATAATGCAACCACTTTAAAAAATACCTTAGTGGTTTCATAGAACCAAAAGACTTGTGAAAACACCAGTAAGACAAAACATATGAGCAATTGTTTAAAATTAAGCACCAATCATATCACAATTTTATTGGTATAGCAGCGAGTATATTAGAAATTAACTATTCCTGATTAATTTTTGTATTATAAAATTTTACACTGATCTGATTGGAGTACTACTAATGTTCCTATTTAATAAAATCTAGCATGAAAAATATCTCATGAGGGATTGTATAATAGGTCTCAGTCATTCATTGTCTGATACAATTATCAAAATTCAACGTAAATTTCAGAATTTGAAAAACAACAGAAAAATAACATTAGTAATTTTTTTCCCAGGGATGAGGAATTCATAGCCATTATCTCTTTAAGTCACACACACACACAAAAAAAAAGAACTGAGAAAGAATTTTATTTTCTTGTGGATTAAAATATTATTCATAAGAATTTATGAGACACAAAATTTGTATGAAAATTATGTGACTGAGACAGGAATGAGCAATTTAAAACAAATCAATTGGAATAAATAGCTTTTATAGAATTTCAAAATGGTGTAGGTTGGGAGGACCACTGGAGGTCATCTAGGACAAGGCAGTTCCAGAAGGGCCACCTAGAACTGGTTGCTCAGGACCACACCCCCGTGGTCTTTAAATATCTCTGAGAAGGAAGAGCCCACAGCTTCCTTGAGCAACCTCAGTCATCCTCAGAGTTAAAAAGCATTCCCCAATCAGAGGTACTCTTCTCTCTGTTTGTGCTCATTGCCTCTTGTTCTGTCACGGGGCACTACTGAAAAGTGCCTGGCTTTGTATGCTTTGCACTTTTCAGCCAGGTATTTATAGACATTGGATAAGATCCCAAAAGAAATTAGACAATTACGTGGGAAAAATAATATAGTACTTAAAAAGATAAACACATATCAATTTCTTGCTGCATTGAAGATAACTTTATGGACTAATTTAATGTTTTTTTAAATTTTGTTCTGAAAATTTCCTAGAATATTCTATTGCTTTTAGCAATCTTAAATATCCTTCTCCCATACTTATAAAATGTGGCTTACAGTAACAAATCTAGTATCAACAAAGCAGGTTTTGTGCTATATTTCCCAACAGAGCATCAAGAAAAGACACTATGCAATTGATGAAGTGGAATGGTCATGTATCATAAAACCAGTTCATCTGTAATCCTTCCTACCTTAGCACCCCTGGAATGAGACTGAAGTCATTATACTCAGGCTTTTGTGTGCTGGTGAGTACGTAGCCTTTCTGAAATCAAGGGTGTCACTTCTGTATTCATTTAGCTCTTTTGTTGGACCTTTAAAAAGTGATTTTAATGGCTCTTTGAAGACTAAAAAGGAGTAGAACTGGTAAAAAATGTACATTTTAAAACATTTAAATGGGTCATACACTGAGCAAACTGTTCCTAAGTGAATTATGAATTTAGCAAATTTTCCTTTCTCCCAAGCCCACGTAGATTCTGTCAGGAATATCCATGAATAGACTTTAAGTAGTTCATTATTTTTAATTTAATTTCAATACTTGCAAGGGTGTCATGTACATATATCATCAGACTGCTGCAAATTTACAGGCTGCTTCGAATGTAGAATCCTTTCCCATCTCTGAGAGATGAAGACATTTTTTGTTCTTTGAAACTAGTCTGCCTTGGGCCCTGGAAAAATCATAATTTTAGGGGCCCATGTGGAAGGAAAGCTCATCTAGAAGTCAAAAGCCTTAGTTTGTCTACTTTGACTATTTAAAGCCTTCTTAAATATCTATGGGATATCCTGATACACTTTAAAAAAATCTAACTTATTGTCTTGGGCTTTTGCTGAAGAACCCTTCTTGATTAGGTTCTCTCCCCCTTTTTTGTTCCCCTCTATCCATGTCTTTTATTCACTTCAAGGCCTGTGAAGAATTAATTGGGACTTTTTTTTTTGTCACAGTGGCACAGATTGTAGCCAAAATCAGGTTTTTGTCCTCCTTTAATGGCTCCCAGCTTCTTACAAAACAGATACGAGATTCTAATCTTATCCCTTTATCTATCTGCAGTTCTGATCAGTAATTTGTTTCTTTCCTAAGGTATCATTCGTCCTGTTAGCATTCCTAAAACATGAATGAAAGAAGAATAAAGGTTAAAGAGCTTTCAGGGTGGCTGCAAAAGGCAAGCTCTTGCCCACATATAGCTATGCATAAGATTATTAAAGAGCTTGCTCACCGTTGGTATTTGTACTAAGATACAAAACCCTTCCTGAATTTTTACTGAGCAATTACTCAGAGCAGCAAATGCCATTAATGTAAAGCTGTGGCTCTCAACTGCAGAACTCATCTAAGTCAGCTGGTGGTCAAAGTAAGGTGGTGAGATCGAAAAAGGGCCTACAGGGATTTTACGGGGATTCTCAAGAAAGAAATTCCCTTTCATGTTATTATTTCTCATAATGATTGGGTATTCTCGAAATGTAACAGCTTCTTGAAAGGTAATGTTCTCCCCTTTAGCACCTTTCTTTAAAAACAAAACAAAGAAATGATGGGGAGCAGGAGAAAAAGCCAGCAAGAAGTTGTGAAATCTGTTTTGTGATGAAGTGCATTGTTGGATAAACCCCTGTGCATGTGGTATTGTTATAGTGCCTATTATTTGTTCTGTAGAAACTAGCAGCACTGTATTTACAAAATATATAGTTATGGACTTTGGAACATTTATTTACTTGGATGTCCATAATGGATCTGAATAAACTGCTGTGTAAGCACGCATTCAAGCGTTTTAAAAAATGCATATTATTTACTTCATTGACCATACACAAAACCATGATGGAAGCACTATTGTTTAGCCAATACTGTTTTGAGGCCATGCCAGAGTGATAAGTGAATAGGCATTCATAAGTGTTTCTAAAACATATATCATTTACCTGGTATTAGGAGTGTAGCTTTTCAGAAGTGCTCTAAAGTGTACATTACTAATGTATTTTCCCAATAGTGATTATAGTTAAACACTTGGGATTTTTTTTTATCTTTAAGAAAAAGTACCTCTGAAAGTGCCTTGAAAATTTTTATAGCTTTACTGTGAATACAAAAATAGGAACTGCTGTATCCAATAAGATGAATGTTGTTGTTATTACTATTAAGAGCAATAGTACAGTGGTGTTTAGAGGCTGCAGGTGATATTAGGGTCCACTCTGGTATGCACTGTGCAAATATGTAGTTGCAGTACTTGCAGTTTCTGAGCTGATCTTTAAAAATGCCATTTAGTTAACCGACTTTCCTAGCATAAAAAGGTTTAGTCTATCTGCTTATATTCACAACAGAGAAGATAATAATTCTTAAGTATTTTAAAGAATTTGTTTAACACATGCTAGCTTAATCTCTGATGTAAGTTTTCATTATTAATTTTGCCGTAATATATGTAAAGATGAGCATAATTTCTTCTCAAGAAATTAGTCTTACCCTGAAGAAGAAAAATAATTGCAGTATATTCATATTCTGACATACTAAAATAGCTTCATATTTACTGAAATTAATTAAGTGTTGATCAGATGGTGGCATTTTCTCATGTTTTCTTATCACTAGAATCTTCAATCTAAATGTTTTTTTACTCCGGCCCAATGTAAGCATAGTGGAATATTGTTGTTTGGACTTAAAAGTGTCTTCAATAAGTAGTTCTTCAATAAGTGACTCTAGAAATCCCATCACAAATATTTTCTTTTTATCTAATCACATTTTTTCTGTAGCACTTCAGCCTTTGCTTTTATTAGTCACATAAGAAAATCTTTTTTCTTTGGCATTGCACTTCAGAATATAAGAAAAATTATCTATGCTCTCGCAGCTACACCTAAATCATATAATTTAGAATTTCCTTTCAAAATCTCCAATTGGCCATTTTGTTTGGAGAATATTTCATAACATTCATCCAACATTTTCAAGAGAAAATCTTTCACATTTACTATTGCTCTGCTTCTTTGATTCTATAATTGCCTTCTACAAATTTTACCCTTTTTACCTAAAGACACTTGCAACTACACCAAAGTCAAATACATTTCACTTTGTAAGGGTATGTGTGCAGTTTGTATCAGTTCTATTAGAGATATGCAGCCACAGGTTATCCATTTTAAAGTGATACAGGTTTCTTTTGTGCTCATCACATTTACTTTAAGAATATATACCTTTCAGTATTTGACCCTTTTGTTACAATCACAATAGCAAAACAGCACAAAAATAATGTCAATGGATTCATAGCTTATTAAACAGAAAACTTATTTTTGCTTAGCCATGTTTGCTAAAGGTAGAGCTGTAGATGTTGGTAAAACTTTTCTATGAAGCTCCAATTTATTATTTTGTTTCTTCAGGCTCTTTATTCTTGATAGGGAGTGTCTTGAACCAATGTTCTGTATTTAAGCAGAGGTGATTACACATAAGAACTGCCATTTGTTGCAAGTGCTTTTCTGAGTATATAAACAGTGCCTTTCTTTTGGACTAGTGCTCCTTCAATATTTAAGCCATTACACAGGTAAAGGTGTGATCACCTTCATGCCACCTCTAATGAGTGCTGCACACTTTAAAATTTTCCCTTCTGTTCTTACATCTCACCTGGGAGACTAAGGAGACTAGAACCTTCAAAAACACTTACCTTCTGACTACTGTCTGCATTTCATATAAGTTTTTTGTTTTCTAATAGTTTAGCAGAGGAATCCATTGCAATAGTTTAGAACGCATGGAAGACAGTAAAATATATATAGAAGGATGGCAAATATGGTACTGTTATTGCTTAAAATTTGTGGATCTTTATTTGAATGTTTTGTTTATTAGTCATCACCACAAATTGCTGCATAAACCATAAATTATACAAACAGGCACAGGTATATCAAGAAATTAATTTTCATCCTTACTGTTAAATGACTGCTTATTCATGCCAAATGGTTTGGTTACTATGTGCAATTCCAGAGTCAAATATCAAGAGAAATATCAGTTACCTTAGATTAATTTACTCTGGATTTCTGCATCAAGTTAGAAAATATTTAGTTTACGAATATATAAACACATATAACTTTGTTGTATACCGACAGTATTTGTATAAGACAGTTACTGATTTATGTCTTTACTTTTCCAATAATAACAACTTCTAAAGGTGAAAAATAGTAACCATAAACTTGTTTGATTGGGCAAATATTTTTTTTCTTAAAGGTTGTTGGTCTAGAAGTAAATTTGTTAATTATCCTTGGGAATGGTGAACTTGCCTTATGGGAGGCTTGAGTGATGGCAGAGAGCTTATTGGGGGTGTCTTGAGAGCCACTTCCTTGACTTCTCCTGTCTCTCTCCAAAGACATCTTGGCAGTGATGAAATAGTGGCAGTTTGTGATGATAGTCTTATGAAATGAAGTTATAGTACACACAGTATGGTTCCTTAGTGTTTTGTTGCTAAGTAGTGCTTGTGCATGTTTAATCCCTTCCTTGAAATTTCCAAAATAGAAAATAGACACCTGGAGGGAAGGAAAACTATTCATCTCCGACCTGAAATATGTTTTCTTACATTGCTAAATAAAGGACTACACAAATTCCCTTATTTACACACCCACATTATGCCAACGTACATGTTAACCTTTACAGTTGGCAGAAATTGGGAGACTGGCTGCCAGTTTCTGTTTTGTATAGATTGATGTAATCAAGCATGGCATTGCAGTATGAAATATGTAACAAATGATGTTAGAGTATACTGCACCAACCTGCAGTGAGCATGGAAGGAGTTTTTCAGAAAGACAGCAAAGGGCTTAACTTGCACCTTACTTTGTCTTATGTACTGGGGAAGAATGTGAACAAGCAATTTTGTTTCTGTAGTGGCACATGAGTCTGCAAATGAGATCTGCAAATAAATAGAAAAGATTATAGAGGAAGAAACCCTAAAAGGGGGAGAATAAGTTATTTTGATATCACATATGTAGATGTGTATTATACCAGTAGAACTAAAGCAGGGATGACGTTCTGCCCCTGCTGGAACCAGTGAGACAAAATACCACTCAAATGTCTTTAATGGGATGCAGTCCTAAAGACAATTTTCCTCAAGACACTTTATATCCATTCTAGTATTCTTGCTGCCAGCAAAACAGCTTTACTCCACAGTGCAGATAACTTTTCAGATCTGTCCTTAACACAAGATATTTGAGACAGCCTCTGTTGCTAACCTGCTGTAGTGGTGCTAAATTCCAGAGGAAAAGACTCAGCAATCAGTTTAACAAGGTGCTGGCATAAGCACAGTTTCCAGTGCAAAGTAGAAGGAAATAGAACAGATAATCTTTGAAAGAATAAAGCTGTAGAAAATGGCTTGGAAAAATGGCTTTGCACTACTCAATTTCCTTTTGCCACTGAAAAGTATTTTTTTGGGACAAGAGAAGAGCTAAGACAAAAATTTGGAAGAGATGTGCATTTCTACACAACTGAAAGGAGAAAAAAAGTGAAGATTGATACTTGGGGGGAAAAAAATTTATTCTCTTTACCGTGACATAATGGCTGTATAAGAAGCTTTGGAGACTATTAGCTCTGATAGTCTGAAGTTGTACCATCCAAAATGTTTTCTCAGGAACCAGATTTTCAAATCTGAGACATTTAGGAAAGTGAGGAAGCTGAGATTTAAACCATTTGTATTTAAAGATGGTCGAAGTTGAAAAATTAGTCTACTTATTCTTTTTCATATTTTACTGTTTTATAACAGTGCAAGAGGAATTTCAAGAATGTGTTTCACACAGCGAAGTTCTGTTTCCAGAAAATATTGTTCCTTTTATGATAATTTATAAGGATGTAAAAGTGAACTTTAAATTTAAAGGTCAGTTTTCCTCTCACTGTGGTTGAAAATGGCCATTGTGTAAATAGTAAGACTTAAATTTGAGTTGTCTATTATTTCCCATTCAGCTTGTGGCACCATTGCTCTCAGAGGTTTAGGATTTTAATTTTTTGGCATTTCTAAAATAGCCATGTTCTGTGACTTGTTCTTGTTTCAGGAAAAGACTGATGGTGTTCTCCCCCTAAGCTGTTTAGTGCAGCATGAGCCTGGAGGAGCAAGCAGAAGACAACAAGCTTTTGCAATCCATTTCAGAGAGTAGTTGAAATATATTCCCTGAAATTGGCAGCTATGTGCCGGCCCCTTCCATCTGCAGGCACTGGTACAGTTGGCAGTTTCCACCCTGCAAAATCAATCATGCCCCTTCCAGATTAAAGACCTAAATAATGTTCATGCATTTTAAGAGCATTTTTTAATTTCCTGATATTTATAACAACACTTGGGGAAACTTGACACCGAAATCTGTTTCCCAACTGCATTTGTTTTTCCCTCATGTGTGCACACTGATTCGCTATTGCAAGATTGCTCATCAGTGCTGGGCTTTTTTTTGTTTTGGGGTTTTGCTTAGTTTTAAGATGAAGGATTAAAGCACTCATTGTGAAAACAAATGTGTGTATATATATTTATACATAAGATTAGTTTTAGGAAGCACTGAATCAGTGCTAATGATTTCTTTCAGCTTTCCAATACTATGTTTTCAAAAGTGCCTTAAAATGCTAACTCTAGCTCTTCTTTTGTTACACACAGCGAGTGAAAAATGAAACTGAAGAAGGAGGTTTTGTGCTGACCTTAGACCAGACATCTGCCAGAGGAGTCACCTAGTACAAGCTCCAACCCCATGCTCATAGTTGAAAGTGCTTTGGAAAGAAAAGTGCTAAATTGGTTCTGGGCCACTGGATGATTTTCCTCATTGTTATGATCTGCTAGGTATACTTTGCATCAGCAGTATCGTACAAGATGTTGGGATCTGGTCAGCCTCTTCAAGAGAGGAAAAACCTGTACGGCTGAAAAAGCTTGACCTATGTAACCAATTTCAACTAATGGAGAAATTTTAGGATTTAGATCTTCATTGGAAGTTCTTCTTGATGCATTGATACTCAGCAAACATGTAACAAACATTTGAGTTAATAGCCTGATTTATGCAATTTCTACAGAAATTAATTTGAAATATCAGTTGCAAGATTACTGATTACTTACTATCTGCTATCTTACTGCTTGGGAATAATTATATTCACTTTGGTCAGATTCTTTCCTCTCTGGAGAAAACATGTGGTAACTTCCAGATTGATTATTAATTAAACAGGAATTAAAGAGCATTTCTTGCATTTATAATTGGCCTTCTCATATTGATTTTTGCATATTTTCAGCCCAAGTTTAATCCCTAGGCTACTTTTGGTACTTGGCAGCAGTGCCTTATCACCTATGCACTGCATATTTAGTCCCATTCCATGTGGAATAAATTCTCATGTTTCCTTCAATGCCAAGTTCTGTTAAGTGATGGCACATTTGGTTGCTCAAAATAAGCAATTTCTTTCTTGTTGGATGTGTGGTTCAGGTAAGAAGTAAGTAGAAGTGAATCTGGATGATCTTACATCCGTGTAGTCAACTTCATTAGCTTAATTTAAAGAAAATAGTTTGATTTCCTTTGTGAGTATTACTTCATCTTGCTGAAACACTGTTAGATGTTGAGGAGTTCAGGATTAGATTCCTATTTACCTATGCATTTTGAACAGTCCTGGGACTGTTGTAGAGTAAGCTGCAAAAATGTTTCTGAAGCCCTAATTATTCAGGAATATCTGAGGTGTTAATTTGCCTACTCTAAAATAGGTGTATGCAAATACAGGGAGGATTATATATGTTCCAGATGCACTATACCAACTGTGCATGCACTAGGTTATGTACTTGCCAAACTGAATAATTTTCCTGTAAAGCTGAGAACTGTTCTACAACATGATTCATGCCTTTTGGAAGCCTAAGGGTCGGCAGCTCATGTTTGGACCTGTTTGGTGAGCTGTAATTCTGAAAAATAATGCCGAGTATAAATCTTAAAGGGTTTGAATTGTGTATTCATAAAACCAGCATATGTGATAGCTCTATTACATGATTGTTTAAGAAGCAGTAGATGATGTGCTCCAAGATTGGCTAGATGAGATTATATTGTCAGGTCATTAAATGGTACAAAGGAACTTTGTTTTCAAGTACACCTAGGTAAAACTTGAATAATGTCATAGGTGAAAGCACAGGTTGCTTTAGTCTGAATTTTGTCTGATTTTTCAATTAATTTTTAGATTTTATGATTTATTTCCTGTTCTAGGGTTTGAGTGCATGTCCTTACATGGTTGAACAGCATCTACTTTGATCAAGAGAATACAATTTTGAAAGTCACACAACAAAGAGTAGGAGTAAACAGTGAAGGATAATTGACACTAGTTGATAATTAGCTTCTCTTTGCTCCATATTTGCTTACACTTTTACCCTTATGACTGTAGAGTACTTACTGGCCCTGTGTGTACAGAATTCACAAAAATCCTCCATAAACTCAAATTCCACTGAATTTGGTGGACTGGGGAAAGGTGAAATTGTGTTCCACTTGTCACAGCTTCAAAAGTAGTTGGTATTAAAGGCATGAGCTATTAAATTTAATAAATTATTTCCAATTACCACAAATTTAGTTATAAAACATGCTTAGAGTCTTCACTGAGAAGAGATCTGAGCTTTTCTATAACGATTCTCATCTCCCTGGAGGGCAACTTAATTTCTACTGGAGTAACACTAAAATTGATTTCTCAAGACAAGCATCGTAAGTCAAATATTGAGATTTTAGGTCTAATAATAAATACAGAAACAATCACAATGTTGGTGAAATCAAATAGAAGTGCTGCAGAAATTGCCTTTTTTTTTTTTTTTTTTTTTTTTTTTTTAATTTGGTAACTATATTTGGGAATATATGGCAGGCTTAATTGATCTTTAGGATCTTTGGTAGCATCTTCAGATTTATTTACCTAGTCCTGCTGCTGTTGCAATTGGTCAGACCAAAAGTTTTCTGTACCAAAGAACTGTCTTCAATTTGTTAAATGACCATGTTGTTTTTTTAATTTTTTTGGTCATTAGTAAGGTTTTGTTTCACCCTTTTCTCCAGTTATTATCTACCTGCATGCTCACTTATAGGAAATGTAATTATTTTATTACCTTTTTATTAGAAGAGTTTTGCATGTTTCATTCTTTTTGCACTTAAAGGCTCCCCTTCTATTTATATGTGTCTCAAATGTTACCTTGCAGTGTTGCTGATAAAGATCCTTTGGAGCTTTTAAAAAGCATTCATATAATATTCCCAGTTACATAACCCATCTGAGTTTTTTTTCTATTTGTTCTCGGGCCTTTTACTTCTCAAGAAAAACACGTTGTCACCTATGGACAAAAAAAACAAAGCAGGTTTTGGGTTTTTTTTTCTTTTTAATTATTTAAATTATTTTATGTTTTAAGATCTTTTCAGCCTTCATTTAAAGCACTCTAATAGACTGGAAATTTCTACCTAGTACTTATTTCTTAGGCTTTAACACAAGACAATGAAGTACAGGAAGCAAATAGGGCAGGGGACAGAGAGAATTGGGGCACCAATTTGTAAATGGTCTTATTTCTGACAGAAATGTTGATAGGTTTTTTCTAGCCTTGAGAGCCAGTTGTTGTGGTGGCTCCAGTTGTCTTGCCTGTGCACTTATGAGTGTCTGTCAGTCACTAAGATGATATATTTCTTTATCATGTGTGTGATTATAAACCATTATTTTGTGAGAGAGGCTCCCTATGCTTTTCCTAGTGTCTCAGCTGCTCTTTATAAAAGTTCTTCTGTCAAGGAATTCTTCAGACGTGTACAATAATGTATCAAGGTGGTAAACTCTGACAGCTTCAAAAGCTAGGTTTCATTTCATAAGGGCTTTTAAGCTGTCTTGGATATGTACCTGGCGGACGTTTCAGTCCCCGTCTCTCTACTGTTTTCCTCTTGTTTCCTTCTCACATGCCATGAAAATATTTTCCTTTAAGTATTTACATAGTAACAGTCTTCCATGTGATTTTTTTTTTGTTAGAAACAGCATTTTAATGGGTAATTGAGAAGGAACACTTCCTTTCTCATTAGACACTGAATAATTTGATCTCTGGCTAATGTATTTGAAAAATAATGTTTCAGTGTGTCATGATAATAATAAAATATATTTTTTCTTCCACAGGGTTACAGTTGTTTACACATTTTACTATCTCTTGAGTAGTATGATACAAAGTCTTTTTATTGCAGTTTTGTTTGAGAAGAGTTGAATCTGTGAAGGAACTGTCAATCAGCATTTAGTCATACAGTATCTATTTCTGTCCCTGTTCCTCCTAACACAGAGGGCTATTATTGTCTACATTACGGGATAGGTACTTTGGATACAGATATCCTTGAGGGGCAGGATTTATTATGAAAGCGGAGAATCAACATAACATGAGACATAGTTTAAATAGCTAAATTTATTTACAAATTCTGAAAGCTAAGTTAAGCAGAGGCTGCTTTTACACATTGAATTTTTCTGTCTACCAAGACATTTCTTCTGTTTTATATCTGAATTTCCAAGCAAGGCACTTCAAATGAGACTATCAATAACTTTTATAATTGAAAGTATTTAAGGAAATCTGGATGTTATGTTCTTTGTCTCCAAGGCTGAGTCTTTGCCTGGCTGAGGCTTTGTCTTTCAGCTTAGTTTACATACTCCATCTGGCACAAAGCACTTTAATATTTGTGATGTGGTGGGTACTTTGTGTACTCCAATGATATCTACAACAACTGGGAACCTATTCCCAAGACAACACCTCCCCTTCCATCCTTGTAATTACAAATGCACTCATCTGCACTCTTCTGCAAAAAAAAAAAAAAATTAATAAAAATTCAACTTATATCTCTATTGTTTTACTTGTGTCTTAGTCAGGAAAAAGAGGAATTAATTGTTTAAAAATTGAATATATTAGTATATATATTAATAACATATTAGTATGACGTTTGTAGCCTCATATACACATAAATTCCTACATATGGCGGTTTGTGTAGGTTTGTATTGGTTAAACCGAGTGGATGCACTCTCTCAGTGTGAGTTTGGCACCTAACTTTTCGACTCTCAACAAAATACTAAAAAAACATAACAGCAGCAACAACAAAAACAATACAGTCACAAGTTGTGAGTTTGCCTACCAGTAATGAGTCTGAGGAAGTGGAAAAAAAAGAGTGTATGGAGGTATTATTCACTAACTTCCTTAAAAATATATGAGTTTGAAGGAAATTAATTTGAATTTTGAAGTGTCTATAAATGCTATCTTCTGTTTAAGTAATACATGACCTTAATCTGTTGCTTAATCTATTAGAAATGGAATTGCATTAGCAGAAGTAGGTAAGTTTATTATCGACCACAAAATTAAACACCATGCATTCTGCTATGTATAGGCACTATTAGTTATGTTGCATCACAGCAGTCGGAAAGGCAACATTTTTCAGATTCTCTTTTGGAAGGTAAAGATATACACTCAATGAAAAAGGCAAAATATTACTTATAGGTGAGGAGGTTTATCCAAGAAGAAATAGCCCTTGTAAAATCTGTCCCTGACTGAACTGCAGATTTACAGCCACCATTTTCTGAAACACTGATACCGTTTTTTTCTTTCTGTTTCTATGCATCACTGTATAGTTCTACTCACTAAATATTCTCTTTAGAACTGTAAATGCAACTGTAATACAGAATTTCTAACTGTAATAATGATGTGTGCCAACTTAAAAAAAAATTTAGTCTGGCTATGTTAGCAGTAATGTGCATATAGAATATTGTAAAGTCACATTCAATTTTTTTTCTTTTAAATCTATATCTTGATTGTCCTAGACTGCCCAGAAGCAGAGTGCCATGAAAGACTTCAGTCAGGTACTTGAATCTACTATTCTAAAAAGCAACCTATGTCTCCCAGAAATTATAATTCCCCTTGCTTCAGAAGATACTGTATAGGGAAACAGCTTTTTATTACACAGGACTTTTATTGCACTCCTCTGCCAAGCTACTGGTAGCAAGGATCCTTTCTGAGATTTGAGGCAAGGGCAGTTCATGTGCCACAGAGCTGCTGAGTTGTTCAGATTATTAGTTTTGCTCCAGCGATGTCATCCATTTGCTTCTCTGGTGAATGTGGGACTGACACAAGCATTTCTTTTCACAAAAGGCTATATTTTGCTGCCATTACTGTAGAGACCCACACCTACCACCAAATATTTGTTCAGCCCGTATACAGTGAGGATTTGACTGCCTTGTGGTTTGCTAGGGTTTAATTAGTGGCTTCGGATCTTTGTGGTGCTCTTTGAGTTCCTCTCCAAAGCAAGAAAACTGTTCTGAAAGTCACACCTTTTTCCTTGTTACAGCAGTCACACCTTTTTCCATGTTATCATTCACTGCAGTGTGCTGAAGAATGGAGAGAGGGACAAAACCTTGCTTTCATCTTGGAAAGTGCACTGGTGAAACAGCTATACAATTCCAATGGCTTTTGCTGTGTGGAACAGAGGGAAGTTCTTCTCCTCTTCCCCTAAACATCTCCCCCTCTTGTCTTTAATATCTAAGGCAATGGATGACTGTATTTATTATATCTAGTGAAACTAATAATCAGATATTAGGAAACATAACAAGTGCTACTAAAACACTATAGGATATGACTCACAGGGCTCTTTGAGAACTGTTTCAGAATTGTGACATGACCTTGCTTTCTCTACGTAGTATTATATAGAGTATATGTTTTAGTATTTACTATAATTAGTATTATTATTAGTGTTGTTTTTTAGAGTTACAGATATATTTCTATGTATATAAAACTCTAAAGTATTATCTCAAGATGCACTATGCAACCTTAATCTATAAAGTTTAGAGTTAAATCAAAAATGTTAAAGGTATAAATCTCATTAAAGGCCTTGCTCACTTCTGTTTATTTTACAAAGAGAAATTACAGTATATTCACGTCAGCTAATTCTCAGTTACCATAGCAGGTTATGAAAAAAGAATAGGGGATAGTAATACTATATTCCTGTAGTATATACTGAAAATAACAGAAAAGTTTTTTGGGAGTTGTGATTTCTACTAAATGGCTCTAATACAATACTAAATATCTGCATGAATATTAAATATCTGTATGAATAGACCAAGGATTTAATCAAACATAACTTCTAATAAAGGTGAGTTGCTGGTGTAAGTATTCCCACTGAAAAATATTTTACCATTCATCTTTCTATACGAATTTCACAGATGAAAAGATATTCCTCAGGATAAACAAAGTTTGTAGGATACAATTCGAAGTGTTTAAACTTTTGTTTGTGGCAATAAGAGCTCTATCATTCTTAAGGTATATTTCAGTGTTTTAGTCTGAGGAAAATCAGTTATGGATATTTTACATTTTTGACAGTGAGTAAAGGAATACCACACAAACAACAGCTAATACATCATCTGGAGTCAATTTTCAAAAGAGAATGGCTTTGAGATGGAAATAAAGGCTTTCATCAAATTCTGTTATTGCTTACAACATTTCAGCCACACTTTCTCTCTTCAGGAAGGGAACATACCACAAAACCAATGAAACTTCAACACTTCTTCAAGCTGAGAAATGCTTATTTCTCAGGTCAATGTAGTCCTTTGGTCAGCTCAGAGACAACCTTAGTGATTAAATGACTGGGACGAGTCTGAAGAAATGGCCTGGCTTTCCCTGTAAGCTGCAGAGGTGTATGTGAGTAATTTGCAAAGTTTGGGCTTCTAAAGTTGGCCAGGAAGGAATCCATTGTTTCCATAACTGTTTGTGATATCTGACTATCATTTATTTGGCGTTTGTTATTGCTGGTAATGCAACTTCATGCTAGATTTGCATTGGTTTGGAAAGGTCTGGACTGGGTCATGGCGCTTCTAAGTTTACATTTTTTTCCTGTAAGATTATGTTTAACTTTCCTTTCTGTATTGATACTGAAAAATTGCCTTTGTTTTACAGATGTGGCTTTATATCCAAAATTAAAATTCTCCTGTCACTTTCACAATTCCTCTAACAATGCTGCAAGCCTAGAGAAGCTAGCACAGAGCCCTTAATTACTCCTGTCTCACACTTCTTTTTGATAACTGGGAAACATTTGCTGTCCTGCCTGTCACTGAAGCCTGTAACCACATTCAATTTGATTCTCTCTTAAACACCATTAATATTTCATGTGACAATATCAGTTGATGCAGTCATTGATTCTAATCCCTTTTGTTAACCTAACTTTTTGAACATGCATGTTTTTTCTCCTGTTTTTGCACTACATTTACAAAACCCTTTCCTCCTTTGAAGTTTCATTGCCATGCCCCATTTACTTGTTATACTGCATAGCAAAATATTAAAAATACTTTTGATACTTTTGTACAGTTACTACTCTGTTAAGCTATCTATCAATCTAGAACCACTTTATTTTTCATTTGCACGAAACCTTTGGATATTGTCAGCTCCACATGACAGTAGAGCAGCTACTAGTTAAGTTACAATGATTGCTGCTCGAAAGATCTACTGCAGGTTAATGCTCTTGCCTTGGAGTTTGCATTCATGCCTTGGGGTGATTCCTGCTTTAGTTCCTGAATATTTTCTCAGCATGTTTTTCTTCTTTCAGTTATGCCCAATTGATGCATTTGTCTGACTGGAGTGTTGCACTTGTTTGGACTGATCTTTGATCTTAAATCTTGGGACTCAGGATCGCCAAACAACCATGCATCATCTTATCAAGGATTTTGGGGCTGATGTTTTTCCTATTAGAGGCGGGTATTCAACAAGGACATGACTCCTATATGTTACTGAAACGTACATAATTTATTTTAATGCCCGCCCCAGTACAACAACTTCTTGTAAGGTTTTTTTTGTCTTCTGATTGTTCCTTCTGAACAGAAAGGTCCACTTACACATTTCACTTATAAACAAATAACATAGTACCTATATCCTATAGTGAAGCTATGCACTAACAAGTAAGAGGTTGCCAGGTATGAACCTATTTCGTTCTCTCTTCTTCTGTTCCCTGGTTTAGTCTAAGCTTAGGAAGACAGCTGGTAGACATTTACATGTCATTTTCACATGCACTTCATATAAGTGAAATAACTATGAAAGGTTATTGAAAGTCTACTTAAACAACTGAGAACATTGTTACAAACTGGTTCTTTGACCCACCTCTTGTGAGTGAAGAGAAGGGAGTTTGCACAATAAAATAATAAAATGGTTTCCTTGTCACCTTTGATCAGTGTATTGTTTAGTATATTACATAAAAATGGTGTCAAATTTGCTGCTGCTGAGGACTTCACCTTTACAGATATTTTCTTCACTGCTGGAAAAAAGGAATGGATTTGATAATGTGTCTGCATATTGAATGACTAGAAATGTCTTACTGTTTGTCCAAACAGCGAAAATACAGTAGATGACTGAAAATGAAGCTCTTCTCATTGACTTGCTGCATATTTGATTGACTTGCTGGACAACTGTTTGATAGGAGAGGATATAATATATCATCACTCTTACAAGTGGGTCTGAAATTTTGCAAGAATGACAGGTGCTGGCAAAATGGCTTTACTAATCAGACCTGCACAATAAGAGCAACTAAAATGCACTATGCTTTTCAGTTTCAATAGAACAGACTTTTTTCCTGAACAAATGTTTGTGGGAATTAATTCACGTCTGGAGTTTTTGTGAAAGACAGAGACCTTGCTGCAATCTCTGAAAAAGCAGTAAGCCAAAAAGAAGTGAATGTAAGGTCTGTAAGGGATGCAATGATTCTCAGTGAAAGCAATACTTACGTAGCTTATGGAAATGTGGGCTTAAATAAGCTATGATCAAGAATAGTATGACTCTACGAACCAGATTGCCAGAAGGCAAAACTGAGAGGCAACTGAGATCCATAGAACTGCATCTATGCATTTTCTTATTTTGGATGTTTTGCTCTTTTTTCCTCATTTGACTGCTTTCCCATTCCTACAAACCAAAATAAAAAAACCACATGATTAAAAAAAAAGTATTTGCCTCAATCCCTATCCTTGATGTTTTTTTTTAAGAAATGGTATGTTGTTTTTATTTTTCGGGGTGGGGGGGGGGTGGGAAAATGCCCATGGGAATAAATATTTGAAAATAAACCAGAATTTTAGTTGCCCATCTTCTCTTCTGACCATAATTTTAAAAGGAATAAAACAGGAATAAGGGCCTGCAGAGATACTTTGCAATTCCAAAAGAGTTTTTAAATTTTCAAAGTAGAAAATTTGACTTTTTTCATAATTATATTAGAAAAAAAAATCGTATTTTAATTTTGAAATGTGAAGCTTCTCATAAGCTCTTTAGGAAGCCCTTTTGCTTTGACTAGATATGACCAGGATGTCTAGATAAACTATGGATTTGTTGCAAAGAGCTAAATGCTAAAGACTGTAACATATTGCTTGAGTCAGCACATTCCATCTTGAAATCCAGTGCTCAGAACTTTCATAATGTAAAAATGTAAATGTTTGTGTTCCGTCCTAACTCCTCATTAAGTAAGGCCTGTGCACTGACTCAAGTTTTCTCATGCTTTCCAGTATCAGCATTCTCTCCCCCGTTTCTTTCTGGCCTAAAACACACATTAAGCATTTAGGCACAGAACAGTGCATCTGGAAGTCTTGCCTGGTTCCATAATGACAAGTTATTGCAGTCCTTCACTTTCGAAGTTTACCTTTTCTCAAGGGTAATGGCACTGATTGAAGGAGGATGTTATGCTGCTAAAAAACCAAACCATTAACATATTGTGAAATATTTTAACAAAATTCCGTAAGTCACCAGTACCTGAGAGGAGGGTGTAATATTCTGACTTCATTTTGTTTTCAACTGGTTACAGATGGACATAACTTTTCCCTGCAGGAACTGACCTTGTACCAGTGACATCAATGGAAACATTGCCATTGACATTATTGGGAATTGGATCAGATGCACAGTTTGCACCAGTCATGTGATAGCTGTAGGTAATGATATTTTTCTTATCACATTTAGTACTTTCAAGAGTAAAGTACATGGTAAGATTTCAGTTGTTTCTTACAATGGATGTGGTGAGCCAGTATTGAAATATGATGATCAATAATTTTGTTCCTTTGAGAAAGTCTAGTCAGTGATTTTTTCTGAACTTAATTGGGCTAGAAGAAAGCAATCTAGCAGAGCTGATAGCAATCAATGCAGTTAAAAATGAAACTGCATAAAAATGGCTGAATACATTTATGTAAATAGCTGTTTTTTCACAGTCACAATCTTCAAATGGCACAATGCTAGACTTAATAGCTATGTACTTTGACAAAACAGTTCAAGCAGCAAACCAAGAAATGCCTTTTTTTGACATGTGAGCATTGAACAAATCATTGAAATGGTTTCTGAACTAAAGCAAGACCTATTTCTGGCACCAAGTTTCAGAACATCATCTGGAATCCAGTTCAACATGAACTGCCTAATGCCTGCAGGTACTGAGAAAAAGTTATGCCAGACTTTAGTGCTGGAACCCAAATGCCCTCACATAAATTTGAAGAATATTTTAGTCTGATGTAGTGAAATTATTAATTAGTGTTTCATTAAGGATCTTGACTGTTTTTTCAGCCAAGCACTTTTATTGTCAGTACCAAGGTACTAAATCCTTTCATTTTTACATCACCACATGCCCATTCCTCCTTTTGCCTCTGGATAATTACATTGCAATTCTCACTTTTCCACAAGACTGGTATGTAAATATGAAATATTCTCTGTTACTAGCCAAAAAATGCATTCAAATTCAGCTTGTTTTCTGTCCTATTTTTTACCTTGTTATATTTGCATTGATAAGACTAAATGAATGAGTGATCCAATTGCTCATGCTACTTGGCCACTTGTTTGAGTTGCACACTAGAAAATTCTATGATGATATATTTTCAGATGAGTACAACTATAGTTTGTTGATTCCCAGGAAAGATTTGGAAATAAAAAAAATAAAATTAATCACTAAGTTATGCTGAAATAACTTTTTAAATAAATAGTTTTTATCACTTTATAAACATAAAAGAAAAGGCTAATTTCTCCGTTCGTCTTAAAATCTCATCACTGCACTGGGAAGGTTCTGTACTTTGAATAACAATGACAACCCATTATTTGATGGAGGGGAAGTTGAAAACTTCAAAAAATTTATTTGCTTGCTGCCATTCTGTTTTCTATCATTGTCTACTTGAAAATAATAAATTGTGGAGAAGGGGAAGAGTCGCATTTCAGTCCTTGCCTGAGAAAACTTTTGTAGACAACTGTTCTTCAAGTATCAGAAAAGCATTGATATGAAAAAGATATTTAATTTTTACTGTCCAACAAGTATTTATTAGTATTTTTTTATCCACTCTTCTGGTTTTGGTGCTGACTGGTGCAAGGTGCAGGTATGCTCAGGTATTTGTGCTCATTTTAAGAATGAGTGGCAAAATGATTTTCACAGTGGCAAAAAGGAGCTACATTAATAGCATTTCTGTTGGGAAGACTGAGACTAGTCTAGAGAACGCACAGATTAAACTCCACTCTTAAAAGTGAATGAACAAATTCTCCCCACTGGAAGGTGAAAAATGAGTTTTGATATTATTTTTGTAGGTGATATATATCTCACTATTTTTCTGAAGTAAATTTTTCATAATTCATTATTTATGAGTCTGTATACTTCTGTACACTTTTAAAAAATAAATTCTTTTACATTTTAGATTAAGATATTTTAACTGTATTTTAATGAAATTTTGCATTACTTAGACTATACTACTTTTGCCAAATGCACTGTTGAACATTTACAAGCATACTATGAAGTAGTATCCTAACAAAATTATACTTCTCAAAGAAATGAATAAAGTAGATTTTAAGATACATTACTTTGTTTTTAATTGTATTTGCTCACTACTGTACTGCATAAAAGCAGAAAATATAGAAATATGTGATGGAACTTCCAGCCAGTGTGAATTACTACATTTTTACTGTAGACATTTTATGAGATTTTGTTATTATTGTTGTTTTTTGAAACTTAGGCATTAAAGGCTTTGGTAAAAACAGGGAAAATACGTTAATGTCTAAATTTCCTTTAGAATACAATTTAGCTTATTTTCTGGTCATGGACAAAGACTCATGTTCCTAATTTTGTCATATCTTATAACTCATCAATTCAAGAGTTTGATCTTGATCAATTTAATATTACAGATATATAATGTTTCAGTGCAATAATGATGAGAAATATGTTCTCATAAGTAATAAAAGCAGAGTTTGAAAGATTCTTACTGTTTGTTGGAAGACAAGATCTAGTCTGTAAGATCATTCTTTTATGTTCCTAATTCTATGATCTTAATTTTTTTGACATTAACGTTAAACACCTGTGATTATGATATAAAATGCTAGAAACTATTCAGCAGAAAGCCTGAGTGAACATCTCTCTAATTCCAACCAACTGGTTTTCTGGTCTTAAGTATGATTCCTATGAGCATGAATGAATTTCTCAGAAAACTGGGAGCAAATATGCTAAAAAAATTTAGCAAGCTGATGAACATTCTTGTTCAAGGAATATGGTTGGTTTTGGAGGGTTTTTTTTTGTTCTTCTTTTTTTTTTTTTTTTTACTGGCAAGAAGATAACAGGTTACTTGTACACATATGATAACAGAATGCTTACCAGGTTTTGAGAGACTCTCTGCCATTTGACAGCGACTTCTCCAGCAGAACTGTATGTAGATGAAATAGCTAATTCATTAAAAAAATAATACTGAAAATTTAAGCAAGTGATTAAAATTCATAGAGTTAAACTGTTAAACTATCACCAATGCAAAATTATTCAGTTGGAACTACACAGTCCCGGTATAAAAGACTGGAAGTATCCTGAATGGGACACTAACCATAGGAAAATAATACCTTCTCTGGAAGCACAGCTTCAGAGTTCTTACCCAGCTTTTGGCCCGTGGTCCTTTCTCTTCCTAAATAGAATTTTTGTTTAAAAACTTTGAATTTTCATGTTAGGAACTCAATGAAGCCCATTTGCCTTGTGCATGCAAAAGTTCCCTTGTGCAGGGCAGAACATAAAATAGGTAGTTTAGTATCTATGAAATGACACATTGCTCTGTGCAATGTAAACAACAGATGATTGTAAGAAGATAATTGTGATCCATAGTGATGCTGTTCTTACTAGCCAGAGACAAGCATATTCATTAACCTTGAAAAAGCACTGCTAAATGACATCTTGAATTTGTCTGCCAATATGGTCTACAATTATCAAATCAATTGGCTTTAGAGAAAATCAGTTCCTATTCTTCTACATGGCTCTTTTCTGTTGGCACTACCTGTGCAATTTTGGTCTTGCCAAATCCTTCTTTGATGGGGGAGCTCCCTATATTTTATAAAGCCAGTATTTTCATAAATATGGCTTGAAAACAAGGATCTCAAAATAAAGAAAACACTATTAAAAAATAAAAACTTAGTTCAATATTCAGATGCACAATTCCTAGCATCAGTTGCTATTTTGCATAGTTAATTTCTGTATATGAAGAATGAAAACCTCATTAATGACCTGGAAAATAATGAGATTGAACAGAAAGGATTTGCCCCTCCTAAACAGAATTGTAAACAATTACAATTGTTTCTTATAATGATAATTTTATACTTTCATGACAGGATGTACAGCTAATTAAACCTGTTACTATACATATGCATATATTTATTACAAATTAAATTCTGCATATATTTTACATATAAACTAATTAATAGACAATGAAAGTGAATACTATTCACTGTCTCATAGCAATGGGTAGCATTGCTGTTATTCAAGGAAGTTAGTTATAATATCAGATACTCATTACTGAAGTAATGCCAATCTCAGATCAGTGAGTTTATTTGAGCACTTTGTTTGGGCATGATTTTTTCTTCCTGATTAATCTTTGAATATCTTTTGAAAAGGCATTTAACACTTATATTGAAATTTTCAGACTTCCCTTGACTGCTATCATAAACCTGACTGACCTCCATGGTGCTCAGTCAGCATTTTCAGATTCAGCACTTTCTGTCATTGATTGATAGAAGACACTTCTTCCCCAGTTACTGAGTCAGACACATCAGGGAGAGACAGATAGGCTGCAGGAGAAAATTTAATCAAGTAGAGGTAATTTGCAAAAGATTTTAGTATTGAAATCTACTTACAAAAATATAAAATTTTAAAATACTGTGTAGTTGATAACAGGTATTTAGCACATAAATTTAAACGAGAGTAGACCTTTTTAAGAATGATCACACAGCCTACAAAACAAAACAGGAAATCACAGGGACTGGATTTATTGTCATTATATAAAAAAGTACCTTTGGTTTTACCATATTGTAACTAAGGATGCCAACAATGAATTTAGTACACAGTACACATTCTTCTCTTTGTGCATGGCTTTTAATAAATGACTTAATGAACTTCATCCAGGTTCTAGCAGAAGCATGGTTCATCAACCCAGTGGTACAACACAAAAATGTAGGTAAGAACCTGCAATAGAACTCCCTTCTCAATGTAAAGGATGTATTTCATAGAAAAGGTGAGTTCAGGGTTTGCACCTGACTCCCTGAGGAAAGGGAGAGGGAAAGAAAAGAGCCAGTGATGACTGCAGCTAAATTATTAGTGCCAAGCTACTATGGTACTGTAAACACCACCCCTTAACAGATCATTGGGAAAAAGTTCATTGAGGGAAACTCTAAATTAAATTACATTTTAAACCTAAAAATATTTGCATTTATCCACTATATTGGTAAAAAACCCCAGTATTATACTTTTCTCAAACATATGCTTGGAAAAGGAAATTTCCCAGTCCTGACTAATACACACTATTAAATTGTATAGCATTCTCATTTCATAGGCCAAAATATTTTCTTAGGTGTAAGAACATTGGGTCACATTTTTGCAGTCACTGGCAAAACTTTCCATGACTTTTAGCATCAAGGAAAGCATTGAGAGAGATCAAGAATTAAAAACAATTAATGTTTCTGTGGGAAATACTGAGGTTTTTTTCTAATTTAGTAATGTAAAATTCTTGAAAGCTATTTCTGTTGTTCCATTTTCTCCCTATCCAAGATCAATATGGAATTCAGTACTGTTTTAATTTCATTAATATTTCCGCTATAATACCGTGAGACCACAAGACAAGCAGTGAGTTTTTTGCAAAAAAAATAAAGTCTTGGTTGATGCTTAATTCTCTGTGGATACAGGCTTGTTGGCTGTGTTTAGATTGACAATTGGCTTTAAGATAATACTTCCACTTTTCAAATAGCTCTCAGCAGATATATGCATGTAGATATGCCAAAGAATCTATATTTGTCTTGTTTTATGTTGGCAATATGACTCCCAATTATTTTTAAAATGTCCATTACAGCATGTTTCCAAAGGACTTTGAAATATGTTATCTATCTTCAAGGCATGCCTTCATAGACATGTTCAAGTTAAAATTTTGGAAACTGCACAGATAAAAAGGAAATTAACCCTTTGTGTTCTTCTAAAAATCCATATAGGACGCCTACAAAGAAGAGAGTTGATGGTTGAAGTAAACCAGCAAAGAAGAGTTTGGCATAGTTTTACATGACAGATAAAAATAGGTTAGGCTAAATTGCCAGATTCGTTGTCTTTCAAAGACCTAAGTCTGCCAGATTCAGCATGAATGCAGAGATTTGTCATCACTGAGAACTTTCAGGAATAGGATTTAAGATTACAGAGGGTCAGATTTGTTGATTCTATCTGAACTATACTCAGTGCTTTCCTGAGTCTATGTGAAATGCTTACTACCCATGTACATTAATGTTAATATTCCTAGAACATGTTCTGACTTACATTTTCGTAATCCTTCTACACTTGTAGATTATTTAGATGCAATGAAGTATGTTCATCAACAAGTACAGTCTTGTCACTTAGCCAAGTGTGCTACGAGGTCCTTTGGGCAGCATGGTAGATTTCAGAAGTAAAGTTGTTAAGAAAAAAAAGCAAGACAGAAAAACCCACACGGTAACACAAATTCACTTCTTATAAACACATTTGCATTAAAATGCACAATAAACTCAAACCACAATAGGCATAAAATGCAACAAAATACTCAACAACAAAATCAATAAAAACAAACAAGCTAAGCAACAAAATGAGTAAACAACAATTACAGAATTTAACAAGCAGGGATAGATAGTATGAGTTCCTAGGCTTTATATTAGGCAATGATAATTTGAGTTTTTGTATTCATTCATCTGGCTGCCCATTCCAATTTTGGGGCAGAATTGCACACTACATTAAAATTTATCTTCTGAGATAGCACACACCACGTGGATTTTTAAAAGTAAAATCATGGATAACCTTATTTTAGCCTTTGAGGTTTTATCTTTTCAAGTAAATGGACCAAAATCATGCCCATGGTTTCAGATGATGATTGCTCCAACTGAATCTTATCAAATCAGCTCATTAACTGTACTGTACCTCCCCCCTGTATCAAATGTAACACAATTTTTTAATCTTTATTATTTGAAACATGGTAAAGTGTAAGGGGTGGTATTTTCCAAATATATGGAATCAAGTTATACTGTTCATTTAGATTAAGTCTGGTGATGTAAGCCTGGTCTTTCTGATGTGGCTTAGTACTGAAAACATTCTCATCAATGTTACTCACTGGTCTTGTGTCACAGCACCGTGTCTCTCCACTTTATAAAGCTATATGGTCCTGCCAATTTCTTGACACTGTCTGCTAACAGAGCAGAAGAAAAAGGATGGAGCCAAATGCAAGAGTCATGGAGATAAATATCACACAGATATGCTTCAAGTGGCATAACAAGTTTCATATATTACTTTATCTTCATGTTTTGTCATTAAATGACTTTGACATACACAAAGTAAAGCTTGTATGAGTAATTTAGATTTAATATTTTTCACCTCTAGTGTCTAATTATACAAACTTGATTAGGCAGACTGGATGGGAAAATGTAGATTTATCTTTCAGCTATTAAAAAAATGTGATAAACTGATAAAAAAGTGCAGTGGTTGGTACCCGAAATTGCAGTGGATACTGAATGTAGTTTTCTATTTTCTGTATTTAAAACTTTTGTTCAAAATTCAACTAAATTTATTCCATTCACATCTACATGATAACATATTTTCCTGGTATTGCATTAAATATAGTGTTTTATAACCTGTTGGAAATATTCAAACTGCATCACTTTACCTACAAGGTCTTAAAAAATTACCCATAAAAGGCCATTATGTGTGGCCCAATTATTGATCCCATTGACATGAAAGTAAAACTTACCTAAGGGGTCATTTATCAATGTGATGAGTGATGCTGGTTTCCTATGACATCATGCTGTGAATGTTTCTTGTAGAAAAAACATAAACTGACATGAAAGATTTGCTTAGATAACTTTATAATAACTTTGCACTTTATCTTGCACTTTTATTTTCAGTGAGAAATACTTGCTGTTATCTTCATGGTTCTTTGTCACAATATTAGTCAATAGTTTTCCATTCTTGTATTTTTTCCATTTATATATTAGTTGTTTTTCTTCCTCAAATAGGGACAATGAAGGTATAGAAATTGTTACATTTCTTTGATTTTTCTTTCCAGTTTGTTATGATCCCTCTGAATTCTAAATTTGACCTTCAGAATAGTTCCAACTCTCCCCAGCTTGCTATTAGAAATGAACATTGTGTTCTCTTTCTTTGTCAAGTTTGGTAAATAATGACTGAATAAAACCAGCTTGACAATCAGTAGGAATATGGAGTTGTGTATTAACTAGATAAATAGGTTATTTGGTATGTATCTGGTATTGTATATCAAGAATGTTTCTGATTTCATATTGCTTTATATGATAGAATCATAGACTGGTTTGTGTTGGCACTTAAATGTCTTCCAGTTCCAAACACCTGCCCTGGACAGGGCCATCTTCTGCTAGAGCAGATTCCTCAGAGCCCTGTCCAACCCGACCTTGGACACTCCCAGGGATGGGGCAGCCACGGCTTCTCTGGGAAAGCTTCCTTTCTCACTTTAAAGCCATTCCCTCATGTCCTGTCACAACAAGCCCTAGTAAAAAGTCCCTCTCCAGCTTTAAGTACTGGATAGCTGCCATAAGGTTCATCTGGTTCCCTCTGTGAGTCTTCCCTGTGATCATTTCAGGGCCCTCCTCTTGACTTTCTCCATCAGGTCCATGTCCTTCATATGCTGGGGGCCGCACAACTATAAGGAAATATTCAAGATGTCCTATTATGTCAGTATCAAGATGTGTTTATGACTGCAAACACTGAGGCAATGAAACAATATTAAAATATTTTCAGAAGTTCAATGGGAACTTATAAATTAACTACGTATCTTTGATTTATGCAGGATTTTAAATGTTTGAATAACAAAATAATGCTACAGTTAGCCTTAAATTCTTTTAAAAAGCTTTTTTATTGCTACTCATATGCTTCTTTAAGTAGCGAGCTGTCAAAAGCTCAGCAGTTTGTGTCTTGTCACAAATTTGATATGATTTAGGTAAAAATTGTCATTTTAAGAATTAAGAATGCTTTTATTCTCCATGTGTTTCAAACTTTACCTCTAGAACTGCAGTTTTGGATTTAAAATTATTTTTATGGAACTGACATTGTAGTTTAGGGAATTTTTGTACATATTTTTCTTGTCATGTAGAAGATATCCATGTTCAGCAACAACTAGGATCATGAGCATATAAAATAAAGTAAGATCTACCCAATAAAATCTGTAGAATGTATTAACACTGCTGCTGAGTTTAAGATTTTGGGTCTAAACTTTCCCCAGGCAGATGTGTTTTGAAGAAGAATTTAAAAATAACATCTCTATCTGCAAAAAAAAGGAGGAGTTACTAAGGGTTATCATAATTTCTTAATATCATAAACAGGAATCAGACAACAAGTATTTTTAAAAGGAAAGCAAGTAATTTTAAAAGGTCATCTTTCCTGTGAAAATAGCGTGTCTCACTCTTAAAATTGTCTGTTAAGAAAAGACTGACTTGAGATATAAGTCATGTGGCGCAGTTACCTGTCATTTTTTCTCCCTAAATTACATGGGCAGGCTCAGTAAATAGCAACTCTTTCCTGATATATAATACAGTTCAACCAGTTACTACTTGAAACTTGCTTTTTCTTAGAGGAACTTCTAGGTTTTCTTCTAAGTTAGGTCAGAAGACAGTAGATGGTATTGATAAAGAGATAAAAAGACATGTCCTCTGAATTGCTAACAGGCTCTATGTTTATCATTGTTTTAGTTAGACTACAGCAATATTTAATGAACCCAACATGAACTGATGCTTAAGCAGATAAAACATTAAGGTGCAACGTGAGAAAGTTCACTTAAAAAAAGTTTAACTTTTAGGTTAGTTCAGCATGGTTATATTGAACTAACTACATGGTAATAACATATACATCTTCATATAGTATATACATATCCAGTATATGTTAGTTTAGTAGGTAAAGATGTCTCTAAAATATGGGTTCAGAAATATTTTACGAGAAGTTAAAAAAACCAGTCCTTTGGCTGGAGATAGTTTATGAGAACTTGAGCTAAAGGATAGATTTATTCTCAAAGTTGTCAGATTGTCATAATCAGATCCATTGTTTAAAAATCTAAATGAAACAAACAAAACATCCATCAAAAATCTTTTGACTAGTGTCACTGTAGTGTCTCCAAAATAAATGCTTTATCTCTGTGTATTTTGTCAAAAGGGAATTGCAAATATTATAGAAGGATAATTAATTCAATAATGAATGTTCAATAGTTAATATTCATTATTGATTCCAAGTTATAAAGCAAAGGTTTGTAGTAATACAGTTACTAATTAGATTCTAATTAATAATTTCAACCTTGTAACATTTAAAAAATAACTAGGCAAATCATCACTAACCAATCTACATTTTAGTTATGATTCTAGCCTTCATTATATTCAGTAAAAATTTTTGTGTGTCCATAAGCCTCTGCAAATTTGACCTGAGATTTCAGCTGAAATTTTTCAGCTTTATGCATATTTAAATATTTCATTTTAAGAATAAATTATCTTTGCATTGGATAAAATTGTAATTATCCATAATCTTTTGAAGTTAATCTAAAATCCTTAAAATAGAACTACTTTAGGTCCCATTTAAAGTAAAGCTTAGATTAATAATCTGCATTTCAAGAGAAAAAACCTGAAGCACAGCACTGTGTCTACCTCTTGTTTCAGTATATATATTTTTGGAGTGATTAATTGAGGATATATTCTTGGAAGATATGATATTTTATATGCAGTATTTTATTTTAAACATTTCAAGTATGGTAGAAGTATGAAAGCTTAAAATCACTGTGGAGCTTCCCTTTGCCATCGTAAGCTTGCCATCAGGTACCAGAGTAATCTTTTCAATTCAGAAGGAATTTTTTCCAGAGAAACACATAATCAGAAAATGATTGGCATTGGGAGGGACCTCTGAAGATAATCTAGTCCGAAAAAGCCAGGTATAGCAGGTTGCACAGGACCATGTCTAGGCAGGTTTTGAATATTCCCAGAGGAGATTACACAGCCTCACTGGACAGTCTGCTGCAGTGTTCTGTCAGCTGCAAAATCCAGAAATTTTTCCTCATATTCAGATTCCTATGTTTCAGTTTGTGCTCATTGCCTTTTGTCTGTCACTGACTTGAGTCTGGTCTGATCTTCCTGACACCTACCCTTCAGTTATTTGTACACTGATAAGATATTCTCCTTTACCCATTTCAAAACTTTTTTAAAAATTTGGGGCATTTCTGAGTACCTATAAAGAGTGAAAAGAGAACCCTAATTGCAGCATTATTCTGCTGCTGTCTATTTTATAACTTCTACTATTACAAAATTTCCATTTTTCCCTTTCAGTTGTCACACTTCTAAAAACCCCAGATTTGTTTATTTTTATCATAAAAATTTAAGTTCTGTTGTTAGGATTAGAGTAAGGACACTCATTACACCTTAGTTTCCAGCTGCAAAAAAACCACTATAATTATCATTGTGTGCGGATCTCTCTAGTCCTCCAAGGGTTTTTCTATAATGTGGTTGAAGTACAATGCATTTAATGAATAACCTAGTCTTTCAGAGTGTCATCTAAGGTGGATTTAATGCAAGTTGTAGGCTTTCATTTGTTTATTCAAATAGCTTTTTATGTTGTACTGACATACTGCATTGATCAGTAGAATGAGACTCCTATAAAAATGGGATTATTCTGTTGCATTGCTTATGCTAGTTATCACAGTCAAAACCTGGTAAATAAGTTTAGTATATTTGCAATTTTATAACATTATTTAAAATCTCTCTTCTCTTTGGCATGTTTAAACTTTGGAAACTAGGTGCAATCATTTTATTTCATGGAATAGTAGATATTATTGTGGAAATATATAGCACAGAATACAATACCTTCTGTGTACTGTATTCTTATGCGCACATCCTAGAAAGTTCTAACTTATCAATTGTGCTTGCTCTAAATATATTCTTTCTATAAAGAAAAAAAAAGATTCCAAATGTAGTATTGCCTAAGGACACTGGAGTCATTAAGAGTTATTTTTATCACATGAAAATATTTTTTAAACTGTGGAAGTTTACAACAGATGAAAAGGAAAAAAAAAAAGAAAAAAGGAGAACAAATGCACCTAGGTCTAAAGCTTTGATTCAGAGTCTTTTTTAGAGAGTACCTAACTTATACGTTAATTAATTTGTCTTATTTTAAATTCATTTGTTCTCCCCATTTATAAATATTCCTCTGAAGACTTTGTGCAGAATTTTTCTAGATTCTTGAGAAATGCTGATGGGAAAAGATAACATAGCATTTCTCTGATAACATAAGTCTTCTGACTTAAATAAATCAAGAAGCTAAAATTAAAATAACACAAGTTACAAAAGCCCATATACTTATTTTTCTTTTATATGGTCTGTATTTCTCATTGTTAAGCAGTCATTGACAAAGAACAACTCTACTTTCTGACAATATATTGGGAGCTGGAAGTCTTGTGGCCAACAAAGAGATTAAGTCAAGAAATTATAATGACACTTTCAAGGTCTACATTTTTTGGTGTGGTTCTGAATAATTTTCTATAGATGTGGTTCTAGGTGTGGAGAATAGAGTGCCAACTGGAAAAATTGATACCAGTCTTTGAACTACTATGGGTAAGTTAGCAGTAGGCATCTGTCTAGTTCCCTGCTCTGCCTACCTGTGGTGTTATATCTGCTACACCTACCTATTCCAAACCTGCTTAGATTTACAGAGGGAGGATAATGTCATATGGAACTATAATAACTGCTGATCACTACATCCAATGATCAGTATAGCTGTCATCACCATGAAAAAAATAATTGGTGATGTACATAATAACGAACTTCTGGCCTGAAAAATTGCAGATCCAATTTGATCTGATGGTTGGAGTCAAGTATGGAACTATTCAAATGAAATGATTAAAACATTCTAAAAAGAATTTGCAAAAAATTCCCCTGAGAAATTGAGTGGCTGTGGAAGAATTCTTAATGGAAAAATGTTTTAGTGCCTGAAAAATTACAGCTGTTTTTCTATAGAATAGAGCTATTTTTGTTGAAAAAATGATCTATCAACTTTCTTATCTGAACTTTCTTTAAATAATTGCCTTAAGAATTCTACTTAGAATTTTTTTCTTTGCCTTTAATTATCAAGAAAGGCTGGTAATACTTGCAGAAGGACATTTAGGTGTGAGAAAGACCCAAGTATGTGAAAATATACTTACTCATGTGATATAATGAATATCATGGGTAATTGTGCATGTACACAGCTGGTTTGAGTTGCATGCACAAAGGCATTGGAAATAGATAGTTGGACGTTCATGTACACCTCTGATACTTGCAGATCTCTCTCCACTTCCAAAATGGATACGTTTCAGTTCAGTTATTATAATATATAAGCAAAATATTGAATACTTTATATTATCAAAATACTGGATCAATTTGGTGAGACTGTCTTTGTATTGCAACTGTGTTCACAAAGAAACAGATAAACAATTTAATAATTTGTCTAGCAGAACAGCATTTTGTTATCATGTATATTTTGTCTTTTTAAATTACCTTGTTCTCTCTCTATTAAAGCATTGCAAAGAATGCTTATATTTTCTTTCTTTTGCAAGAAGTTTTTCACATCCTTCAGAAAATGGTCAGTTTTTATCAAGAAATATGCACAACTGACTAGCAGTTCTATGAGTCAGTCTGCTTTCAAAATACTTTAATTCAAAAAATCAAATAAACTTACTTCTGCCTCTTTTTGAAAGAGACTATGAAAAAATATACAGAGTTTAATTCTAGCATAGCCCTATCTTTTACTGTGCTTCATTTTATTTTTTAAATAATGGCCTATTGAGGATTGCTGAAGGAATGCAGTTTAAATTTACTAAGGCCTACCTCAGTGTTGGGAAGAAAGGGAAGCCCATGAGGCTTTTTTCTGCTGTTATTGCATTCTCTCAATATACCAAGCAGTTGTGATGCAAACATATGCAGCAAAAAAAAAATTTAAAAACAGATATATATCTGGGGTGACCTGAGTTAAAATTTTTATTTTTATTCTCAATGTGAGTACTCCTAAGTGAATGAAATAAAAAGTTTCCTTATTTTGCATGAATCTGTGGAAAAAGAATTGAGACAATTCGTTTCCTGCAATTCTTATTAATTCTTTGGTGTAAGACACCATGTCTTCTCTGTGTGGTTTGCAAAGTCCATGGTGAGCAGAGCTCCTCATATATGTCCAACCCTTATCTGGAACAGTCCTGACAGATCTTTCCAAACTAAATTTTTGTCTCTTTTATTATTGCATCATTTCACATCTCATTTTTATTGCTTATATTTTCCTGTTTTTCTATTTCTGTTTCACAGTGCTAAGGTTTTACATGCTATGTTGTATTTATTAAAAATAATTAAACATCAAATAAAGACTTTTATATCATCATATTAGATGAGGTGTTAACATGCAACTCTGAAAGCACTTGAAGTGATTGGTTTGGCTGCCATAGAAAGAAAAAATTTAGATAAAACTGAACAGAGAACAATACATTTTCTCTGAATATTTGTGTTACTGAGGAAGGAAGCA
Organism: Vidua macroura; assembly: GCF_024509145.1. Classification (NCBI taxonomy): domain Eukaryota; kingdom Metazoa; phylum Chordata; class Aves; order Passeriformes; family Viduidae; genus Vidua; species Vidua macroura. The sequence goes on along the minus strand of NC_071576.1, from coordinate 27,860,214 downwards.
ATGTTCTGTACACATCACTCAGTGGAAGACTTCCAGTACTGAAAAAAGATTTAACTGTATTGCGAAGATATCTGTGCAATGAAAGCAGAATGAGAGGTTTTCTTAAATCTGTCAGTATATTGATTTATTACACACACTCTGTAAAGAGCATAAGAATAGATCCTCAGCTATAGTGATTTATCAAAGCTCATTGTCATGGGATATCAATCTTCAGAAGCAGCGTAGGAATTCTGGTTTCAATTATTGTTTTCTAAAATTTTTATGCTAATCTCTGACAACTTTTATCTCATTTCTCTCAAATTTGAAGTGAGATCTAAGTCTTCAAATTGGACATTTAGACTTAGCAATGCAATTCCTATGAAAATGGAAAAGGTAACATTCTGGATTGTACATCACAGCCCAGCTTTCCCTGTAAAGGTCAATCAGACCCTTAAGGTGTGTACTGTGCCACAGGATAAGCCAAGCTGCCTCCCTGAGAGCCTCTATCAGATGGAACCCACTGCATTCTAGTGTGTTAGACAACATTGCCTTTGAGGAAACTAATTTTATGAATTATATATGCTTAAATACTTTAAATTATAGGAGCAAACTCCCAGTGTTTCTGTCTGCACAATGAAGGAAATATCTGTCCTGAGCTTCCTGAATGCTTGACAATCCCTCATGCCCAAGATAAATACCAGTGATCCCATTGATGGTCCAATTTAGTAAGGTAACTCAATAATACTCAGCTTTCTGTGTTAGGAGTAGGTTCAACATCAGATGTACTACTCGGTGCAAAAATAGCTAAACTGCAGTGGTGAGGTTCTATATTTCATGTACTTGGAGTTACAGTAAAATGCTTTATCACTGCTCTTGATGGTTTTCTCATGTTACAGTTTTGTGAGCCTTGTTAATATTTATTTAGTCTTTGCATAATGACCTCTTAGGAAAATATCCAGGCAGAAACCTGACTTATAAATTAACTAAGTGATGGAAAGGAACAGTGTTCATGACATATCATTGTTCTTAGAAATTCCATATTAATTTCTTGTAGACATATCATTGATATGTCTTGTAGACATATCATGTTCATGACATATCCTTGTTCTTAGAAATTCCATATTAATTTCCTGATCAGCATAGTTGATTCTTTTGAACTTTGGGGTAGTGCCATAAAACCTTCAGTGGCCCTCAGCATTTAATTCAGGTTTCTCATAAGTCAAGATTTCTAAAACTAGTTCCCATACATTAATAAGCAATTATTTTGTTGTGATCAGCTGGAGGTGAATGTACCCCCCGACCTACCAGGGGGTATGCTACAGACATTTAAAAACATATTTCCATATATAAAAGTATGAAAATGGACTACTAAAAATCATTACATTATGAATTTATATAGTACCACTCATTACAAAAGATGCACCAAAATGCTTAAGGATATATGTATCTTTTAAGTTTGTCACAATTATAATAAAGAATATAATTTAACTCTTCCGTAGTTTCACTTTGGAGTTTGCATAAACTTATAATTAAGCAAGTGCTTAAGCACTTTGCTGGATCTTGGCCTAAGAGCTTAATGATTATTTTACAATATAATGACATGTCCAGTATGAAGGGAAACAAAACCACTGTCTATAGGACTCATTCGCCATAAAAAAGTCTGTCGGTATGTTACATGATAATCAGTTCAGTTCAATGTACAGTAAATTGGATCATTATTATTAATTTTCTCATCTCCCAAGCATTTCATGAACCATTTTTAGAATTTCAACAGTTCATGAATCAGACAAAAATGAATTAAATAAGAACCCATCCCACAATGGGATGATGAGTCAGAGTTCTTTTCTGTATCAGTGTTAACCAAAGTAAATCTGTAATCTAATGAGGATTGGCACTGTGGCAGAAAAGGCCATAATGAACATGAAACAATATGTTGAATTTACATGTTAAGACTTTTTGTTGATTTTGGCAATTTCACTGAAGATTATGTGAAAAATCCATAAACATCTGGATGAGAAGAGTGGGGGGTATCACTTTATATTAAAATGATGGAGTTTATATTGGGATGCAATACTATAAATGGAAGAGGAAAGTAGTTTCTTGCACAGCTGTTTCCAATTTTGCTAATCTATATTTCAGGCCAAATTCACGATGGAATTAAACCACAAATTTACATTGATGTGTATGTGTCTGAATTAAAGATACAGGGGAAAAAACTTTTGAAGATCACTAAATCTCAGTAATACTCTGGAGGTAGTTAGTCAGCTTTATTTTCAGAAGACAAAATTAGCACATACAGCTGCTATTTGTGGGCCTGTAGCTTTTGAAAGTGAAGGACTAAGTTTACAAAAGGACATATGCACATTTTGCAGCCCTGAAACATGGGTGCAAAAAACGCTGTTTAGAATCAAAGCTTACGTTTCAGTCTGAGATCAAAAAGTTTTGCTCTAAAGGTTCTGTGTAAACATTTTGACTTGAAGATGCTGAGTATCTACAAATTTTAAAGTAGTTTTTAACAATAGATTCTTTTATATATATGTGTGTGTATGTATATATATATATATAAACCATAGGATTCAGCAATGTCTCTATTCTAAACACATGAGAGTATGTGTGTCTGCATCTTTTTGTAAAGCACTAACCAATGAATAGCCTATTTTCAAGTTTTCTCTGTCCTTAGGAAACAAATTGAACTCATAGCCAATATCAGTATGTGTTCTGGTTTAGTAAAAAGGAAAGAGTGAAGAGATCAGAGGCAGAGACTAGTGTTTGACAAAAGGTCATGACGAAACTCCTAAAATGGGAGCTGGGCACCCAGGTTTGTAGCTACGTGTGTGGTTTTCTGTACCTCTTCTGTCTTTCTCTCTTCTTGTCTTAATCCTCTTTTCATGGAACTTTTTGGGTAATGTCTTAATGTTTTAAAGACTTCTAAGTTGAATTGAGTAAATTTGTGCCAAGTTTATACTAAGTAAATGCTATGTAATGCTATAATAAGGATTGTGTATTGAAGTTGGTATTGTATTTTGTCCTTTACCAAAGTTTCTTGATTTTTTAATATTTTTGCCAGTAAACTTCTGTGTGAATTTCACCTCTTGAGAGTATCTAGTGTGGATTTCGTCTTTGTGCTAAAACAGAATAATGGAACACCCTGAATTTAAGGATGTGGGGTGTAACAGACAGTAAAGACAGTATATCTTGTTTAGGCCAAATAGTAAATGTGAAAGTGTGGTGGTTTAACACCAGTCAGAAACTTAACTGTTGATCACTCCAAAAATTGAACATTTCTTGGTGCAAGAAATAAAAGTATCATTTTTAATGATAAAGGAAATTTGGAGGGAAGTTACCACAATTTTACTGCAGCTAATAAATTTTGAATATTGTGTACCTCTATTTACTAGTTAAATAAAAGAAGAAATTGTTACTATAGAAACTACTAAATCATATCATTTACATGCTATTTGGAAGAGATAGTCTTTCTTAACAGAGATACTGTCCGATATGTCATTGGAATTGTGAAGTTTATAGGTTTATATCTCTAATACCAGCATATCAACAACAGATTTCCACGGATTTTAAGTAAAGGACATGCTTAATTATTGGAAATAATGGCAAAATATTTTTGAAACTAGGGGCTGTCATATATTTTTCTTAAAACCTCTTAGATGGTTTCCATTTAGAAACACTGTGTTCTAATTGATTATACTCTAAGGCCTAGCTTTATTTCATTTAAAAAATGTTCCTAATGAGTTCTGATAGCTTTACGATCTCAAGCTTTAAAGAATGACCTAAAAAAAAGATAACCTGGGAAACAAATTTAGTAAAATAATAATTTTCTGAATGCAAGAGATATATAAAGAATTGAATTGTTAAAGACCTAATATCAAAATGAAGAAGCAAGAAGAGGAATTTAAAAAAGTTTATGGGATGTAGAGAAGGTTGAAATTTTCTTAAGGCCAAAGTAGTATTCCTCATAAACTGGGAATCTGACCCAAAAGAAGCAGCATCTGCATAAGTGATAAGGCTGAAATGCATCAGGGGTAATAGAGAAACCTGTCTGAAGATTTACAGTCTGATTAGAATTCTAGTAATTTTTAAATGGTTTCAGATCTTGTGTCTGAGCCTAGTCTTTACTGCCAGCTGTAACTCATATTGTCAGGTCAGCACTTTTTCCTACTGTCACGGCCAGTCATCTGTCTCTGACCATTCCTGAAAATAATGTCATTAAATATTTGGAATAATGCTACTCATTAACAAAACACAGTTTACTGAAATAATTTGCTGCCATTTTAGGACAATTCCAGTGAATGAAAAGGGCACCTTAAAGTATTTAATCTACTCAGTGAAGAATGACAAGAACAAACCACATCTAAAGATGGACAGTGGGATAAAGGTTGGGACTGGGACTGGTTGCAAATCAAAAGACTCAGGTTTTGTTGGTATGCAGAAGCTTTCTTTGTAACTTTTTCTTCTGAGATGGTATGTGCCTGTTTTATTTTTCATAACTTTGTTGATTTGTTTGAAAACCATCTGTAATGAAACAAATATTTTAATAAACAAGTATTTTAAATAAATATGACTGATATTGTTCCTCAGGTGTGTGTGTGTGTTTAATGAGTTGGACTCTGATCCTGATCACTCAATGTATTCTTTAAGTGTAAGATTCTCAACTGTCTCTGTGGAGCTTCAGGCTTAAAGTGATTTTATCCTTGCATCAGGGACACACAAGAAGGCATCCCATCATTGTTAACTTTGCTATCATTTTTTCCTTAAGTTACAGTGAGGCCAGTATTCCTCCCCTCCTTTTTTCAGCCTTTATTATGTCATTCTAGTAGTGTACTTATGCACTGTCATTACTTCTTAAACTCTCATTTTCTATTCAGCTTTGTCTGATGGATAATATAGAATCATATGGAAATGCAGAAGAACATGGCCAGAAGAGAAGGCTGATTAAACAGTGGGTAAAACATTGAACAGTGTTGTGGCTGAGCATGTATTATGCACACAGCTTCAATACTTGCTATTGAAAATCCCTAAAAGTTATTTTTTGGGATATGAATTTATAGGAGTTTAGCCTTTACTAGATCTCTTGCAGGAACAAAATGACATTTTTCCTCACTCAACTTCTACATTATAATATCAGAAAAAGTGTGTGAAACTATTGTGTGAATTGTAATGATAACAATGCTGCAACAAATTGGGGCAAAAACATATATTCAAATTTTATGGCATCCTTCTGTGTACTCTTTCCTTTAGATGGTGAGGTTTACATAAATATCTTTAAAAATCTGCCTGTTGTTATTCTGCAAGTTAACAAATCTGTGTAACTATTATATTCTAGAATATGTTTTAAATATTTGCTAGCCAATTACAGCAAAGTCTTTCATTCAAATTCAAGGAAGTTTAGTAGGTCTGTAATTATACATATGTTTTCTGTAATTTTTTTTGTATATGGATGTCTTAAACCTCATAGTGTGTGCATACACTGGGGTAGGTGTCACAGAAAACAAAATGCTGGTTTTTAAAAGCATCCTCTATTATGGGCATGTTATTTTTGTCTCAAGTCAGCTAGATGATCCCAGTTTGTAGGCATTTTTGACAGGCAGCTGACACCTTCTCTAAACATTTGAACCATAGATGTGATATTTAAAAGCTAAATATGTCTGCATGGTCCTCAGATCTCAACTAGGAAATTCAGGATCCCAGATCTGGATGTAAATCTCAGGATGCATTTTAACTCAAGTTTGGATAGGATGTTCATATATTCCATCCTTTCTTTGTTTTTTATAGACTCCAGGTGAATGAGCAGTTGCATATTGTCTCTTTTCCCAGGATTTAAATATACCCTAAGTGAACTCTAACTTACTATAGACAAGAGGCCTGTGCAATTTCTTGCCAAAGGGATTGTAGTTGTAGGACATAAGAAAAAAAAATGGGAAGTGCTTGAAAAAAAAACGGGTTTGCATTGCTCAGCACCAGGGTGCATAAGTACTTACATCTGAACCATCAGTATAAGTAAGAATATACACTGTGCTAAAGGTTTGGGCTAAACAGTTAATGGAATTAAGATACAATGTCAATGCTTTTGTTCATGTGTGCACCTCTGAAATTCTGTGCAATGGTTATTGTATTGCTACTGTGGAGGCTGTTCATTTCCCTGAAATAAATGGGGACATTTGGTCAGAGCAAACCCTTTTGACTTTATGAGGAGGCAATTCTACCCCTCATTCTGCTTATCTTTTTGAAAAGGCATTAGAGTCCTGATAAAGATTTCAGGTTGGGACTTTGTTGAAAAATTTGTTACTGGACCTGGCACTCACCAGTGCAGATGAACTCATGAAAGGAGTTAAGATTGTGGCAGCCTGGGATGACACGACCATGCCCTGGATGAGTTTGTGATCTGAAGTGTGGCCTGGTGAGGAGCAAAGTGAAGACTCTGAAATTTGTGAGACCAAAATTCCAGCTGTTTAAGGAGTTGGTGGATGAGATCCCCTGGGTAACTGTCCTTATGAACAGAGGGGCTCACCAGAGATGGCCATGCTTTAAGGCCGCTTTTCTTAGAACACAGGAGCTCTTCATCCTGGTGTGCAGGAAATCAAGCAAGGCAAGCTGTATACCAGAAGGAGCAAGGATCTAAGGATCTGCTCCTTAAATTTCTTACTCCAAATTGAGGAGTAAGAAAAAAATGCACAGCCAGTGGAAGCAGGGACAGGTGACCTGGGGAGTGGACAGGGTTACTGTTCAAATATGTAGGGATGGGATAAGGAAAACCAGTGTAAAGCTAGAACAGGACTTGGCAAGGGATATAAAGAATAACAGAAAGGATTCTTTAAGTACATAGGTCAGATAAGAAAGGTCGAGTAGAGTGAACCCCCTCTCAGAAGCAAGAAGAGTGACTGGATGGCAATGGAAAAGACTAAGATACTCTGAGTTCTTTACCTCAGTCTTCACTGGCAGTGAGGCTTCCTACTTGTCTCAAGTCCCTGATTTTCTGGGTGGGTGTGTGGGGAGTGGAAGCCTTGCCACTGTAAGCAAAGAGCAGGTTCTGAACCATATAATGAAGCTAAGTAGCCATAAGTCTATGGTACTTGATGACATGCATCCCAGGATCTTTAGGGACCTGGGTTATGTGTTTGCCAAGACACTCCATCATATTTGATATGTCAAGACAGTCAGGTGAAGTCTCTGGTGACTGGAAAAAGGGAAACATCACTCACATTTTTAAAAAGGGGAGAAAGGAAGTTCTGAGGAATTTCAGACTCGCTGGTGAGCCTTACCTGTGCCTGGGAAAGTCTTGGAGCAGATCTTCCTAACAAATATGCTAAGTCATATAAAAGACAAGGAGGCAATCTGAGGCAGACAGCACTGTTTTACTGAGGGCAAATTGTACCTGACCAATCTGGTGACTTTCTGTGGTGGACTGACTACAGCAGTCATCAGGGGAAGACTGACAGATGTCATTTATCTAGACTTCTGTAAAGCCTTCAATACAGTCCCACATGACACCCTTTTCTCCAAATTACAGAGACATGGATTTGATGGATGGACTGTTCCGTGGTAAAGCAATGGGCTGGGTGGATGCAACTAGAGAGTTGTGTACAATTGGCTCTATGCCCACGTGGAGGCCAGTGATGAGTGTTGTCCCTCAGGGCTCTGTCTTGGGTCTGGTGGTCTTCAAAATTTTCATCAACAATATAGACAATGAGATCACTGAGTGCACCTTCAGCACGTTTACAGATGTCATGAAGCCAAGAAGTGCAGTTGACACAACAAAAAAGGTGTGGCTAACAGGTTGAGAGAGGGGATTTTACCCATCTCCTCATGAGACCTCACCTGGAGTGCTGCATTCATATCTGGCATGCAGCACAAAAAAAGATGGGAACCTGTTGCAGCAAACCCAGAGGGCCGTGAAGATGACTGAGGGCTGGAGTACTTCTACAGATACAGGCTGAGACAACAGATGTTTAGACTAGAAAAGAGAAGTCTTCAGAGAGATTTCATTACAGCCTTCCATTTACGATAACAGGGCTTATAGAAAGGAGGGAGAGGGAGGGACTTTTTATACAGGCAGTGAGACACAGGACAGGGCACAATGGTTTTAACCTGAAAGAAGGAAGCTTTAGTTAGATGTTAGTAAGAAATTCTATATTTTGAGGGTGTTGAAGTACTGGTACAACAGATTGCCCAGAGAAGTTATAGATGTCCCATCCCTGGAAGTATTCAAAGCCATGCTGGATGGGGCTTTGAGCAACCTGATCTGGCGAGTGGCATCCTTGGCCATCCATTCCAAAGAGATTGGAACTAGACAACATTTTGGGTCCTTTCTAACACTAATCATTCTGTGATTCTATTCTACATTTGTTCAGTAGTACCAATTTATTAATGGAAGGTTAACTCTTAACTGGCTTTCTAGGTAAATTAGAAGCTGGACTTTGTACCAAGTTGCTTTTTTTGAGTAAATTATTTTGATTAAGCTATCTTCTGAATGAAATTGCATGAATAAATGTTTTTATATGTAATATATAGCATTTTAATTTCATAAATAAGCATGTCCTGTTTGTTGATTTCAGATTATTGCAATAAATCAGCTTTTTTAGAAACAGGCACAAATCCAGCATATCCTCATTAGATTACAATAATTTTGTAGAACGACATTTAACTCACGTTTTCATTAAAACTACTTTTTCCTCATTTAATTTCTTTTAATTCAAAAATGAAAAAAAGCCTTTCCATCTGTTCTTCTCTATTTGCTTTCTTCTTTAAAACAATTTTGCCCTTCTGTTTAGCCAAAAATAGTTGTACTAAACTAACTAAAGTATGATTCTACTGTGCAACTCACCACATCTCTCATTAAATTGTTTACTGTTCTTGCTGTTATTATCAAGACATAAAGGAACATTTGACTTCAATGTTTTCTGCACTCCTAACATAGGTGCTGTTTTGCACATTTCAGGTATGATGTCTTAATGAAAACTAGATCAGATTTTAACAGCACAGGAAACAACACCATTTTTAATATTATTATATTACTTATCATTAATAAAAGGTCCATTCATTATTTTAAACAATTTCAATAATACTTTTTGTCTTTGAAACAGAACTTCCTGTGATGAATGAGCTATCTTTATGGTAATGGAATGATTAGAGGGTAAAACATAATAATCTTACTCTCAAAGTCCATGGGATCTTTTTCCCCTTAAATCTAATTGTGAATAGTAATCAAAGATTCATAGAAGCAATTGTAAACTCAATGAAATTTTTTGTTGGGAAAGAAAAATCTTCTAGTTGCATTTCTTGTTGAATATCTGTTTTCCAAAGTACATATAATTTTATTTATTAAAACAGAGAGTATAAAGGCAGTGGTAGATATGATGAATTTTGACAAACTGATCTTGACAAACCGAAGGCTTTTTCTATCTCTTAATAAAAAAAACCTGTTAAAGTATGGTGGTCTAAATTAAATGCTAAAAAGGTGATTAAACAGGCAGTTGGAAAACTTATGTAAACAGCATTTGTTGAACGTTAAGCAGTCAAACTCACTAGACACTTTATGAGGTTTCCATTACAAATCATTCCATAGTCCTGTCCAACTTTGTACTTTCATGGATGATTTGGGTGATGGGATATGAAGAATGCAAATTTTCAAATCACACAAAGCTAAGAGGGTCTGCAAACCTTTCAGAAGTCAATATTCAAATTTGAAATGAACCCAAAACAGTGAAAAATCATTTAAAATAAATGACTGCAATTAAATTAAGAGAAGGATGTGATTTTTATTTAGGAAAATTCAATTCCCTAAGTGCAAAGTTAAGATTACTGGTGTACTGGTATTTTTATGGAGGAGGATCTAGGGATGCTGAGTAGAACATCATGCTGTGATGGAAAAGAACTTTCATAATGGGCTACACAAATAAAAATATTTTATTTAAACACTGTTATATTTTAAAAATATTTTCTCTCTTCAGTTCAAATGATACCTTGAACTGAAAAGGAAAAAGACAAAGAAAAAAATAAAACTGGAGCATTACTACTACATGCTACTTACACAGTAATTTTTGAAGAACATGGGGAGGCTCAATCTAGAAACAAAATCCCACAGATATACCAGGACACTTAAATGTTCAAAGTTCTTGAAACCCCTGACGAGGAAGAACAGTTCTTTATGTTTATTCGGGATAGGATGAGAAGCACTTATCCTAAGTTTTAAAAGCCTGATAGCTTAAATAACTGTTCTGGTTTGAAAGCAAAACCAGTGGGAGACTCCAAGTCAGAAATGCAATTTATTGGGAAAAGGGAAAAGAAACAAAACACATGCAATAATACAAAAGGAAAACCACTGACAAAGTCAGAATACAACCTGACACCCCTTTGTCCAGCATGTTGGTAGCAGTCCAAATTGGAGTGGCTGCAGTCCTCTTGGAGTGGCAGATGTGGTTCTGTTGGAGCGGTGGTCCTGTAGAAAAGGTGTAGTCGTCCAGTGGAAAACTCCAGCTGTGTCCTCTTGGGAACTTGTGGAAAGGCTGCGTCTCTGCCCAAAAATCCCAGAATATATCTAGGTGGGAATTCTTAGCTCCTCCCCCCTGGGCAGAACATTTCACAATGGGCTGATGTCATGTGGTGGGTCCTTGATCACCTGTTAAACAGAAGTGGCTCCTGGAGGAGTTATCTCTGAGTCATGTGGCAAGGCATTGATGGGCCCATTAACAGGAGATAAGGAAAACTGCCCAGAAGACAACTGCTACACAGATGGTAATAGAAAACATCCTGATTTTCAATCTCGGACAATAACCTAAGCATAAAAAGTCATATATTAAGAAAAAACCGGGGCTTTAGGAAAGTAATGCGTTCAATGAGATTATTTAGAGAAATTTTGAAATACTTCTTGGACATTTTTAGACAGCACAAACACATACAAAATGTGAAGAATGATTGAAGTCATATTGCTGCGGGCCAGAGAAGCTCTTCAGGGTACTTTCCTCTCTATTTAATTCTCAAAATTTCTGTTCGCATGGAAAACTCATAAGTTCAAGTCATAAAAATAGACTTGGAGCCATAAAAACTACTCAGATTTCTTGCTGTTGAAAAACATAGGAGATAAAACATGATATTTGAAAGATTCTGTATTATTGTCCGTTTTACCTCCTTTTAGGTTATATCATTTCAGTTGGAACAGGAGCCAAGATTAAGATGTATAATGTAAATCACCTCAACTACTAATACCATATATGCAATTCTAAAGTGGCTAAACCAGGTGAGATACATAAGTATTTCATACTGCATAAATAAATAACATGGTGAAAAGACAAGTTAAAAAATTAATAGAAAAATATGCACTAATTTCTGAAGCAGTTCCATGCCTATTATATACTACTTAGTGAATACTGGTTTTGAAGATCTCGGCTGATAAATGGTCTTCACTATAGTGATCCAGGTGAAGAAATACCTGGGTGTTTCTCCATATTGGAAATATGGGTGTTTCTCCATACTCTGAAAGTTCTGAAGCTGTGCTGCTGGTTCCATAGCTGTGCTGAGTCAGTATTCTCAAGTCACTAAACCTGAAAGCTGAAAAAGATTCAGAACTCAAATTGCAAGAACTACAGTAAATATGATGGAGAGTGGTCATCTTTTTAATATTTGGTTTTTTGCTCATTTCTAAAATATGTTTACAACTCTTTCAGACTGTCATGGCTTGACACTGGTGCAATGCCAGCGCCCCCATGAAAATACACCTTCCCAATAGAAATGCTGTGAGATGCTATCAGGAACAGAGCAGAGCAGGCCCAAGCTTAATAACAAATGAAAAAAAAAAACCTTTATTAAACTACTACTACTGTACAAGACACACACACTAAATCCAGGATGAAGACCCTCCAAAACACTCCTCCTCCCACCCAATTTCCAAAACAACCACAGTGAGACATCACCTGGGATTCCTGATCAAGTTGTCACCCTTCAGATAATCAATACTCAGTCCTTCAAGGGAGAGAGGAGTCTCTCTTGCACCATAGACCCCCCAGGAAGCACAATTGCCACCTCCTGTGTTTCCATGTCACACATGGCAACCGCCCGGAGAAAATCTGCCAGTGTGACACTCTCCTTTCCATGTCACAGTGCTCTCACCACCGTGCATGGACAGACTGCTCATAGGGCTCTTTTAAGGATGCTTTGCCACGGACCAAAAGGGACAACAGTTCAGCTTCTCATCTTGGGACTACAGTCCCCCCCATTTTTCCCTGGGGCCAAGGGTCCAAGAACAGAGATCATCTTCTTCCTGAAGACAGAGGGCATCACCATTCTCTCCTCAGCTTTTCTCTTTTCTTGCCATTCCTGTGCTGGTGGTTGATGAAGCAGGAGGTCTCCTTGGTTCACCACTGCATCCCCCTAAAATGCAGTCTCTATTGCAGGAGAATTTGGTTCAATCTATGGCTAACAAGAAAAGTCCAGCCAAAAGCTACTCCATCATCTCCTCCCACCTAAAGATTTCTTCTTCCAACATCTCAGGTCCCGGACTGTCTCTCTTCCACTATAAATTGAGGAGGAGTAATAATTTACAAAGCCTTCATTTTCCAGAGTAGGGTTAAAAGTTCAGACTCCCTGGATGGCTGAAATCTCTGCCCAGAACTCTCAACTCACCCACTGGGCATCTTCCCCACCCTTCTCCTTTTCCTCTGCTGGCAAATCTCCAGGTGCCATCAGGCTCTCTGTCTCTTTCCCTCTGGGAAGGGGATCAAAGGCATCTCTGCTTCTCTCCACCCTTCTGTCTACAGGAGCTGGCTCAGTTCCAGTCCTTCAGCCCCCTGGGCCTACCTCGACCAGGACACATGGCTTCCCCTCCCCACCCAGCCTGAGGCTGGGCAGGGGAGAGTCTGTGCTCTCCGACGACCGGAACCAAAGAGACAGCTCCCCTGGGAGTTCTTGCTTTTAACCCCCTGTGTTCTCAGAGGCGTGTCCATGCCTTCAGTGGTCACTCCAGGTGCCAGTATCCAAACCTGACCACTGGTTGGTTTGACTCAACTTCCTGAAAAAATTCACTTCCATGTCAAACCATGACACAGATATACACTATCCTGAAAAATATCATTCATATGTGAATCTTTAATATGGACAAATATAGTTTTAAATTTTACTTCAGTGTTGAGATATGTAAATCAGATCTGCAACCTTTTGAAAGGAAAGCCATTCCCAGGAAGGCTACTTTTGTTCACCATGCAGCAATATCTTATGGAAGAGGATTAATAACTGTAATTGTTCAGAGGAATTATCCAGATGACTTGAAGCTGATCACTGAACACTTAGTTTTTCAGTATGAGTGGGAGTCACAGAACCACAGAATGATTTAGATTGTAAAAGACTTCTAAGATCATCAAGTCTAAGACTGATTGCTACCTTGCCAAATAAACCATAGCATTAATTGCCGTGTTGAGTCATTTCTTGAACACTTTCAGGGATGGTGACCTTCCTGGGCAGTCAGTTCCAGTGGGATATCCAACTGAAACATCCTCAGGTGCAGCTTGAGGCTATTTCCTCCTTTCCTGTCACCAGTTGCCTAGGACAAGAGGCTGCCCCCCACATTGCTACAATCTCCATTCAGACAGTTGTAGAGAGCAAAGGTTTCCTCCTGAGCCTCCTTTTCTTCAGGCTCCCTCAGCCACTCCTCATATGACTTACTCTCCAGACCATTCCCCAGCTCCATTAACCTTCTCTGGACATGATCATGTCTCAATGTCTTTCTTGTAGTAAGGGGCCCAGAACTGGACGCAGCACTTCAAGGGGTGGCCTCACCAGTGCCAAGTACAGAGGGACAATCACTGCCCTGTGCTGACCACACTATTGCTAATACAGAGCAGGATACCACTGTCCTTCTTGGCCACCTGGGCATAGTCTGGCTTGTGTTCAGCAAGTCAGGAATGAGGGAGTAATCATTATGCATTGAAATTTGCATTCAGGTTCTGAAATAGCAGATTTTCAAATGTGCTGAATAAAATGGCTTAATTATCAAAATGATATACAATTAAAACTTTGTACAACACTCACTTCTAACACATTTCAGTTTCTGGTACTCTGTGTCTACCAAAGGTATAGGTAGATGCAACTGTGAGCTATTCTTCCCATGTAATAAATCTCAAGCCTGTGGTGGGCATCTGGGAGATTATATGAACATTTTGCTGTTATAGAAAATTTACTAGAGTTACATCAGACAGTATGTGGAACTGAGTTTATTAAAGTAGATTTTTATGCTAATGGAAAAAAATTCACAAGACTGGCATTTTTCCTTTTTAAAAATGTATGTCATGGTGTTGTACACTATATCCTGTGCTTGGACTTTGACTGATTGAACAGTATATATTAAAATTCTGTTTACGTCTGTAGTAAGGTGAGACAGCTGCATAACCGTCATATGCACTGACAACTAAATTTGACCCTCCAAATTCTGCAGGCACTATATCCAGAAAAAGTACCTGGAAAAAGTGTATTGACGACACATAATGAATGATTTCTAATTTTTCATTTCTTGGCAATAGAAATGTTAGAAAGCATATTCTTTCCAATCACGAATCGAGAAAATTCATGAACGGATCCAAGGAGAAAAGAAAGATGGAACCCAACTAACATCACTTGATACTATAATTTTAAATTATAGCTGCAACAGCATAAGACCTTATGCAAGCTATCTAAGCCTGAAAAAGGCAAGAATTATTGTACTTTTGCAGTGCTTTTTATTTTCAAATTGACCTATAAACACAGCAGATACATTTTCTCTGTAAGCTTATTTTTGAATGTTATACAGTGATATTCATGCTTTTATTTCAGAGTACTGTATGTGACTAATGTAGGGACGCAACTTTCACTGACTAAATTTAGTCATCATAGAATATCTTAAATTGGAAGAGACCCATAAAGACCATTGAGTTCAACTCCCTGCTCTTTGCAAGACCATTTCTTAATGTCCAGTCTGAACTTTCCCTTATGCTACGTCATTTCATTTCCTCATGTTCTACCATGGGTCACCAGGAGATGAGCACCTGCCTCTTAAGGAACATGTAGAGTGTGATGAGGGTACCCCTCAGTCTTGTAAACAAAACATGGAAAGTTCCATAAATGTAATGTTTTATAAAGCAAATAATTCACTATTATCTGAAATTCAGGAAATCAGTAGCTTTTAAAGACTAAACCTTTTCTCTTTTAGGTTTCTTCAACACATCTTGATTTCAGAAGGGTCAGAATTAATCATATATCCGGTATGTTTGTGTGCAGGGTCACAACTTTCTAGGCAAATTTTCAGTCTACTAAAAATTTCACCACACTGATTGCAGAGAGAATTTAAATTTGTAGTTTGGACTTTTAAAACTATTTTCAAATATATCCATTTTTCTTATTTTTTATATTTCTCTTGATTTTTACAAAGGACATTTCACAGCCTTCTCTAAGGGCTCATATATTGCATCAAGGAAGGTGGGGAATGTATGATGTATATTAGCTTCAGAAGCACATCTGTGAGCTCAGATTGGATGAAAGGTCATAAACACAATGAATGTTGCTAGGTAACAGTGCCTTTTAGTCAATTTAGTTGTGAAAATGAAAGGGTTTTTTTGTACAAAGATAGTCTATTTGGATAGTGCAGTGAACAGTCACTTTGTTTTGATCTTCAAAGCTGTAATTTCAAAATAACAAACCTTTTCCCTTGAGAAAAAGAACCAACACATTTTCTCTATTTACAATGTACTTTACCAGAAAACATTCAAAGTCATGATAAAAATGAAAGTTGAGAGAGAGGAAATTATGATTGCTCCTGATTAACGAAAGAATAATTTTTGTTGCTTGTAGTAACAAAATTCTTTTCAATTCAGATTGAAAAATATTAATCATTAAGGAACAAAGGTATATCTATTAAAACTGTAAAAACTACAGCAGCACAAAAAAGAATAATAAAACAGTGAACCTGTTCCTCTTTAAAAACATTTTATTTTAAACCAAGCACTCTTCATGAAAGCTATTACTTCACTTTTGAGGAATCTTGACTCTTGTATTCTTTAAAATTATTAAACCTCAAAGAAAACAATTTCTAATATAGCTGGACTGAAAGTTTATGTTAGTAATGGATGATGCCATACTAGATTAGCAGATGATATAATCAAATGCAAAAGTTTTTTTCTGTTTGCTTCTTTTTTTTTATAAAGATCACATTATTTTTTATGATTTTTTGCACTCACATGATTTCATATTAGATATAGTAATTTTATGCAATGGCTACTTAGAGTCAAAAGAAAAGCTGCTTTGAGAGGAGGAACTTGAGCTCATTAGTCTCACTTGAGATTAATATGAGTTAAGAATTTAATTTATGCTCTATGTTTTTGTGTAATGACTCAAACCAGCTTCAATAGCAGGCAGTAGCATAATCAAATTCAAGTTGTCTGCTCAAGTTGCTGTTTGATGTATTAGATCCCATGGGTAAAAAGAATATAAGTATACACCTAAATTAGTATGTTTAGATAGTGCCATAAAGACTGAAGATTGATTGTGTTGAAATTATCTATTAGCTATTATCTATATCTATTAACTATTAGCTATTGCAGAACATCCAGATGAGGGCTATGAGGATGGTGAAGGGTCTGGAGGGGAAGCATTAGGAGTACTGGCTGAGGACTCTTGGTCTGTTCAGCCTGGAAGAGACTGAGGGGAGACCTCATTGCAGCTTACAACTTCCCTGTGAGTGGGACATGAGGAGCAGACTGATCTCTTTGCTCTCATGACCAGTGACAAGGGGTGAGGAAATGATATGAAGCTGAGTCAGGGGAGGTTTAGGTTGGATATCAGAAAAAATTTTGCACCGCAGGGGTGTTGGGGCACTGGAACAGGCTCACCAAGAATGTGGTTACCAAGCCTGACAGAATTCAAGAAGCATTTGGACAATTCTCTCAGGCACATGGTGTGATTCTTGGGGATCGTCCTTTTCAGGGCCAGGACTTGGACTCAATGATCCTGATGGGTCCCTTCCAATTCAGCATATTCCATGATTCCATGATATTCTAGATTAAGACAGTGTAGTTCTATCAATGTGCACTTGCCATGTCACCTCACCTTGATTTGAAGGGCTTCTGCAAAGTCCAGATCCTTTGCAAACTGCAGCTACAACTCCCTCTGCTTGTTTTACTAACTGCTTCAACTGCTGATTAAAATCTGCTTCTATTATCATCACACATTTTTAATAAAAATACACTTTTATATTTCAAAGGTTGCTATTTATTTTAATCCTTGCAATATCACTAGGCATTGACATAGATACAGAAACGCCTGCACTCTGCATCATCCCAGCCAAGACTTCTAATAACATCTGTTAGTTTAATTCTAGAACACATAAATAAATTATGCTTGTCAACTTACTGTGACTTTTTCACCCGATGATAGACTTGTAACTGCAGTTAATTTTCTTCAAAATGATTGAATATTTTGGAAAATGTGTGTTTGGAAAGTGTTTGAAAGGAGGTTGATATTATGCTTCTACATCATTGGTGATACACAGTGGTATAGTATTCTGATTCTCTGCTGCCCACACCCCTCCCAGTTGCTCTGCTGAGGCTGATTCTGTCTGACAATATTATGCTATCTATTCATTAGCCGTTGAAATGAAAGATATTTCAGATTTTTCTAAAATCAGGATGATGCAGGGCTAAATAGATGTCCAATGAAGCTGCATGCATTTCATTGCCTTGTTATCAACATATTTGGTAATGTAGGAAAACTTTTTAATGGAAATTTATTTGACCAGGGATGAGGTACTAGTTCCAACAAATTGCAGTAAGATAGTAATATCATCTGAGTCCCACTAAGAGTCCAGGGATCCAAGACATATAACAATTAGCTCTGGTTTTCCAAATTGTTATGGTAGCAATAACGAATTCTACAATTTGTAGCGACTTACTAAAACAAGAAATAAATTTTAGTATGATAAACCATTTTCTGCTTATTTGTGATTTTAGAGTTGCTTAGTATAAAAACAGTCCTTGTAAAAATATATGAGTTGAAGATAATCTGAATATGTGAGATAAATGGAATCTGAATTTCAGTACCACAAAAAGTTGGTTTTTGGTTAAAATTTGAGATATTGGAGCCAACAAACCTAATGTTTTTGTTGTTATGAGTATCAGTTATATTGTTTTGTGCTTTGTTATAGCAATTGCCCAGTTATCTTTTCTTTACTGAGGTTAGCATGTAGCTAAATTTACCTGTGTAGTTATTTTTATCACTTATAATGCTCAAACCCAATAATTTAATTCAGAGCCTATTTCAACTATGGAATTCTAGCATTTAAAAATATTTTATTTGATCTTTGTATCATGTTCCATTAAGAGCTCTTACTCAGAAAATTATTGAATTAAAAGTATTGTATGATGTTAACAAAAGTGTCAAAGTATCTCTTAGAACTGATTGAGAGGAGTATAAACTAAGGCCATAAAGAATCCTCTTCATAAACTAATATGACATTCTACTCAAAATAAGACATAGCATTAACCTGGATGCATTCTTACTGCAAGTGCAGCGACTGTGGTTAGATTCATAAGTTTCAGAAAGAAGCTTCCTCCCTATCTTAAAATGCTCTGAGCATGAAAATTAGTTGTTCTAAAGGTTGGTTATCTTTACTGCTACTCTCAGTGGACTAACTGTTTTACATATAGAGGTAACATAGTCTACTTATTTCTCTTTGATACTCTTTTCTGTATATATTCAAGCTTAATTTTATAGGCTTCTATAGTTATATGGCAAAGTTACTGTTCACATTGTGTTCTAATCCTCATGGCAGGAAAAGTGTTTGTGCTGCTGTATAGTAATCTGGAATGGGAAACGGAACTGGTAGAAAAGTCAATGGGAAAATGTCAAGTGTTGGGGGAAGAGAAAGAAGAATGAAAATGTGGCAAGATAGGGAATGCTTTACCACTTCAGCACAAATTTAATAATGAACTATAAGCTTAACCTCATCATTACAGTACAATACAATGAAAGTTTACACTCAGATGATTGTTTATTCTGATTCTTGCCAGCCTTTGTAAAATTCAGTGCATTTAAATTGAAAGATCCTCATAGAAGTGGATGGCATCATATGCTATAGCAGTACTTTAGATTCTAGGGAATATTTAGCTGTGAAAATACTGGTGACTCTGGACCAACAAATGGATAAACAGAAGTTTCATTAAAAATATACTGAATTCAACAAAATGCTTTTTGCCTTAAATTTCAAAACCATATTTTTTTTATAATGAGGTGCCATTAAGGTTAAATACAGGAAAGCATTTTACTACCAAAGCTGTTTGCTTTCTTATTTGTCCAATAGGCAATGCTTCAATATTTACTACATGGATGTACCCATTTAATTGCAAAAGAATCACTGTTCCACTGTCGCATGATGCACATGTTGCAGCTTTAATTTGAGAAAATTGCCATGAGTTTCATAGGTAATAGCTCTAATTAATACTAGGATGAGTTTAAAATTCTTCATGTTCTGGAGAGTTGGGCAGAGAGAAACCTGAGGATTGTCAAGGACAAGTGTAGGGTCCTGCACTTGAGGAGGAGTAACTCCAAGTACCAGCACAGGCTGACCTACTGGAGAGCAGTTCTGGAGAGAAGAAGCTGGGAGTCTTGGTGGATGGCGAGTTGACCATGTGCCAGCAATGTGTCCTTGATGCCAGGAGAGCCAATGATATGCTGGGGTGCATCAGGACAAGTGTGACCAGCAGATCAAGGAAGGTGATCCTTCCCCTCTACTTGGCCCTAATGAGGCCACATCTGCTGGGCTGTGTCCAGTTTTGGGTTCCTTAGTACAAGAAAGACAAGGAGCTTGTGGAGAGCATCCAGTGGTGGCTACAAGGATGATTTGGGGTCTTGAGCATCTCTCTCATGAAGAGAGACTGTGGGAGCTGGACCTGTTTAGTCTGGAGAAGACTGAGAGGGAATCTCATTAACACATATAAATATCTCAGAGGCGGGTGCCAAGAGGGTGCCAGACTTTTCAGTGGTGCCCAGTGACAGGATGAGGAGCAATGGTCATGAACAAAAACACAAGAAGTTCCTCCTCAACATGAGGGAGAACTTTTCATTGAAGGTGGCAGAGCACTGGAAGAGGCTGCCCAGGGAGGTCATGGATTCTTGCTCCCTGGAGACATCCAAAACCCACCTGGACATGTTTCTGGGTAACTTGCTCTAGGTGACCCTGCCTTGGCAGAGGGCTTGGACCAAGTGAGCTCCAAAGTCCCTTTCCAGCTCTAACAGTTTTGTTATTCTATGGGTGCGTGGTTGGCCTTTTTTTGTTTCGGATTCAGTAGGCATTGAGACTAACTATACCTGATTCCTATATTTATGATTATTGCTCTGTTGTGTAGTACATTCCGAGACATTGGCACTGAAATAAGAATCTCCACTGTCAGTAAGCCATTATCACAAAATGTAAATGCTACAGCTCTACTCACTGACAGTTTCAACATTGCTTTTTAATTCCATCTTTCAACCAAAGAATGGGTGTAACATATTAGCATTGACTTCTAACTTGTTAGCCTCAGAGGAATTCTTCAAAACATAGACACTACTAAGGATTGACATTTACAATTTCAATAGTTAAAAGCTAAAAATAGGGTTTCCATTTCTTGCATCAAGGTGAATAATACTTAAAACCATGCTTCTTTTATATTCCTAAGTTATATCAAGAATTTTCAAGGTTTTAAACTAGAATTGTATTAAACTCTTTGAGTTTTAAGACTTCTTGTAAAAATTACTGCCTGTAGATTTTGAAGAGAAGCATACAATTTGACTGTTCTCTGTTTCTTTGCCCTTCTCCCTTCA
The DNA here is from genome assembly GCF_024509145.1 of Vidua macroura. Classification (NCBI taxonomy): domain Eukaryota; kingdom Metazoa; phylum Chordata; class Aves; order Passeriformes; family Viduidae; genus Vidua; species Vidua macroura. The sequence goes on along the minus strand of NC_071576.1, from coordinate 27,839,409 downwards.
GTCCTTTTAGTCATAGTCAATAGAAGTCAGCCTTTGTATGAAGTTTTTGGGATGAAAGAAGGGAGAAAAAACATGTAGTAATTTTTAAAATTTATGGTTTTTCTTCTCTAATTCTGTTACTGTACTGTCTGTGAAAAAAAAACCCAACCTAGGTTGAGTTTCATATTTAGGAAAAAAAGAAAAGCTATTCATTTTCTGTATCAGGTACATTAAAAAAAAAAAAAAAAAAAAAAAAAAAAAAAAAAAAAAAAAAAAGGAAACAAACAACCAAAACCCAACCCAGCACAAAAGCCACTAAACAATTCTCCCCTGACTAAAAATTATGACTAAAATGTTGCAGTTTCAGCAGGTTTTTACTATCTTTGTGTTCTGAAATAAACTGGTTTAAAGATGAGGGTTGAAATTATATTTTCTCAGAAATAGAGGGGAATTTTCTTGACTTCAAGGAAGGTTTCACCCTATGCATCTAAATTAACCCCAAAAAATATATGGAGCTCTGTGCTAGAAGCACCTTAAAAGAAAACTCCAAAACACAGTAGTAAAATGATTGTTCTGAAAACATTTGTATGCATTTTAGTTAAGTAGCTCCTAGAGTCCTTATCACCCTATTTATACTGCCTGTAGCCACAGCTGTTTCCAGAATTAGTTCTTGAGCATTTATTTGAATACTAATTTATTATTTTCAATAAGAAGAAGTCTGCACAGGACATTTATGATGGATGGACACAGTTTGAAATTGAAATTAGCCTCTTCAGTGGGTACAGTGCAGATGGGGAGAGGCAGAAAATATGTATTCATCATTAAGCTAGGGCTTTAATCAGTAGACCATATTGTTGGGTTTGCCACAACAAATATTTCAACCCTATACATGCAAGTAACAATTGAAAAAGAGAACAAAAATAGTTGAGGAATATCAGA